>NW_015150496.1:782663-791735 GCF_000732505.1 Cyprinodon variegatus | reverse complement strand
ACAGTCCTTCTGCTTTTAATGCAATTTCTCTATAGAACAATGAGTATTTATCTTAAGATTTACTCAGAGAATACTACTACTGAACGCCTTGATTTGATTGGATCAGAGTAAATTTTGTAGCTCTTATTCAGTTTAGTTGTTTCAAAGACATCTTTAGAGTCATTTTTTGTGCCTTAGGCTAATCGTTTGTTCTCCCACTGTACATTTTTAGTCACCATTTTTATTGGTTTTAATGCAACAGTGTTCTTGCTAAGTTAATTTAATGATACTGTGAGCAGAGCGTGACAGTGAGCTGTTAGACGATCAGTAAACAAGTAAAGCCAGGCATTAAAACAAATTTAAATATAGTGTTCTAACCGAGAGGCACCTTTTAAAAGAGCTAACCTTGAATACTAATGCAGCTTCATATCTCTAATTACACCCTCACCTGTCAGAACGTTCCCTTCTTTCTGTTCAATGCAAGTCGAGCTGGCCAGCAGTGGGAAAAAAAAGGAAAGTCTGCCTTTTGTCACACATGAAGCAGCTCATGCGAGCTGTTTGGCGCAAACCTCTCAAGCATTCCCAGTAATTGCCTTTCCATGATTCTAGCTTTGTGATTCTTCTCTTGTCAATACTGCAGCTGAAATCCATAATTTAATATTTTCTCCCCTCTTTTTTTTCTCTTTCAGGTGAGTGTCAGTCAACAATGTGGGGATGATTTCATTCAGCTGTAAGCTCCTGCTGTGTTCGTCTACACTGCCTTTTTTTTTCAGCTCGTCGTTCTATGATTCTGCTATCAGGTTTGAAAAGATTACCCCCTTTTCACTGTGATTGGCTGTGATTCAGATCAAACAGTAAAAAGACAGCGTGTCCTGACAGCGGTAGCTCATACAGTGGAGTTGCACGGTGGGCTCCTCCTCGGCTAGAATGGGCCGTATCAAGATAAAAGTAAAACTACATAAATGTCAGTTGTGCCTGATGGCTTCGGTCTTTGTAACACATTCATGGCGTATTGGCTGGACTTGATCTCTCTTGACTCTAGTGGATTGTAGGAAGCCAAATGAGGACTAAATTTAGGACACCTTTATTTGGGGTACTTGTTATTCAGGGCTGTGTTCTCCAGCTTTTAGTGTTTGCTGCGTGCTGGGTTGATTACTGATTGCTGTTGAATGGAAATGGAAAGCAATCACTTGCTGAGTATTTTAGAAAGTCATGTGATTTTCAGGAATATTAGAGTGTTTGCTTTGCTGCTTGTACAGATCTCGTGTTTGCAAAAGAGTCTTTGGTCGTTATCAAACGATATTAAGAACTGGGAACTATATATCCTGCAACATATTAGTGATAAATGCTTGGGTATCTGTTTAAATTGAATACTTAATGATAGATTCTCTGTTTTCAGGTTTTATATATGGCACACAAACACTCACACATACATTTGTTCTGCTGTAAGTAGTTTTACCATGTATTGACTCTCACTGACTTCCATTGATTTCAGTCATTTTCAACCCTTTCTATACCCTAACCTTTAAACTAACCATAATCCTAACCATTACCAATGCATACCTCACCTAACTCAATTGACACCTTCATTGCATTTTTTTAGTTCAGTTTATTTCTATAGCACCAATTCACAACATGTTTTCCTAAGGCACTTTACCGAGACAATTCAACCAGATCATACAGTCAGATTGGTTCAAAGTTTTATACCCAAGGAAAAGTAGCTTATTGCACAGAGCATGCATGTAGTGACAGTGCAGAGGACCTTAGCCCAAAACCTAACCATTGGCAAAATACCTTGTGAGGACCAGCAAAATGTCCTCACTTTATAACAACTGGTCCTCAATGTGATGGTGAAATTGAGAAAATGGTCCTCACTCTGATTCCTATGCAGGTATACAGCCACAGGCAAACACACTCAAACATTTTTTCATGACATATGGGAACATTTCACTGACATAAATTCCTTTTATATGGCCTAACTCAGGGGTGTCAAACTGGTTCCGGAAAGAAAACCTGCAGCCACACGGCCCTTTCTGGAACCAGTTTGACACCCCTGGCCTAACTAGACCATCATATATCTAACCCTAAGCTGTACTGAATTCACATCTTAGTCCTAGACCTTACCACATTTCAAAAAAGAGAACTTTACCATATTGACCAGTTCAATAACTAACTAATAGTCCCCACAATGTAGGATATTCTATTTAACACTTCCTTCACATTGAAGGTAAAGCTATCTTTGCGGGGACGTTCCATTTACTTTCATTAAAGGTATACTATGCAACCGGTGTTGATTTTCCAGCGAGGCTCCCCCCAGAGGGCGAAATTAAAAGTGCACTGTCGTAAATATGCTCATATGCTCAGCTGTTCTCCTGGTTTCTCCGTCAAGCCAGGCGCGGTTGTTTTGAGCTTAGCAGACAGGCGAACGCAACGACTCACCATGTCTACTGCGGTAGAGAGCCCTTTTCCTCTTTCTTGCCTGCTCCGACATGGGCTTTCGCTGTTTTCTCGCTGGTTCCGCCATGATAACTGCACAAATATCGGCACTGCGCTAGCAACGAGCATGCCTTTCACTGGGGGCGTGTAGCAGTTCTCGCCGTAAAGCAAGACCGACTCTCGCGATGCACGAGACTTCTGAGCCTGTGGGTGCGGGTCGAGGGCTCCTGCAATTGCAAGTGCGGTTTTTCCCCTACAGACCACCAGGGCGGCCGAGAAAACCTTTGTTCGACCTGAAATGACTCATTTAATCATCCAAAACGTTATGGAACACATTAACTAACTGAAAAATGTTTCATAGTATGCCTTTAATTTATACAGCCTTATTTGACCCTTAACCTAACCCATTACAAGTTCATACCTAGCCCTAACCCCACACTAAACTCAAACGCAGCTTAGTTCTAGATGTGACCCCTCACACCGCCAACCATGGACTGTTCTCCCTGCTGTCCTCTGCAAAAAGGCTTTGCAGCATTCAATGCAGGTCCAGCAGATTCCAAAATAGCTTCTTCACTCCCGCATCAGACTGCTGAGTGTTGAAAAAAAACTGAAAAAAAGGGGGAAAAAAGCAGTATGCTGAAAAAACTGTAAATCATATCAGTCTCTAAATAAGCTGACCATAACAATGCCTTTATTTGCACCATGTTTTTTTTTTCTCACCCAATGTTTACATTTGATCGCTGCTGCACTTTAAGAAATTGAAATGTCATGAGAACTGTACAGAATGAAATTTCTTTTGATTTCTTCGTTTTGTTTACACTCTGTGTATACAAAATGACAATTGTCATTTAAGTCTAAGTCTCTCTCCTGTGACCCCTGTGGGGCCCCAGAAATTGGGGCCCACAATCTGTTAAAAACAAGAACACTACAAAACTCTATCTACAGTATATATAGAGATATAGATGGATGGGGAGGGAGAGAGCGAATCTTTTCATAGACTTGAATATAAATTTTATGTATATATATTAAATTTTAGGGTAGTTCAATCGATACTTTCTTTTTCAATGTATTTGTAAATAAATCAAACTCCTTCAAATTTCTAGCTCCAAAACAGTTTTATTTATGTTACTCTGATTGATCAATCTTCCATTTAGATAGATTCCCTAAGTCAGACAGTTTATTAGAAAGCATTGTCAATGTGAATTCTGGCTTCTGAGAAAGTTTTGATTGGAAGCCTTGTTTTATTTCTTTCGATATGTTCTGAAATCTGCTTATTTCTGAAAGTCTCAGTCCTTTCAGACTATTAAAAAAAAATTATATGTTAATTAGTTTGGTAATTTTACTTTAAAAAGAAACAAAGCATTACCTAAACTCTGGAGCAGCCTTTGACACCAATGGATCTTGAGCTTTTGAACACCTTCCAAAGGCTGAACTCATCTAAAGATCTTGGGAACTAGAACATTTTTGGTAAAATAATTTGAAAAGACGCCATTTTTGGTTTTCCTTTTGTCTAATATGTCCTCAATAAAGCTATGTTATTATCGGAATTGTAAAATCATCTGATGATAGGTAGCTAAAATAGGAGAGAAATAAAAAAACAGCTTTCAGGCACATAAAACAAAAATACAAAAGAGGAGACAAAGAAAACTAAAGCGATCCAAAAACAGTAGGTCATTTCCATCAGTCAATCAAAAGGTTATTGTAAATATTAACCAAGGCTCCTGGTGGTAAAAATGATTAGAAATTCAACAAATTCTCTCTCCTACGGTAACCCCTCAAGTATTCATGGTTGGACAAAGCTCCCTATAATGGTGATACCCCTCCTGTCAAATAATGGCATTGTGTTACGTGCCACGCATACAACTAATATTATTAGTTTTATTTATTTTTCAAGTACAAAGGTATTGTAAGTAGCTTTAGGATTTTTATACCTATACTAAAGTTTTCGATAATAATATTATATTTTCCTTTTTTAGTTCATAGAAAACTTTCAAAAGTTCCTGCCACAACCTGTCTTGCATTCTCTGCATGAGTAAATGACGCAAAGTCATTTATTATACCTCTGCACATCAGATAGTGATGCAATGTCAGTATCTGATGCACAGAGGGCTGACCGATGGTCAATATTTGACAAGTTAGAGTTGAGACTGCATTGAAAAGCAACAGAGCTGCTCCTGAATTTATTAGAAAACTAGTGTTTTGGGTTTTAACTTATTTCTTACCTGAGCTCTGTTTCAGTTTTCAGTGTGATTAAGCTCAAACCTACAGGATTTAAAGGTCCAGGATTAGTTGCAACATTTGTCTCTGCATTTATATACAAATAAAAAGAAAATGTACTATTTCCTTATTGACATACAGATGTTAGTCAATTGTATAGAAATTGTTTTCTGACCCAATCTCTAAAGTAACAAAGTCAAACATAAAAAGTGTTGCATTGTCTCAGGTCTCCCTTATTGATCAGTGTTTCCAACAACTCATGACAAGGAATACGACAATAGACGTGGGTATGTTGGCATTGCAGGCTAACAAAACAAGCCAAACTACCACAATCGAAACGGATGGACCCGTTCATCTGTTTCAATTTGCATATTTTCACAACAAAAACGAAGTTTTGATGGGCTACTCTATAATACCTGAAACTCAATGCTATTCCTGACATTTTGTAACGTCTTCAAACTTGAAAGCAAAGTCCAGTGGATTGTTTTTAATTATCTTTTTTTGGGAACAAATACTTGCAATTTTTGTTTAGACACTAACCATTTATTAAACTGGATGATGAATGGAAAATAATGTAAAAAGTCAGATTACTGAAGTTGGGAGTAATACAGGATCTAATTTTCTTTACGTTAACTACGGGGTGGCTGTAATGCATCTGATAACTGATAAAATGCAGTGTCTAGTTGGTAACTGATATCCAACAAGGATAATTGTAAAATAAAAAAATAAAAAAATCTTGTTTGATTACTGCACTTTCAAAAACTCCTTTACACTAAATTGATGTAATTAAGCTGTAAGGATGGAGAGGAAAATAAGAGAGTAACGCTTTAGGACAGATGGGGGAAATTGGTCTAAGAACAGCTACTTAATACCAAGTGAGTCACTTGTTAATATCATTTACTGTATATATTTTTTTTAATTGTTTTATTCTGTGTTTTGACTTTGTTTCACCCATTGTGTTTTTATATTTTGTATGGTGTCCAGAAATGCACCTTTAAAATAAAATGTATTATTTTGATTTATATTAACTGTATATTGAAAAAGTGGATATGTACAATGTGAAATTTATGTTCTACTCTTAATCAGTAGTAGATCTCAAAACACCTAGATAACAGAAAAGATAATTTTTACTGATCACCTTTTCGGTGCATCTTTTTTCGGAAATTATCAGAGGGAACAGACAGTAAGTTCTGACAGAAACTCAATTATAACAGTTTTATATTTTATTAGTCCAAGAACAAAACAATAAAAAATGTTCTGACACAAACAAATGAATTAAATCATTACTGGGGTTAGGGGTGTCACTGCATACCCCTTAAAAAAAGAGGTAGTTTTGCCCCTGGATCCAAATACTTTTACAGTACATATATGATTCCTCATGATTCACATTTATACAGCCATCTTCCAAACTTTTACACAAATTCACTTAACAGACTGCTATGCCCTTTTCCTTTATTATTGGTCATGCTTTATGTTTTTGTGAAATTCAGCTCTTCTCATGTATCCTCTTTAGATATATTTCCGAAAGGAAAATTGGTTTTAAGTTTCACAGACATGAACAGACTGAAGTTTAGACTAGATACAAGTCTGAGCCTTTGTATAATGTTATAATATATGTGGAACAGGGGAGTATTTTCCTAATGTAAACTGATTGAGAATAATGTCTAAGTCCATGCACAATAATTAGAAAATAATATGTATATAAACATATCTTATTTCAAGTAGCTATACAGAATTTATGCTCGCTGCAATCTAACTTACAGATTGGTTGTGGGTTTTCATTTTTAAAGTTTATGCCCACTGGTACTTACAGGAATTAGATGAAAAGAAACACGAACAAAAGTCTACTGTTATTTGGTTTTCACAAAGTCATTAAGCCATAGTTGATTACATTTAATCTTAAACATTTTAAAACCTAAGTTTAGCAAAGAAATTACAGCTCAACTTCAGAGTTACTCTAACTTCGTGTCAAAACAATGATAAAGTGCGAGGAAAACTATTTTCTGATCCTTCTTATATCTCAATATACTACGTGTCCACGCATTGGGTGATTATCTGCTGTGTTTCACTCCTTCACATACCCATCACATCACAAGCCCTGCTTATACTATGCTTAGGAAAATGTATAAGATTTATGAAGAAGTATAAACATCTATTATATATATATATTTCTAAGGGTTTAACCAGCCTTTTCAAAAATTATTAAGATTAATCTAAGCAATACCATCTTTACTGTGGATGTAGTATTAGGATGCCTGCTTAGTATTATCATATTTTAACAGCTCAGCCATGTTTTGTCTTTTGCACTACATATCTTTATGCTGTTTTTAGGGATGCACAACCTATTCTTGTCTTACATCATCATTAGTGCTAAATAACAGTTTAAGTTAAACCATGAATACAAAATAAACGATATTTATACAGTGGACTGCAGCATATAAGTGAAGAGTTAAAACATAACTTCTAATTTAAAACATGGAGTAAAGCAGCATTTTATGTTTTTTTTTTTTTTTTCTCTGTGTAATTATGTTCACTGTGCAGTAAATACCATGATACTCTTAATAACCCTTCGGATTTCAACCCCCCAAATAAAATTGCAGCCCACATACCATTTTTTTTAATTACAGACTTGAAAATAACACAGGCAGTTAAAAAGAAACTGTAATTGCTTAGATGTGTCAAATATTTTGCCAGAAAATGTCATTCAGACACAGAGGCTTTCATTAAAACCTCTGAGGAAATATTGATTGCAGGATATTTGAAGACAGTTATTAAATAATATAATAGAATGTATTGGCATTATCTGCCATTTTTAAACTGTCCTTTTGCTTTTGCACAGGCTTCCCATTCCCATATCCCCCTCTACCCAACACACACACAGACGCACACACTCCAGTGGTCATTAAAGGCTCATGTCACCAGGAACATATCCCTGGCAGCACCTGCCAAAGCCATTATCTACCACCCAGTCCTAGACGAACGCTTTGGCATACATCTGAGCAATTAGGCCAGATTATTGGCAACCTTCCTTGGCCTTGCCCCATTATCAAGACCACTAATTACTAGCTGTGTTTAGCGCTTTTGCTCCCTCTGTCTGGTGCACCCACTGTGGAGGAGAAAAAAAAGGAGAAAAAAAAAGCACAAATCAATAAAAGAAGGGCTGAAATGAATAGAGGTAGAAACAGTTAAAGGTGTAGGACTTTCAATACAGCAATAGATGTGGCAGCTTAACAACACATCCGATGTGAGACACCCACACGTTAAGTGTGTGAGGTCCCCCCCAAGGGAAATATTTTGTCAGAAGCAGCACTTTGAACGTGTCATCAGCAGAGTGATTGAAGTCTCTTCGAGGCGTAATGGTGGCTGATGGCTCCTGTTTGTGAGCTGCTGGCATCTGTGTTGCTTTGGACAGAACTGGAAACCATGCCTGCTGGGCAGTTGCAGCTTTAATCGACAATGGCACACAAACGAGGCACATATGGGCATTTGCGAGTCCACTCTGACGAGCTCTTTCACTCCCCTGAGAACACGAGGAGACAAACATGCTTATCATATAAAATGATCCCTAAAATCATTTTAACATATAATTTTGTGTTGAAAAAAAAAAACATTTGAAGGGTTTTAATTGAATCATCCCTTTACTCAAATGCACACACTCCCATGGATTGCCTCTCTGGGTCCCTGAGCAGAACCCTCAACACCAGACTGCTCCCCATGTGCTGCCCCCTGGCAGCCTACTGCTCCCCAAGGGGATGGGTTAAACGCAGCTTATTTAATGTTGTTGCTCTGTACTGTGACATGGTAATGACAATAAAGTTGAAATATTTTAATTATATTTGATTCTTTAACATCACATCACACTTTGTGTAATTTTATTTATCCATATTTGGCCATATTGTGAACTGGAGTGAGTAAGAAAGGGGACTGGTTCTAAAGTGGAATTGATATGTTTATCATGAACATAGAGTAATTGACAACCCAAAGCTGTACAACTCAATGGACAATGGAGTAAGGAAAGTATTAAACCAGTGGTCTCCAACCCTGGTCCTCAAGATCTACTGTCCTACAGATTTTAGATGCATCCCTGCTTCAACACAGCTGAATCAAATGATTGATTACCTTTTCAAGCCATTCATTTGATTCAGCTGTGTTGAAGCAGGGATGCATCTAAAATCTGTAGGACAGTAGATCTTGAGGACCAGGGTTGGAGACAACTGTATTAAACAATTAAAAAGTATTTCTGCTTTTACAAGAGATCCACCAAATCATGCTAACATGGTCTATTTAACCTCTTTCTTATTTTGGACAATACCGACCCATCCTACTTGGTCTACCCAGCAACCTTAGGTCTCTTTTCTGAATAGGGTCAGACCTCAGAGTAATCACAAGGGTTGTAACTAGTGTTGTACCGATACCAGCATAGGACGGGGCCCCGATACT
>NW_015150496.1:778304-782236 GCF_000732505.1 Cyprinodon variegatus | reverse complement strand
GGGCCAAAAAATGGCATCGGCGCAACACTAGTTGTAACTAAACCCCTATAAGAATAAATTATTTCAGCTACTGGTTTATTGGATCTCTGAAATTTGCCGAGTATAAGGTATATATGTCAATAAAAGAATGTTATCTAAATTAGCAATTCAAATGTTTAATTTCTTTTGACACCACATGGATATAAGAAACTAAGATATGAGAATAATTGTATCATTCTCAAGTTTATCTTGGTGGCTACTGGCACAAAGTGCAAAGTAACTTCAAACAATTCAGTTAAACCTTAAACTAAAAAGTAAAAAAAAACTGTATTAACTTAAGAAGTGTAAAATCACAAGATATAAAACTACTAAGAATGTCTTAGTGTGTTTTTTGTGTGTGTTTTAGTGTATGTGGGGTTGGCATAAAGCAACAAATACATGCAATGACTACTTAAATCCATGAATAGAATTAAGAATTAGAAAGTCAATTTGTTTAAAGAGATTTTAGTATTCAGCACTGGATCTATAAAAGAGCTCGACATCAGCAACAAAACCATGGCTCTGGTCAGTTTTTTTTTGTTGTGTTTGTTTTCCGAAGTTTATTCTTAGCTGGTTACAAAAAAAACTGTCTCCAGTGTTTGTACTGCTGGTAAAATGGTGAAAAAAGAGACTTTTCCTCTAAAAGTAAAACCTCTACTATTGAGGGATTTTACTCTTGTTTCTTTGAAATCAGGAGAGTGGCCGACCCACAGAGGTAGTCAAAGCAAGGAGCAGGGGAGGGAAGGTGTTGTGTCATTCCCCCAGTGGCGAAATATAAAAAGGCTATGAAAGAGCAGAGTTGATGTTTTTATCTCCAAGAAGTTGGGTCTTGGTTGAGGGAAGTCATTGACAATTGTGTTCTGAATTTCAGATTAAAAGTGTCTTTAACTTTCATTATTATAACTATCCTTTGATTGTACAAACTTACTAATGGAGGTAACTGTACCATACATAAAAAGATGGATAATGGTCACTACAGACATTTGTAAACGCCCATTGATCAGAGACTTTACTGTATACCGCTATAATTTTTCCTAGCTACTGTTGTTGATTTATGGAATTTAAAAATGAACGCTCATATAACATTGCAAAAAAGTTTAATTTATTTCTAAAGTACTTTTCTTCTCTTTTTGCTTGAAAACATCCCTCAAACAGCCCCACAAAAGCACACACATTCACGTAAATTTTTGCCTATACCTCCTTCATGCACTTGGACCTAGCTGAAGAAAAGCTAAAGGTTAGTAAAGGTTTGGAAGATATTCTAAAAGAAAGAAACCAGTACTCTGCAAGCATGGACGGTGAGGTTTCAGCCTTAGACCTCGTGTCTGGCTGACATTACCATCACCAAAGGTCAGTGGGTGTCAGGAATAACTTTTCTCTGAGGCACTGAGGGGCTAAACTGCAGCACAGCACATTCTCTTTGAAACATATAGGCTGCATACTGAAAAGATGAAGATTTGTGTCAGCCTTTTGCTGTTTTTTTTGTTTTTTCCAACAAACATCAGATACTAGGGTAGGTGATATTTTTCCTGCCATCCTTTGTCTCTTTTCCACTCCTCTCATCTGCCTTCTAGCATTCATTTTCCATGAAGTCTGGCTCTCCTTAGCCGCAGACCAACACAGCGTGAAGTCTGGAAAGAATGGCCATCCAGGCCTAATTTAATTCCTCCCTTGGCTGAATCTGTTCTGGTCATGTCAGGGGAGTTTGGAAAGCTCAATGGATAAAGGAAATGCTTGTTTTGGGGGGGTATAAACACCAGCTAGTTGAAGAGGTTTGCTGTCTTAACTCTGGATGGTCAAAAAATACTGTAAAGCCATGTGAAAAAATTAAATACAAAGAAACACCTTAGTAAGACTTCCATAAATACAGAACTGTGTTTTATTCTATGTGAGCTGCAGGTTGATACAAGGTCCGTTGCAAATCTGAAAAGAAAAAAATGTGACCATAGAGTTAATAATTTCAAGTATTTCCAAGTAAAACTTTAAAGTCTGATACTAATACTATATTGAAATATTCTGAAAAATAAATTTTACGTTCATTCTTAGTATAAATTAGACATTTGGGACAAAAAAAACCTATGTCCTCTAAGTTTTAAGTGATTAAATCCTCTTGATATTTTCCAAAGTAGAAGTTGTAGATCCATGCTCTACCTACAAACCCACCATTTACACCTTAAACAGGAAAATATGTTGTCAGTCAGCGGAATACACAGTAAAGAAACAGCTGCATCAATTCTATAGCAATCAATGCTATTCTTCATGGAAAAAAGGTGCTTGCAAATAGATGACAAGCCATCATTGCCTTTCTTTTTTTTGTAATAAATTGAAATTATGTGGAAATTTCAGTCTTCCACATAATTTCTCTTAATTTGTAAATATTCACTGGCTGTAATACTGTAGCCTGGGTGCCATTCCGAACTTAGTCCCGCCCACAACGTTTGAGGTCGGGAAGTTCGGTCTGGCATTGCTCAATTGTAGCGCGAGTATGCACGCCCAATATCTGTCGGGCCAATCAAATTGTCAGGGCGGGCTTTATACGATGATGGACAGATGATCAACAGTAACATAATCAACCACGTCACCAAAGCGCGCTTGGGTGACAACAACAATGGCTGCCGCTGGAGAGTTGAGGTGTGTAGATTCTGCTATTAGGTCTGTTCTAGAAGATATCGACAGCAAATTAATTTTAAAAGAGGAACAGAGAAACGCGATCAAGGCATTTGTTGAAAAGAAAGATGTTTTTGGCGTCCTTCCTATGGGATTCGGCAAAAGTTTAATTTATCAGCTGGCTCCCTTGGTCGCTTAACATACGTCACGCACTCCGTTGCTCTTATTGGTTGTAGGTCTATCCAATTGAGTGCAGAGGCATTTTTTTCCTGGTTCGTTCGAAACACGCCCCATAATCACAGCTCTATGGAGCAGTATCAGACTCATATTCTGACTAGAATTGAGTAGGACTGCGTCAGGCTAGTAATACTGTGCCTCAGTTTGGAATAATTCAGAGGTAAACTGTTCAGCAGCCCAAGATCAATCCATTCTGAGTCTGTAGTTGGCTTTGAGATCCATCAGATTTAAACCCATAGCATTGTATTGTGTTGCAGAGTGAGCATGCCATCTCCTTCTTCCATTGATTACCTCATTTTGTGTCACAAAACTTTCACATGTAGTGCAGTCCTGTGTTACACCTTTCGATCAACAATCTGCACATTTAACATTTTTTAGAGAGTTGTCTGGATTTTTAGGGGGGTTGTCTGATTTCTTGCTCTGATTTTGTTCTTTGTGCAGCTTTAACTTGCTTGGCTCCGTCTGGAGTCAGTATATTAGTACAGTCACCATTTTCATTATTACTGTTAGGTTCACAATTTTTATCCTTATTTATTCTGACACAATTTATTTATATCTGCATTGAATAGTAATGAGAGCCTGGACAGGAACCTGACTTGTTTGCTTTCATTGTAAAGGGCGATGAAAGGACTTGTAAGATTAAAAAAAAGTTAAACTAATTAGGCAGTGATCAGCAATATCCTAAATGTCAAGTCAGTGTCTTGTATGCTGACCCATATGTGAAATCTTAGGCGATTTTATGAAAATTTAATGATAAAATATGGCAAGATTTAACTGAATTAAAATTTTTCCATCTGGGTTTTTCAATCAAACTATTCCGGGGCTAGACCACGATACAAGTGGTTTGGTTTTAGTTTATCACAATGAGAGGTTGGGATGTTCCCACCTCTCATTGTATCTGCAATAAAAAAAAGAAAACAAGTATCAGTCAGATACATAAAACCATGCTTAATGGAGTTAGAAAATCCCTTTATTGTCCCACAATGGGGAAATTCTGGTGTTTACAGCGGCAAAACTATTATAGAGAAAAAAACGGTCACACAAATGTTGGCCTTAGAGAGTGTATAAGA
>NW_015150496.1:768544-777760 GCF_000732505.1 Cyprinodon variegatus | reverse complement strand
AAAACCCTCTTTTAACAGGAAGAAACCTCCAGCAGAACCAGGCTTGGTGTGAGCGGCCATCTGCAGAGGCCGACTGGGGTTCAAGGAGACAGAAGAAGAAATACAGAAAGAACATTTTAGAGACAAACACCTAAAATGGTGGGTTAAAAAAAAAGGATGAGTGTATTAAGAAGCCCTCTCAACTTTATGATTGGTGGAAGATCTGTGATGCTGTGGCCCTTTCACATGACAAAGGTCTCTTTGAAAACAGATGTACGCACAACACTCACACTTTTAACATAATAATAATCTGAAATATGTAACCTTTTTCCATGACCATCACAGTCCTTTGAGCTAAAATCCTATTGAAGCTATGGCTGAGGGGTAGAGAATCGTAAGGCTGTTAAAGAAGATGGTAAGAGGATCTTCTCTCTTTATGCTCTAACCGTGTGTAATGTTATAGAAAAAAATACTAAGAGCTGTTTTATCCTCATCTTCAATTAAAACCCTCCTAAAACCTTTGTTTAAGGAACTAATTTGAATAGTATCCAAATGTATCACTTGGTTTTTCTTCCATTGCTCCTTTTAAAAAATGTCCCTGTGGTGCAACAACATACATGCATTTTAATGGGCCTTAGATGAATTATCTATAAGTATGACTGAATAAATCTTTAATCGCTGTAATGAACTTTAGACTATGGATTCAAAAAGCCATTTAGCTGATAAATGACCCATGTAGGGCTCTGGTACTGGGATAAATCAAAAGGGGCTGGGGTCCTCCCTTTTATTCCACCAAAGATAAGCTCATTCACATAACTGACTTCAGTGCAAAGTTGTTCAGAACATCAATGCTGATATGCAAGAACAGGAAGACAATCTTTTTAAATTACAACTATACATGAATGCACTTTTATAGTTTTACATTACCGGACCTCAGCATTGGATTGCATTGCACACATCACATCCCTTCTTCCTAAAGCGGATCGCATCATTTGGTTCATTTAACGATTTTATTTTTTTCCATGGACAAGAATAAAAATGGGAATTGGCATCCAGCGCTGTCCTCTTGCAGCCTGCTCCTTCTGCTAAGCTCTCCAAAGTCACGGCATAAAGTCAGGCTCCCCATCGTTCTCTTGTTGTGTTTTCTGTGAGGGATGTTAGCCAAACTCTTGCCAATGTGTCATGTTCAATAGCTTTAGCTGTTAATTGCTCACATATCTCATAGTGCGTTCAATAAGTCAGAGGCTCTTTTTTGTCTGGGTCTGCAGTTTTGCATGTAAGCCATCTTTAGAGGCAGCTCCTATGTTTCTGCAGTTAACATCTTGTTCTTTAACCTGTAAATCTTCTAAGAAACAACATAGTATGTATCAAATTATGTCAGAAATTCCATTTAAGAAGAAAACACTTTAATATTAATTAGGTGCATTAATAAAAACAGAGTGATATATTCAAATGATTCATTAAGTAACTCTTACATCTACATCTCTGTCAGGGATTTTTTAACTTATCCACGTTGGGTTGATAAAAACTTGAATCCTGCTGAAAAAGTGGCTACTCTGACTGCCTTCTCAGCTCGATTAGTCGGTGATCTCGATTTTTGCAGAGCTGCAATATGCCAGCAAATGAGCCAAAAAATAAGAACACAACTACACGAGCCTCGGCACCAATGGGGCCAATACTGGCCGCCACACACCATTGGCTCTAGTTGCCTCTGTTGTACATATGTATTTCTAGAACTGCAGAGTGGCCTCAGATGTGTAATGCTATCTACCGTCAGAGTGTCACTTTCAGATCTATTTGTGTTGCTCTATTTACCTGAAATAGCCTTATTGTTTATTTAATAGATTCTGAATAAATGTGAACATCTTTGGAGCTGTAAACAAACAACAAAGTATGAAATATGAAGGGGCCTTTCAGCGAGCTAACGCTCCTCAGAAACGCTATACATCACTATCAATTACTCTTTTTATGAAGATGAATTGCTTTCATAGGTTCTCTGCACCAGCTTGTCTCTTATGGGGAGCTGTGATGCTCAGGCGGTGCTCCCGACCTCATTTGAGCTCTGCTTCGATGAGCATTAGCTGAAGATAGGATCACAAGGCCCTGAAATAAAAATGCTTTAACCGTTAGTTTTTTTGTCAGCTAACAAGAAATCCGTACCATGCTGTTGTTGCCGCCGCTTGCAGAGCATGTAATAGGTCGTGGCAGTTAGATCAGAACCTTAAAATGACACGGATAGGTTTGAACTGTTCCTGCTGCAGCATGCTTTGCAGATGTTCTCTCTGCATTTGGACTCATTTAGGCTTAATTCACTCAGCTATAAGCAGTGTTCCTGTCACATTGAGGAGGAGGGCATTAGATATTCACTGAATACCGCTGTTTACTGATGGGGGTGGTGCGACCCTTCTCTGCAGGGGCTGAAAGGTGCTCTGCTTTGACAATTACTCGCCTCAAAGTGACTGAAAACAACAACTGGAGAGATGAAGGACAGGCAGTTATATTCAGTAGAGACTCCACTTAAACAGAAGCACCATTTCCCTTTACTAAGGAGCTGTCATTTTTGCCCAATGATGCACGTCAATGCGTTTGGCTTTTTGGGTTTGTTTTTTGTTTAATATTTTGTGTGTGTGTGTGTGTGTGTGTGTGTGTGTTCGCCTCGCTGCTGCTTTACAGGGTTTACTCTGCAGGTGAAATCATGCTTATCACAGTCATCGAGCTCTGGCAGAAATCTGTTACTTTTGTTTTGCAGTTATGTTCTGACAGCTTGCTCAAAATTTGGGGAAGTTTGTCTTTTTTGTGCAAGAGGTATTCATGTGAAGCATCTTCTAAGGTACAGTATAGCATACATCTGCATGAAATCTAAGAGTGATTTGCCAAAAATCCCTAAATTGGTAAATCTAATTTGTTTAATATGAGTGTTAACCTCTGTAAATTCAGGAAGACTAAGACCAACACCTTTCCACAAATATAACATGTACAAAACAGTTTGAATGAAGGCGGGGTG
This sequence comes from Cyprinodon variegatus, assembly GCF_000732505.1. Classification (NCBI taxonomy): domain Eukaryota; kingdom Metazoa; phylum Chordata; class Actinopteri; order Cyprinodontiformes; family Cyprinodontidae; genus Cyprinodon; species Cyprinodon variegatus. The sequence goes on along the minus strand of NW_015150496.1, from coordinate 774,777 downwards.
ATGGAAATAATAACTTGTAGAGCAAGACGGGTCCTAAGGCTCAGCTTTATAAAAGAAGACGACTCGTTCAGCCTCCAAGAGACTGTTGAAGCGTTGAGCAGCTATCAAGACAACAGAAAAAGGAAGAGTCTTAACGACTCCCCTATACTAAGGGGTGAACCTGTTCGTCCGGTTCAATCTGCATGTTTTAAGTAAAAACAAGGCTTTGTTGGGCCACTCTATAAAGCTTCAAACTCAACGCTATTTAAAACATTTTGAATTGAAAAAGCTCTTCGGATGGGAAGCGGAACATCTTCAAACTTGGAAATCAAAGTCCAGTGGTTGGTTTTTCAACTTTTTTGGAAAAACTATACAAAAAAAGGAAAATCGATTTATTTCGAGTATACTCCCGTCTATCTATTCATCCGTCTTCTCCCGCTTATCTGTCAAAGTTACGGTAGGGCTGGTGCCTAAATCCAACAGTGAATGGGTGTAAGGCGGGACACCCTAGAGAGATCGACAGTCTGTTACAGGATATCAATATATATTTTGTGTTAACAAAAACAAAACTATTTAATAGGCTTTTTAATAGGCTCTACTGTTTTACCAAGGCTATTGTGTTTGAAAACCAGGCTGCTCATTTTAATGCAATGTCCTCTAATTAATGGGACGCTTCTTCTGCCACAGGATTGACTTTCAAGAGACGAGTCTTTGCAAGACTCTTGTTGTGAGAAAAAAATAATCCTCTTTTTTTAGTAGTTAAGCTAAATGCTAAAGCTAATTATGTCATTGGGATTATACACTTGATTTATGCTTGACGCATCCTCAAGGTCCGTGCGGGCAAATGATGTGGTTATGGGCTTCCAGGCTTCTCCAAGCAACATCTGTGGGGACAGAGATTCAGCACTGTGCACCTAGGAAAATTTTTAACTATGCAGACAGATCGGCGGGCTAAAACATAGGGAGCGGGCTGCAGCTTCCACTGACGAGGATTCACAAATGTCAATATTCAGAGATCCTGTGATTTAGCTCATAAATAAGGCCACTATCAACAGATTGTGGAAAAACCCCTGGAAAGGAATGAATGTCGCTCTTGGAGGCATGAAAAAGCTTTTAAGAAGTTTTCTACGTCCCCGTATAGTTTGGTATGGTCAGCTCGTGCTAAAGACACCTCCTTGGAGCCTGCCAGAATGGGGAAAAGCCGTACAGAGCGTGAATGCTGCCGATGCTGGGACCAGTGGCTCATTGTATGTTTGGCCAGGATAATGAAGCCTTTCGGCTCTGATCTACTAAAGGTCTGCATGTCTTAAAATTCGCAAACTTAAATCTATCTGACAATAAGATTTATGTTCAAAGTCACAGCTTATAATTGTACTTATAATTTAGTTCCTATCAGCCAAGTTTACGATCATGAGTCCCCTGAGTGGAGCAGTTTGCTGGTTTGAAGGCTGGGTGGAGGTGTGTTAACAAGGCCACTCTATTTTCCCATCCTACTCCCGCTGTTATGTCTCCTCTGCATGGACACTCATTTATTATTTATAGGCCTGCTTTGGAGGTGTCACCCGCAAGGATGGCACACATTTTTCCATTTGGTGTTTGAGGGCACGGGACACATACATACATACACACAAACACATAGCTACCCATGGAAATTATGTGTAGGTGCACACTTTCACAGCGGCGCTGATGAGCCCCTTACCGACTACTAAATTACTACTCCTGTACAACACGCACACACACACACACAGAAATCTCATCATGTTTTGCATGCAGCTGACACAGCTCTTGCCCAGATTAGCCGGGATCAGATTAGATAAACTGCAGATGAATAAATAATTGAAAATAGATTCTGCTCAAAGCAATTATGAGCTTTACTACTGCTTAGTCATGATTAAAAGTAAAAAGAATAAACAGCACCTCATCCTACCTAAACCCTTAAAAAGAATGAAATGACTAGAGCATCTTATATTGAGGAAAAAGATAAGAGTTGTACAATTAGTTGCTTTTATCATTTAGGAATCTAAGAGATAAATGAATTTAAAAAAATTGATCAACAGGATTTAATCTCAATAAATATACTTCTACAACACTCAATGTTTTCTCAAGTTTAAGTGAATCGATAAAAATTTTATTAGTGCAACTCTTTGCATGAAAGCTTTTGGATATTTGTGCATCTAAGCATATTTGCAGACTAAAAACCAAGACTCTGACCCTAACATTTGAAGCCTTTCCACTCAGAGTAGTACAGCGTCCCCAAAACTTAACAAGTTGAGGAGCCCAAAGAAAAAACAATATAAATAAGAGATGCACCAATACAGTATATCCTCCAGTGAACTTAGTAGATTTGCGTCTGTATTGAATAAAATAATGATGAGTTGTTGGTTAATAAAACATTTTAGATTTTTTTTTTTTTAAACATAATTGTCAATGCCTATAATCAGCTGCCAAAGGCTGCATTGGATTTACAGGGAGATGCCACAGAAACACTAGCCTCTTGAGACAATCCTGATCTCGCGAGCCTTCAAGGTTTCACTCGCAGATCAGTCTGGAGACTCTCCGTTGAAGAAAATTTGGAGCCGTTCACCAAACGAACGTCCAATCAGCGTTGGCTTTGAGGCGGGTTGAGGTGTGACGCAACGAGAAGCGCGACAGTTCAGTCTAAAGAACATGGCGGCTTCAGCCGATGAAACTAGCGTTAGCGTGGCTATCGAGCAAGTTTTATCGGAATTACAGAGTATTTCTTCACTGAAAGAAGAGCAAAACACTGCTCTGGAGGCTTTTCTCAGAGGAAAAGATGTTTTTGCTCTTCTCCCGACTGGTTTCGGCAAGAGTTTGATCTATCAATTGGCTCCTCTTCGTCGTCGCTCTGTTAGTACGTCATATGCTGATCTGATTGGTTTATTTGGCCCTTTATTTGGCCCGTCTATCACCAACATAGGCCAATCAGCTAACCAGTATTTTCGCCCCTTCCCAAAATTACTTCTAAGGAAGGTTTCCAGATGGATATGCGGAGTAAATCCATCTGGCGGAGTCAGGTTACAGAAACACATCACCAGCGATAACTTTAAAGGAAAAGAAAATCCCAACAAACCGTGTAGATAGATTGACAGGAGTATAGCTCTATTAATGACATTCACACATGAACAAAACACTTCTAAACAAATTAGCCTTTTAGCTGGAGTAACTTCTGTTAGGGTGGGGCATGTGCTCTAAACTATGGCAGAAAAGCTGAAGGAATTGCCTTGCAAATCAAAGAAGCACTGCTGAACACTAAAGTTTATTTCAGTGGTACCTTCAATTGGGAAAAAAGAAGGTATACATGAGAGTACAGAGTCTGTATTCACCAGGTTCATGGATAATACAGCCAATGCAAACTGTGAAAATAAAACCTCAGCAACGTCACCTCTAAAGAAGTCTGATAATGACAACAGCTAAGATATTGTATGTATGGTAGCACTTTTGTAGACAAGGTTATCAGCAGCAAAATCATTTGATTAGATTTATTGATTAAGCTTAACTTAGAAGGTATAGCTGTGAGATGTTCCCTGGTTTCGACAAATCAAACAAAGTTAGCATTAAAAAATGACCTAATTCTCTCTCACGGTCAATCAGGTTGTTTTTGTTTACTAAATAATCTGAGCAACAAGGTTGTTTACGATCACACCAAATTCTTACTGGAGTGCCATTATTCTTCATGCAGTTCACATAAACCGCGTTTTGCATGCATTGTATAAATTTAAGGAGATCGAGGATGTTTGTTGGAGACGCTACCGATGTGGGGGAGTCACTGACAGCTGCTGTCTGTCACAGTTAACTCTCCCTGCACCTTTCACCACATGTTGTGATTACCATCTCATGCACAACTGTACACACGGATATACACACCCACCCACATCGCAACACATACTCATCCTCAAGTAATAAATAATCACAGTGTGGAGAAAGATGCTTTCCATATGGAGTAGACAGATAAATACAAACTTCTAAACTCTGGACCTTCCATCTTCCTTCGTGTTCAAACACATCACTTCCTCCTACAGATGTACACAAACACACACACACCGACTCCCACGCATCCCCCTCACACACAGTTAGAGAGCCCAATTCCCCAGACTTGCTCAGTGGCCTGTGGTTGATGTGACACATCCCCAGCCCCTGCAGTGATGCTGAAAGATGAGGCACCACAGTGGAGAAGAGTCACAATGGTGGGAGTGACACACACGCACACACACACACTTCATTCTCACATTAAACATGGATCTGGTGACCTATGCCTTGCAGACTTCAGCCATGCTCGCTAGCCCTTGGATGATGAGTGGCAGGGTGCTCCTCTGTTGTCCTTCCAATCCTCCCCTGTCTTTCCATTTACAGACCTGCAGGAGTTTCAGTATGTTTCCACCTAACAGGACAGGGAAGGTGTAAAGATTTTCTGCAGTCTTTAGCTCAAAAATAGCAGCTCAATCGCCCAAGAGACAAAACTGTCATAATGTACTACATGGCATATAATGATGAATAATTGTATGTGGTAAATACACACAAATTAGTGCTTGAGCTGTGGATCTATACAGATCCTCCAGAGTTTCCATTAGCCTCTTGGCTGATGCTCTTATAAATGCTTTAAATTAAGGACGTCGATTTCTGACTTTTGAGATTTTCATTGAACCGCCTTAGTTATAGTGAGGTTAAATTTCACAAAGCAAAACTCTGCTTTCTGGTCGAAGTTGCTACACTGAATTCTTTTCTTCAATGTCAAGGTTGAGGGGACTATTTTCGGCATTCAAGCACCACTTTGAGTTGTTCTCTCACATACAGCCTTAAGAATCACAGTTTGTAGCAATAATATGGCAATCGGGAAATTAGTGTTTACAAACATTTTTACTTGGTTATAAAATCGTAAAGTTTTGTTGAAGAATGTTGATTTTATGTATACACATGCATATTTTTATCCTGTGCGGGTAGTGCTTTTATTTTATTTTATTTACTTTTATTTATTTTAGTTATTTTATCTTTTTGTGCAGCACTTTGGAAACCTTCTGTTTATTGAAATCGTGCTATATAAATAAAGTGGATTGAATTGGATTTTGCTTCTGTTTTTTGTTTTGTTGTGTTTTGCTTTGTTTTTTTTCTTAGTATACTTTTATTTATATCCAATAAAATACAGTTCAAACTTTGGCCAAGTTAGCTTTCAAATTTATTATATATTAGACTTTGAATTTATTGATGCTGATCTCTACAGAAGTTGCATGGAAAGGTAAAACAGATTGGCAGCTTCAGCTTGTGCATTTTCTTACAGTATTCGATATGTCAGGTTTTTATTTTTGAGTATTTTACAGCAGCTGGGTGAGTTCAGTTGATTTAGACCTGAAGCAAACCTCCTGTGTTCTGGAATGATCTTCTCATTACACCTCTCATTCCAAACACATGCTCGTTAGGTTAATTGGTGTTTGTTTCTCTGTCCTGAAGATGGACTGGCGAGCTGCTCAGAGTGCTCCCGCCCAGTGGCTGCTGTTTGGGGACAGAGTAAGGCGGAGATGTGTTTTCCAGTTCCAGGAAATGTCAGGTGCCCTGCAGCTTTAATTGGGGCTGATTGCTGCTGTTTGTTTAGGCTCCTCTTTGGAGTTTTTAGATGAAACGGGTCAGTTAAAGACATCTGGCTGAACTATTGGCAGATGTTCTAAAAAAAGATCTTCCAACAGCTGGGTCACCTATCTAAATTCAGAACAATTGTTTTATGGAATCTTCTGTTTCCTCACTAATTATTACATAAATGGGTTTTAACTTTAGCTGATGAACATCACACCAAAAAGGGCAAATTTGGGTATCCATACTCATTTGTCTGATGTATATTTTGTCACACTTAACTAAAAGAATACAGTTCACATGGATGTGAGGAAAGGCCTTAGTTAGACGTACACTGTTTAAAGAAGTTTAGATCCACTCAAGTTGCACTTGACCACAAAATATTAAATACATTATTTCTTTGTATTTGTTCAGTGTGACACAAATTTCTTGTTTTTTACAATGGAGCTTCAACTGTTTACTAAATTGGTGTAACTTGAGCTTTTTGAGTTTTGTGAAATGACGACCGGGTTCTGTGGAGAAGGCTGGGGTCAGAGGTGGAAAAAGTACTAAAATATCATACTCAAGTAAAAGTACCAATACTTGGATGAAATATTACTCAAGTACAAGTAAAATTACCCATCAGAAAAATTACTCAAGGAAAAGTAATAAGTAGCTAATTCAAAATGTATTTT
>NW_015150496.1:765357-768176 GCF_000732505.1 Cyprinodon variegatus | reverse complement strand
AGGACAAGGAGTCATAAATCCAAAACTATTTAGTTTTTAATTAAAGAAAAATCTATACAAATGTATACACATGTGATGACAGCAGAATTCGATGTTTCAGCTAGCATTTCTACTGAAACGTTCTCTGAACCGCCGTCGCTCTCCTCATCCACCTCCATCTTGTTCCCAATCTCCTACAGAAAGACTTGGCGCCTGGTAGCCTAGATCTACAGGCTGATCACGTCACTCACTGTAGTGCTTCTGGACCTGATTTTTTGTCTTCTTTTCGGTTTTCCAAAGTTTTTTTTTACTCAGTAACGGATGGGATTTGTAATGTAACGAAATACAATACTTCACTCAAAACGTAATCAAGTAGAATTTAAATTACCGGTTTTAAAAACTACTTGAAAAATACAAAATACGCAAAAAACCTACTCAATACAGTAACTTGAGTAAATGTATTTCATTACTTTCCACCTCTGTCTGGGGTACCTCTATTATCCACATTGGTTTTCCTATTATTTTACCCCATGAAAATTGAAGGAAGAGGAGCTAGAAACAGAGGCAAGAAGCATCAATATGATGGATAGATTTCAGATTTAACCTACTAACCAGAACTGTCTCTCTCAGATTAAAAAGAAACTGGAGAAAATAAGATCCCAGAAACAGCCCGGCCTCAAGCTTAATTTACACCGTACATAGCGCTGATTGTTATTTCCAGACACATGTACACTCGCATGTACACAGACACTAGTTACATGTAGAATATTTACAAAATTGGATTTGCGGATTTGTGAAATTAGATTACAAACAGTAACTCTGATTTCCTCTCCCAACTCAGTCATTTTCTATTCCTATTTCCTGTACTTGAAGATGCAATATGATGTACAGGAATGTTATTTAATCTTTTTTCGGTCCCAATAAAATCAGCATACAACATACAAATATGTTGCTGCTAAATAAAGTTGTTTTCCCTAATTTGTGATTTTTTTTAAAACATGCTGCTGTGATCTAGCATCTATATCTACCCCTGTCATTTCCCTTCAAGCCTCCTGCTGTACGTCTTTTTCTGGAATAAAAATCTCATCATAAGGCGTCCTACCGTACCATATGCCTGCAATTGGGTAAAACTAAACAATGCAGCACGACAGGAGCTTTCACTTTTAAATTGGTTTTTATCAATTTAATTATTTTTGGTTACTTGGTAATAACACATTCAAGACAGCTAAGCTTATTTTTAGTCATTACATGGATCAATGCTCTGTAAAAATGAGTCATTGACTTATTATGTCTAGAGGTTAATTAAATTATCAAGTTAATCTTTATATATACCCTACCTCCCTGAAGGCTTTAACATTTTGCATTGGTGGAAATGTAGAAGAAAATGTTAATGACATGACAAGAAGATCTCCAGGTGCGTGGTAGCTCTGAATGCTTTTACTTTATTCAGTTTAAAGACTTGCTTTAACTGTCAAGGTGAATAGTGTTGTCATCTGTTTCTTTCTGACCTGGTCTGCTGTGCTGTTAGCCATGCAGGTATCGGTTTGGCTTACACAAATATTTTAATGCACTATAACCTCTGGTGGAATTATTTCATCAGAATAACAGCTGCTGATCCAATTTACCTCTTGCTAAATAATCAGAAATACATTCAAACCTACTTTAAACTCCCCATAGAAGGTCCGATTACATTTGTTCTCCAGGTTGATGACCCTGTGTTTGACCGCTATCCTTGATTTTATTTTCTGAGAACAGTTTTCTACCCCTGGAAAAGGTGCTTCTCCTTTCAGAAGAATGAACAGGAATGTATTATAAGAAGAAAATCAAAACAGCGGACTATAGAAGAAGGGAAGCATGGTTCCAATGACTGGGTTGATCTGTGTCTATCACCTTTCTATGCCTAAATGGAGCTCTTCTCCTTGTGTTGCCTGTTGAAAAGGGACTTTATGATAAAGTCAGAGAAGCTTCTGAAAGACGTGGACCTCTTGTTAATCAAAATGTGTCGGATGATTCAGAAGGTTGAGAATCCTTTTAAAGCGAAGTATCAGCCACTAAAAACTCAGTCGAGAAAAGAGCTAAAGTACACAAGGCAAGCTGTCACAGACCAGAGTTTATTAACTTTCTCCTTTGCTAAAAACTATTTTATGGTTTTCAAAGTTTACCTGATATTTAAGTCTTTCTAGAGAAAGACAAAATAAAAAGATTAATATTAACATGCCTTTTTAAGATCTGAATATTAATATTGTCCTCTTTGTCAAATAACTGCAAAAACATATTAACCATGTATGATGTGGACTCTAGTTTACATTTACATGCTGCAAATCCAACCAATGACTTAACCTTTCTAGAGCCTTATCCTAAAGCCTTAATCTTTTTCATCTGACCCCCCAGTGCTGTCTCCATGTCCCTTTTTGCAATATACATCTCCATTACGTCTCAAATGTGTTGATTTAGGAAAAATAAGCGTTAGAAACTAATATTGTGTGGATTATTGTTTGGCAAAGCTAACTTTATTTGGCTGTGGTTTGTTTTATTGCCTTTTTATATGGTTTTATTTGTATTTATTTAATTTTATTCCTTTTTTATTCAACTTTCTTTGGTGTTTTTTGACTTGGCATGTATAGAATTTTGTGGCAGCTGTGGTTGATTTAAAGGGACTTATAAATAGGGGGAGTGTTGGCCTGGTGGTTAGAGCAGTGCGCTTGTGCTCTGAGAAGGTTGTACAGTAGTCGAGCAGCAAGATTTCAATTTTTCCATCTCGAGCAGCATGGCGTTTGCGGCGCGTCAAATGCTTAAACGCTCCCGACGCGCTGCGCCTGCTGTCAAAAATCACGTGTTTT
>NW_015150496.1:754164-760605 GCF_000732505.1 Cyprinodon variegatus | reverse complement strand
AAACCCTGCAATCTCATTGTACAGTTTGAGCTGCAGCTAGGTACAACAATTAATAATATCATACAGTATATGCCCAGACTTAGATTAACACCATGACATTAAGCAGCTCTTGATTTGAGGGGAACTTGATGAATTTGTAAACCTTCTCATTCCTTACTCCAATCAGCTTAAAGTACTGGAATCCCCCCACAGCATGATATATCCACCACCTTGCATGTCTTTGGTTTAAAAGCCTCATACTTTTTTGGATTGTGTCCAAACAGCTTCATATTTTTAGCATGCTTGAAGCTTGTTTGCTAATTGGATATTAGCAAATCTTTATCTAAAGTAGATAGTTTGGATCTTGTTGGACATTTTGTGTTTGTATTGACCTGTCCAAAAAAACTGTTCTTCTGTTGCTTAGACTGGTGATATTTAACTCTTTAATTATTATTATTATTTTTTTTTTAGGGAGGGTACGATTTAAGGGGAAGGGGACATTTTAAGACTAATAGATGTAGAACAACAACAAAAAGATTGTTTATCAATTTGTGGAGTTAAATTGTGGAACAAACTAAATGAGAACCTAAAGCAATGCCCAAACATATTCCTTTTCAAAAAAATGTACAAAGAAATTATTTTCAAAAGGTATAGAGAAGCATTGTAGAAAGTTTTGATTGTGTTTTTTTGTTTTGTTAATTTGTATATATGTGTGACGGTATATGTGTATACATATTTATGTATGTATATGGGTAGGTAGATATGTAATTATATGGATATATATAGCAACATAATTATACATATTGTAAATCAAAGGGGTAGGAGTACATAAGTTTTACTTCTTCCTACTCCTTTTCGCACATGTAATAGAAGTATATTAATTTAGGAAAGAAGGGTACCTTGTTTGTTGTTTTTCTCTCCAATGTTTTTATACATTATTTTATTGTTTTTTTGTTTTTCTCTTGCATGTTCGAAATAAAGAATAAAAAAAATACAATTAAAATTACTGCCCAACTAGTTTTATAAGAAAATTGAAAGAAATTTATAACTAAATACTCTTTTCATTTGTCAATTCTCTGGGGTAATTTATAGTCTTTTGGTTCAATCACAAGAAATGATCACCTTGACTTAGCAGCTGCTTATGTTTTTTTTTCTTTTTGACAGTTTGTTTGTAGCATGAAATAACTAATATGTTGGAAATGAGGTTGGAGGTTTAGTTGTATTCCTACAATGGCAGGTACGACGAGGAGGATGGTGAGAGAGGGGAAACATCCACAAACGTTTACGGCTGGAAACCAGTTTATTCAGAATGAGATTATATTACTGCAATAAAACACATTTTCTCCAGCGCTGAGTCCTGGTTTATATCCTAATAAAAGATTAAGACAGAACTGCACATCAGATAAGCACCGCTGACACACCTACAGCTTTAAACGAACTACCAGCAGACATGCAGCAAAGCTCCTGCTTCTTCAACAGAAATAGCAGTGCTTGAATATTTATCGTACTTCCCCTTAAACATAAATTTGTCAGTTCCCCCCGTTTTTAACAGTCATATTTTAAACTTAAAAACAAAAAGAAATCTCTTAAAACAACCTTTTATTAAATCTTACAATTACACTTTTAATGTTTGTTGCACTTGTCATTTTTGTTAATAATTAAGGATGAATGAGGACAAAAAACAACTGGATTTGGAGTCCATTATTGTCTAAAACACTTTGAAATTTAACTTAGCTTATCATGACAAACTAGAAATTACAATAATTGTAGAAAAAAAAATCTTATTTTGTGGTTATTTTCTTCATCTTTTTTTTAACCTCCATTTCTATTAATTTATTCTTAACATATTGTTGAGTTTACTTAAAATTTGTATAAGTCAAAAGATATACTTTGATGCTTTGAATTTGACTTCTGTTTCACCCTGCCACCATTACACAGACATTTACACAAAAATAAGGGAAAAAAGATAAATGTAATGTTTTCCCTTTATTTTAAATATGTGCATTGATTTAAAAAAAAAAAAAGAAGAAAGGTGTAAATTAGTGCAGCTATGCCTGGTATTGATCTGAGGTATCGCCTGGGGGAGATACTATCGCTGTGGCATCACTTTCTTTCATTTTGTGTGTCTAATTTGTTGAATTACAAAATAAAAAAACAGACACACGCTAAAAAAACACAAACCTTCTAAATGATTTCCTGATGACGTGAGGCTGGCAGAATGCAATCCTTCGCCTTGATGCACAGACAGCACCAGACCCAAACCGTCCCGTTCTCTAACCACATGACGGAAATGAGCGATGAATCTCCAGGTCAGATCAGTGGGAGGCCCAGAATTGAACAGGACCGCGTTTTGTCACGCTAACACCGGAGGGGACGTTGGAAACAGGATGACACCTCATGAATATCAAATGGCACCCCGCTCTTCTTCACACTTTACTCCGGATTTAATTATGGATGTATAATGCGGTGGCGGCGTGTTGCCGACCACCGGCCGAAGTTTTCAAGGTGCTCTAAAAACTTTCTGATGCCAGCGAGGTTGAACAGGACTGTTGCTAATAATCAGAAGATTAGCTATCTTAAATGTACCAATTCAGATGAAGTAATTTGTATATATATGTATATGTATATATATATATATATATATGTATGCACACATAAAAATATACAGTAACACTTTAGACATATTGGCTGAAAACCTAGCTGGATGTCAACATTCATCAGTCTCTGCATGTGTCTTAGACAGTTTCATTAATAAAGAAGGTGTTAGAACAGCCTGCAGCTTGGCTCCTTCATCACTGCACTAAGTGAGGAAGACTGTGAGGGGGAAAGCTTGTCAAACTTGGTGAGTATGTGTGTATGTGTGCCGGCTGCATCAAAGGAAACCTCTTGGACAAGATCAGTGCTGTGACCCTTTTCCAAGCCTATCAGCAGCCTGTAGGCTGGCAGGTTTCTGGAGTGGAGATGAGCCTTTAATCTTGGACAGATGAGAGAGACGCAGTAAAAATCACACGCAGAAAGAGACATCAGGGAAAAAGAAAATCAGAACTGCTAGGTGGTGGGGAATGAAGAAGATGTCATGAGCGATAGGTGTAGAAACATCAGTCTGGACTTTATTCACATCCCAACGTTCATGATGATGTACTCAAGGACCACCCCCTTTATTCACAGCATTTAATATGAATTGTTTCCCTTTGGGGAGCTGAACATCCACTATCAGAATACTCATGTCAAAAGAAGACGGGGCNATCAAAAAAGTACTCCAGAGTGTTGTTCAGCATGGGGGTGAGTAGAAAATGAAGGCTAATCATGTTTTGGGTGTACTATTCCTTTAATATAAATGTAGATGTGTGTACGTGTTGTTTAATATGTCTGCTCTCACTTTTATCCCTGAACGTAAACATCTATACACAGAGGTCCTATTCTCCTGTGGCCCTGAGCTGCTGAAGCATCAGAGGTTGTTTGCTGCTGTCATTTATCTCTATTTCTGCTCCATCTTTACTGAAAAAATATCCCTGTTACAAATTTTCTTGCCCACAATAAAAAAATAACTATTTCCTTTCATGTTTAATTTTACTTTTAAACTACCTTGGTGGCGGTGAGAGGACAAGAGTGTGATGTTTCTGGGTCTGTCTCCCTGACCCTTTCTCTCGGATATGATATCTCGGGGAAAGCCTGGAGGGAATTTCTTCAATTTTGGAACAAGCGTCCGCTCGGACTTGTGGGTGAACTCATTAGAATTTAGCTCTAAAAGGTCAGGGCTTGGACAGCGCCATTGAGGGTGCAGCTTTCCCAAAGGGCCTCTCTGATAAAGTCACTCCAAAATTGAGATTTAGGAAGTGGATGATTTATACCATCCAGTTAGGAAGAAAAAAAATAAGAGGTTATAGTGGAAGCTGCAGACATGTCAGGTGTCTCAGCAGCTACTGTAGCAAAAATATAAAAGCTGTGCTTAATCTACTGATAATATACGGGGGAAAAATTATCTGCTCACTTATAAAATTTCTAGTTATTCATGATATATAATGAGTTATATACTGTAATCTAAAATGTATGGTTTGAGTCCTCCTGCCACCTCTGAAGGTGGTCTAAGGCCGGGGACTTAATCCCTTGCTGCCCTTTGAAAGTGTGTGGGTTTGTGAATATGACTGGTTGAACTCTGCACTCTGAGTGGTCAGGATAACCAGAATAGCATCAGATCTTTCTGATCCAAATAAATAAGCAAATAAACAAACACATTGACTGTAACTTTAGCTGAATACTAACCATCAACCTGCAATAGTAATAATAATATGGTCAGTTTATCCATTTAATTTTGAACCAATCTGACTGTATGATTTGGTTTAATCGTCTCTTTAAAGTGCCATGAGATGACATGTGTCATGAATTGGCGCTATATAAATTAACTGATATGAATGGATACCTTTATTCATCACTTATAAGAGTGTGATAAAAAATTCCAGAAATTTTTTTGGTATATGAACTAATAACTTTTTTAAATAACTACATTAAGACACCAATTTTTAATTCACAGTCAATATCATTCAACCTATTTAGAATTTAGTGGAAGAGTTTTTTTTCAATTGGGCAATTTTCAGTCTCATCGTGCATCATGTAGTATACAAGGGTTAAGGAGCAAATCCTGCTGTTAAAGCAGAGTTACGAGCGTCTATGAGCCAACTAACCAGAACCTCACTCACTGCACATGTGCAAACAAGTGAGTTATTCGTCTTTGAAAAGTCCGACCAGCCCCATCTCTCTGTGGTGAATCTGTTGTGTGGTTTTTGGTAGATCACATCAGAGCGTCTGGCCGTACAGTGTATAAAGATGAATCCTGAGCTGTGAATTTTTAAACCCTGCAATCTCATTGTACAGTTTGAGCTGCAGCTAGGTACAACAATTAATAATATCATACAGTATATGCCCAGACTTAGATTAACACCATGACATTAAGCAGCTCTTGATTTGAGGGGAACTTGATGAATTTGTAAACCTTCTCATTCCTTACTCCAATCAGCTTAAAGTACTGGAATCCCCCCACAGCATGATATATCCACCACCTTGCATGTCTTTGGTTTAAAAGCCTCATACTTTTTTGGATTGTGTCCAAACAGCTTCATATTTTTAGCATGCTTGAAGCTTGTTTGCTAATTGGATATTAGCAAATCTTTATCTAAAGTAGATAGTTTGGATCTTGTTGGACATTTTGTGTTTGTATTGACCTGTCCAAAAAAACTGTTCTTCTGTTGCTTAGACTGGTGATATTTAACTCTTTAATTATTATTATTATTTTTTTTTTAGGGAGGGTACGATTTAAGGGGAAGGGGACATTTTAAGACTAATAGATGTAGAACAACAACAAAAAGATTGTTTATCAATTTGTGGAGTTAAATTGTGGAACAAACTAAATGAGAACCTAAAGCAATGCCCAAACATATTCCTTTTCAAAAAAATTTACAAAGAAATTATTTTCAAAAGGTATAGAGAAGCATTGTAGAAAGTTTTGATTGTGTTTTTTTGTTTTGTTAATTTGTATATATGTGTGACGGTATATGTGTATACATATTTATGTATGTATATGGGTAGGTAGATATGTAATTATATGGATATATATAGCAACATAATTATACATATTGTAAATCAAAGGGGTAGGAGTACATAAGTTTTACTTCTTCCTACTCCTTTTCGCACATGTAATAGAAGTATATTAATTTAGGAAAGAAGGGTACCTTGTTTGTTGTTTTTCTCTCCAATGTTTTTATACATTATTTTATTGTTTTTTTGTTTTTCTCTTGCATGTTCGAAATAAAGAATAAAAAAAATACAATTAAAATTACTGCCCAACTAGTTTTATAAGAAAATTGAAAGAAATTTATAACTAAATACTCTTTTCATTTGTCAATTCTCTGGGGTAATTTATAGTCTTTTGGTTCAATCACAAGAAATGATCACCTTGACTTAGCAGCTGCTTATGTTTTTTTTTCTTTTTGACAGTTTGTTTGTAGCATGAAATAACTAATATGTTGGAAATGAGGTTGGAGGTTTAGTTGTATTCCTACAATGGCAGGTACGACGAGGAGGATGGTGAGAGAGGGGAAACATCCACAAACGTTTACGGCTGGAAACCAGTTTATTCAGAATGAGATTATATTACTGCAATAAAACACATTTTCTCCAGCGCTGAGTCCTGGTTTATATCCTAATAAAAGATTAAGACAGAACTGCACATCAGATAAGCACCGCTGACACACCTACAGCTTTAAACGAACTACCAGCAGACATGCAGCAAAGCTCCTGCTTCTTCAACAGAAATAGCAGTGCTTGAATATTTATCGTACTTCCCCTTAAACATAAATTTGTCAGTTCCCCCCGTTTTTAACAGTCATATTTTAAACTTAAAAACAAAAAGAAATCTCTTAAAACAAGCTTTTAATAAATCTTACAATTACACTTTTAAGGTTTGTT
>NW_015150496.1:741880-752574 GCF_000732505.1 Cyprinodon variegatus | reverse complement strand
CCACCCCCTTTATTCACAGCATTTAATATGAATTGTTTCCCTTTGGGGAGCTGAACATCCACTATCAGAATACTCATGTCAAAAGAAGACGGGGCGCAAGAGTGACTTCACAAGACTGAGAAGGATCTTGAGCAGGAATTAACAACATACTGAAAAAAAACATATTTAATTGGAGAGAGAGAAATGGAGATCACTTGTTCTTGATTCTTCCCAAAAAGTTTTTATATTTTTATGTTTAAAGCTTGAAATGTGAAAAAGGATTTGAAATTTTGTACAACTATAACAGGAAACTTCGTCTGCTTTTTAAAAACTTCAAAAAACTCCAGTGGCAGCACAAACTAAAAAAAAATACGTACCAGTTTAATAATAGAGAAGCTATTAATCAGCTTTATATTTCTTAATATATAAAAACTGTTTTTTTGAGAATGTGTTTTTTTTTAGGCGCAATTCTGCAAATCAACAAACATCTATAAAAAGTAGACTATATTATATTATTCTCCATGTGAATCCCAGATTGTTTATTCTTCTTTGCCTTTTCTAAAAAGTGCTTTAAATCAGTCTTTATTCATGATGGGTCAGATCCTGACATTTGAAAAAGGAGGCAGGGAAGCAAAATTAAGCATTAGCCTCGCTGTATGCAGTTAGCCAAGCCTTGTAGCTAAACCGGGTCCTTGAAAAGGACGTTTCTTGCACCATTTCTGTCTCAAATGCGTCTCTAAGTCCTGTGACTCAACCTGTCAATCACCCGCAAAATGTCTGCACTGTGGTGGGAGGGGCGTAGAAGAGCTGCGCCACCAATTCGACGAAAAATGAAATTATGCTTTACTTGTCATTTAAGATTAAATATGTATCTGGCACATCTAAAAAATTTAACAATATATTTTTCTAAATATTTAAAAATTTAATTTAAAATGAAATTATAAAAAAATATATATATATTTTATGTCTTAATCATTTGGTGGGTGGGGCAAATATCTAAAGCTCTGGCAAATATTTAAGTATAAATACCTTNCCACCCCCTTTATTCACAGCATTTAATATGAATTGTTTCCCTTTGGGGAGCTGAACATCCACTATCAGAATACTCATGTCAAAAGAAGACGGGGCACAAGACTGAGAAGGAATTAAGGAATTAACAACATACTGAAAAACCATATTTAATTGGAGAGAGAGAAATGGAGATCACTTGTTCTTCTTTCTAAAAAATACTATTTTATATATATTTTTTTTGTCTGAAGCTTCAAATTTGGAACAAGTTTTGAAATTTTGTACAACAGGAAACTTAGTCTGCTTTTTTTTAAACTCAGTAAATTGCAGTTGAAGGGTGAATCTATATACTGACGATGGTGAGGTAATAGACGCCTTATGTTGAATCAGAAATCCTATTGGTTCTGCTGTGTCTCAGTAGTTTTCATCTCAGTTGAGCAGTCCATCTCTAATTGACTTTTATCCTTAGCCACATCTTTATATTTGAAATTAACATTCAGAATTTTGTAAAAATTCTATATCTTATTTATTTTCTAAGAAAAGAACCAACAACTTTATTCTTATTAAAGTTGATTAAAGGTAGAAGATGTTATCAGAACTTAAATCAGGCAAATATTTAAGTATAAATACCTTAAACTGCCATCTTTACACATTTGTTCCACTCAGTCCTATTTGAGCAAAAAATCTATAAGAATTTAGTAATTACATCAGAACTTAATTTGCATATAAATATGAAAAGCAATGATTCACACGAGGCCAAGCCGATTCCCAAGATTTCTCTCAACCGTTCTGGTCTGCTGGTTTTTCTTTGGATTAAAGACACAGCTGCCATTTCAGTAAAGATAATTCACTGTATGGTAACATGATCAGATTGATTTTAGTTTACATTTTTTGATGGAAAATGGCTGGTTCAGCTTGAAAATTACTTTCACACCGAGTGTATTACTACAAACATTTCTGATTTGTTTTTGATTTTTTTTTTCAAAAATTATTTCAATCTTTTCACCAATATGTTTTATGGCAAATGGTTTATAGGTATCCTGTTTAAGTTTATAAATAACTTTTTTAATCAAAGCACCAATAAGTAAAGAATTCCTTCCACATTATAGTAAAAAGCAAAAAAGAAAGTTATGAAAATAACCTAAAAACTGAGTCCTCAATAATTGGAGGCATTTGGTTTTAGAACAATACTAAATTTTTTGGACATAATGATCATTATTACATTTTGTAGAATGTAATTTCATCTTTAAAGTATGGTGGTGGTGGCATCATGTTTTAGGGGTTGTTTTGCTGCATAAAGGGCTGGAGCAAATCACAAAAGTTTCTCTCTAGGAAACTGATCAGATTTCTAAGCTCAGTGTTGTGCATGAACTTGTTCAATGAACTGAATATGTTCATATTTCTAGTGAACGATGAACTGATCAGATCAGTAATGAGCAACGAATGTGAAGGAGAGCGACATTAACTCTGAGAGTAATGAGTGACACACAAACAGCTCACATTCAATTTATAACAACACTTTTCATTGATAACGTTCGATTTTACGGCACCTATTAAGGCGAACAGCATGACAGACCAGCTTCTCTACTGCTAGTACTAGCCTGTGTAATACAAACAAACGCCTGCCACGTCCACTTCAAATTTAAAGCGAAACATCGAGTTATCTTGGGAAATATCTGCTACTGAATGAGGAACATAAGACATCTTTTTTGATACAGATCTTGTGAGCAGAACCTGAATGTTGCTCTATGTTTCTGAAGTTCTGAGTGGTTTGGCTAAATAAAAGCTTCATTGCACATCTAGTATACCTTGACTGCATCAGGTATTTTCCATTTCTATCTATATATTACCATCACACAATTAAAGGATAAAATATTAGGTTCTATTGTGTAGAAATGTGGCTTAATTTACCAAATAAAGCTGAACTAGCTAATATATTGGTTTGTGAATTGAGCTAGTTCATTTTTATCTGTGTGAACTGAACTTAGAGCTCATTCTTTTTATCTATCAACTGGCACAACAGGGACTAGGCCATGATGATAATTATTTACTTTCTTTGAATATTTAGTTGTGTCGATTTTTATTGTGATTTAATTTAAGATAGATTTTTTGTTTACATGGGTTTTTTTTCCTACCAAATTAAAGAGTATTTTTCCAAAATTCTTCAGTCTGAGATTATGATGCTATACTTAATATAAAAGGCTTTTTATCTATCTTTGCCATGGTTGTATTTATTATTTCCATATATAAACCTTTAACAAAAACACTAGAACCTAAGAAAACCTTTTTTTTATTAAAACAGTTTGAATTCCCAAACAAGAAGAAAACCAAATTGTCTGTTTGCCTCAAGTGCTCAGTGATATTTTCTGCCTTGACTGATTTAGGAAGACGTCAAGCAGGAGGATTGCATTTTGTTTCTTGCTGCACTGAAAATCAAACCCTTTTATTTGATTATTTTTTATCCTTCTTCTAAAATCTGCTGCTACTTCCTGAGAACATTGTTCAAAACAAGACTTAATTCCCTCTGTTGAAAATTGACCAACATTAATGATCTAAAACTGTTTGTTTGGTGCCTACTGCGAAGGCAGCAGAGACAACAAATGAAGTATTGATGCCTTTATTTGATTGTTTGTGACAAATTAGATATATAGGGAGAAAGATTTTTGGTAACTGTTGAGTTTTTAATTAGCTCCCTTTTTTAAAAGCCCTGAAGCTTGAAATAATTTAAAATTATTGCTTTTTTTGGCTGTTTTTCATCTACAAAATATTGTGCATAAAAGGGGACACACAAAAAATAAGAATGTGGTTAATTTTTTTATTTTTGATTGGAGTGATCGTATTTTTCAATTTGTGGAGATGCCCTGAAGAACAAAGACGGGCCATGTTGATTAGCTTAAGGACTTTAAAAGTTTTATTGAAAGATACATCCCATAGATAGACTTTGAAATTGTATTAATTATTTGTCATTGTTAACAAACAATGTTTAATTCCATCTTGATGATATATGTGCTTCAGGTGAAGTAGGATACAGAGTTGTGTATGTTATATCTTTTAGCTCAAGTGAAAGCTATGCTTTGCAGGAGTGGTTAACTAAAATAGAGAAGCAACGCCAGCAGTGTGATCATTTTTTTCACTCATAGAAACAATTGAATGGAAATAAACAATGCAGATAAATGATATTCATCCGCTCTACATTCAATTTGGGTTAATACCTACAAATTTGTATTGGCTGTTTTTTACACTTTAGTACCAGTTTGAGTTGGAAAGAAAATATTTATTTCTTAACAAAAGCAATAGGGCATATCCTTAGAAAGCACATTGCATAAACAAGTGTGTAATTACCATAGATATAGAACATTGCATTGTTAACCATCTGAATGTCACCAGTGTTATGAATTATAGCCGTTCGCCCTGGCATAGAACTTGGAGGGACTGCTTTTTGAAATCGAAGAAAAGGGGAGAAAGACTTCCGTTTTGCACACTGCTTATGTGCAGGAAGATTAAAAAATCATAAAAGATATTGGATTGTACAGCAGCAGCCATTCAAAATGGCCCTCCCCAGTCAAAAGCCATCAGAATGGCCGCCAACTTCCAGCCACTGGAGTGACCACCCTCCTTCTCCTGGACGTGCATATTTTTTTAAACTCTGACTCCACTCTTTCACTGACTAACAGGGTCTGACCAGGAGATGACGCTTCTCTTTAGATCTTAATGTCCGCAAATCATGACAGAAAGAATATTTTAGTACAAAGATTGATGGCTACTACTGTAGCTTAAGATGTCATGACCACAGCAGTGATATCCAGGCGTTTTGCCAATTATGCCACCATTGCTCATGATCACTTACAGTACATCTGAAGTTTAACATTTTAGCTGTTGTTAGAACTACTTTCTATTATCTCCTGTTCAGCTTTCATGAGACTTCCCTAAAAACATCATCTTTATATCAGCCTTATAAGGCTCATGATGGATCTTTTCCCAGTGGAACTTTGAGAAAATAAAGGAATGTAGAACCAGTTCTTTATGTAATTTTGGACGGGAGTGGCGGCCTAGTGGTTGGGGCATAGAGCTTGGAATCCTGAGGTTCTGAGTCGAGCCCCACTCCCACAGACTGCCATTATGGGTCCCTGAGCAAGACACTTATCTCCACACTGCTCCCTGGGTGCCGCACGATGGTAGTCCACTGCTCCCCAAAGGGATGGCTAAATGCAGAAGTAAATTTCTGAAATGTGAGATCAATAAAGTTCAATAATTATTGTTATTTTAAAATTCTGCTCACTGTCTTTATACAGCAACTGGTCTCTCTGTTTTTCACCTTTTATTTGATAGCCCATGAATTAAAGTCATGTTGACAGTTTAGTTTTTTTAATCACTCTGAGTTTCATGTGAAACAGATCTTTAACTTGATGCTGCCTGACATGTCCTTGCTTCGTATTCCATATCTGTACATCTTACATGTAAAATGCTAATTGATAAGGTTTATGATAGAAGATTGTTTGTGGTTGTTCTTGCGCTCTGCAGCAAAAAGAACCCTTCATCTCCGAACCTGTAGATCTATAGAAATAATGCTTGGTGGTCATCAAACTCAGTGACAGTTCTCCCCGCACAGCTAACAATGTCACAGCTTTCTGAGCCTGCTGCTGAGGCCAAGCCGCTACAGTCGGCGGCACCATAAATGTCACTGTGTCTTTGATGGTCCCTCCTGTGGATCGATGCCAATATGTAGCAAACCCCCCTCCAGCTACCTAACCTCCATCTATCCATTCCTTTTGCCAGTATTTTAGTCAGCCATCTATACATAAAGCTCCTTTTCCTACCTAAACACCCTCCTGCTTTCCTTTCATTTTTGTTTCTTTACATCTGCTCCTTTTCTTTTTCTATTGCACCGCCTGTCTATACCAGACAATCACCAAATATCAAGTCTGGCTCAATATCCTTGGGTCTAGCCAGCTACACACATTGGCCAGACTGACAATAAGTTTCACTTTAAAAGACTAGAACATTATGGAAAATATAAAAAAGTAGACATATTTGACTAATAGGAAAAGAAAAGAAAGTAAATCTATTTATGTGGCATTATTTATAGAAAGATATGCTTCAGAAAGACAGATTTTAAACAAGGACATGATTAAAATAACAGAGCACAAGTTAAAACAGATGGATAAAAAGCAAAACAAGTGCTATCTAAGAAATATCTGGAAAATTTGTTTTAAAAATAGTTTTCAGTTGCTTTTAAATGGATAGAGCTTGAGCATAGAGCACCATCGAGGTCAAGGTTTTAATTTTTAAAGGAATGCTAATTAAGCAGTAACCAATACAAAGACAATATAACAAGATTGATTTCTGCATATCTATTAGATTTATGTGTTTATTTGTAAGATTCCTGAGGGCTACTTCTTAAAATATGATCAGAAAAGCCAGACTTTGACGCCCATTCTGGCTAAAGTTAAGCACAGCACTAATGCCAGACAGAATCTACTAAGCGTTGCCAAACATATAAGTAGACCGTGCGGTTGATTACCGAGTTCTTTGAAAAACATGAACTCGCAAGCCAGATGTAGCGCAGAAATAAATGAGAAAAAGTAAAACACGAATACTGTTGCCATCAATAGAACCAGGGAAAGGGTATGGCAGGCCATTGCTGATAGTATATTGTCATTTGTTTCATTATACACATTATTTCAAAAGAGATATCTACATATATCTACAAAGCAAATATATCTACATGAAATTTGATAATTGAAGGTGCTGATTCTCATGATTCTCCACTGGAGAAAGTTAGACTACCCTCTTCAGGTTGGTGGAGAGTGTTTGTCTCAAGTGGAGGAGGTAAATTATCTCAAGGTCTTGTTTAGGGATGGATGGATGGAGCGTGAGATTGACAGACGGATCGGGGCTGCGTCGGCAGTGATGCTGTATAGGACTGTCGTGGTGAAGAGGGAGCTGAGTCGGGAGGCAAAACTCTCGATTTACCGATCGATCTACGTTCAGACCCTCACCTATGGTCATGAGATTTGGGTAATGACTGAAAGGGCAAGATCCCAAATACCACTGGCCGAAATGAGTTTCCTTTGCAGGGTGGCCCGGCGCACACTTCGAGATCGGGTGAGGAGCTCAGTTACCCGGGAGCAGCTTGGAGTAGAGTCATTGCTCCTCCACGTCAAAATGAGCCAGCTGAGGTGGCTCGGAGATATGTCTCAGATGCCTCCTGGTCGCCTCCCTCGGGAGGTGTTCCAGGCATGCCCTATTGGGAGGAGGCCTTGTGGAAGGCCCAGGACACGCTGGAGGGACTATGTCTCTGAGCTGGCCTGGTGTCAGCTCTCGGTCCCCCCGGAGCAGCTGTAATAAGGTGTGCATGGATCAGGAGTCTGTTGCGACTGCGACCCAGCCCCGGATAAGCGGAAGAAAATGGATGGATGGATGGAAATTTTATATTTAACCAGTTTTAAGAACATTTCAAATGTTTGTCTGAGTCTTAGCCATTAGCCTGTTGTCTTTTGACGAAAAATGTAATTGATTTTTTTGGAGAAAATTGTCAAAATTCTTTGTTGCCTTTTCAGTCTCAATCTTGAAATATTAGCCATATTTTTAGTCCTTTTATTAGCCCCTTTTATTTAATATTTTGTCAGAATTTAGCCAAAAAGACTTTTGGTTTGACCAAACATAAAAAAAATGCCCCAGCTTGGAGCTCTTCATCTATTGGCTGATGGGCAGACCACTTTGGTCGGGTAGTCACGCGTTTTCAAGAAACCTGTCAGGAAGGAGAAAAACAAGACAAACCTAAGAGAGATGTTAAACCGTGTGGACTCAAGTTGGCAACGGAAATATCTTTTAGTCAAAAGTTTAACTCAAACACGGACATCTGGCAAAGAGAGTGACGTATGCATGGAAGTCTTAAAAGTAAGTAGGAGCGATTGTGGTGCCATTAATGACCCTCAAGTAAGTGTTTCTGTAAGTGTACCCCAACAATTAACTCTTTCAGTTGTAACACCAGCAGTAAAATATGCCCCTGGCAACAGGTGAAAACTAAGCACAAACGCCTGATTTAAAATAATCCCACAAATAGGTATCTGGCTCTGATAGAAACTTTATTACCAAAAGGATATTAAATATTCAGGCACTTGAAAGCTGGCACAGAGCTTTATTTTCAAATAACTACATTTACATTGTAGCTGCAAACAACAAACTAACAAAAAATAGAAATGCAATAAAGACTGAGGAAATTTTTACCTTAAGGGCCAACAAGTGCTGGCCTTGGAGAGTGTTTTGGAAACAGTTTGGGGATAATTTCAGCTGTTCTGTTGGTAAATTAAGCCTTCTCTTCAAAATCGGTTACTTTCATAACATAAACAGATGGTAGAAGCTACAATTTGAGTTATTCGGATTGAGCCTCAGTATTAGGAACTGCCTGAAGACTGAGATCAAAGGAAGGATTAAAGGAAACACTGATGGGGGTGTAGTTGCTGTTATTTGATAAAATTTATATCTAAATGTAGGCCTGTTTGCATTATAATCCTAGTCCAAGCCAGTTAATTTCAGTTCAATTTCCAGTACAATCCTATCTAAACCAATATCACCAACTGGTATATTCTATGGAGAGAATTTGGAGTTGTATTATTGGATTATAGAGAAAATACTTTAAAGTATTGCACTAAAATGGCCTGTGAAAGCATACAAGATAATATTTCAAGATTACGTTTTAGCTGAAAAAAGTAACATTTTATTTTCTACATTCTTCTGGTAATATATACTATACTTTGGCCTGGTTTTCTATGAAAACAGTGCTGGAAGCGCTACTATTGACAGCATCAGCTCCGTCCCCCTCCCCACTAAGAAAGTCATGGAAAATTCAGGTTGACCAGGAGGGTTCAGCAGGATGACCTCCCAACATGAATGTTGAGTGGCTGCAGTGCATATTTGTTTTTGTGCTGTCCAAAGCAGAAAAAGAGCTTGAGGAGAGGCAGCGGTGAGAGCGAACAGAGACCAGAATAGGCCGAGCACTGGCACAAAATCAATGCAGCGCAACACTTTATTACAGGAGCTACTCCAACGCAGGTGCTAAGTAAGCACTCTGAAACTATAAGGTCTGCTTTATATGTGAGCCATGGTTCTTTGTGTCTAAAAGGGAATCCAAATGACTTACAATTACAGCTGCACATCTTCTAAAGCACTCTTTTCTCTAAGAAATGTGACTCAAAGTAAAAAAAAAGGGGCAACACTGTGGATATAAAGCCAGAAATGAAGAAAATAATGAGTTTCACCTGCTCATTTGGAGCTTTAAAATTTGCCTTATCATATATCCTAACTGCTAGGTTTGTTCTTTCCCTTCAATCTGAAGTATTGCATGTTTTTTCTTTTCCTGTAGGTAATATAAGAGTAGTTGTCTGAAGGAAAATAATTTTACTTGCTGTATTTCTTTTATTTCATCCTGCGACTTGAAGCGTTTTACCTGCAAGCACCACTCGAGCTGAATGACCGGTTAGAGCGCTGGGAGGCAGCTGTTTGTACTTCTCCCAGTGAGGCTTTGCTTTGGTTGCAAAGCTTTGGCTCTCAGCACCGTTGGATGTAGAAATGCTTCTCCCAAATTTCAGCATGGAAGCAGTGTTGGAGCAGCTTGCAGCCAAATCCTCGACAGTTACAGCACTCTGGAAACTCTGCAGTTATTCGCTGTTAAATTTGGGATTATAGGCTAATAGATGTTTGTTGGTTGGTTGGCTGCGATAAGAAGAAAAACAGCTTCAGGTGAATCAATAACCTCAAAGAAATCCTTAATCTTTCTGTTAGACTTTATATCAGTCACAAAAAAGCCTTTATTTCTACCATCGCCTACATGTTTTTGTTTTTCTGTAAAAATAAATTTTTTTCTTGAAAGTTTTTCTGTTGACGTTTTTTTATCAGCTCAGAATAGATGCACTAAAACCAGTTTATGCGGGAGAGGATAATAACGTGAACAAAATGGTAATGGTTTGACTAGCTACAACATTGTAATTAAAGAAATTGAAAGATTAGTGAGCGGTTTGGGTTATCAGTTCACAGTCATGCCCAGACAACAGTCAGTAAACAGATAGGGCTGTTATATAGGGACCTGTATTAGCAATATGAGGTTTACTACCCTTGGAAGTTATTCTGATACATATAGGTAAAAAAAAATACAGGTTGTTCCTGAATGTATCTCACCCTGTGTTGATGTCCCTATCTCCCCAGAGGTGGTCCTGAAGAAAAGGTTACTTGATGCGGCCAAGAGTACCACACATACATTAACTGCATAGTCAAATTACATCCTGTCAGCATCAAAACCTTTTCCTAGTGTTCACACGGCTGGATTGTTTCACACTGAGGCAAGAGTTGTCTTTATTTATTTATTTTTAATAGAGGAGGGGGGAAGGAAATGGGTTTAGAGAGAGGGGGAAGACCTGGGGCCTCAATGAGGAGCCTCCTTACATGGGTTGTGTTCTTCACTCCTGTTACACGACCTACCCAGAAACTAGGAGCTTTTTTTAAGTATAACAACAGCTTTGTGTGAAAAACTCTTGAATGGCATGAAGATGTATTATTAATGTAAAAGAAAAAAATTAGAATAACATTTTTTGTTTTTACTTTTAAATGTAGTGTGGTAAGTTTATGATCTGGGGCGACAGTGGCGTTGGATGTAGGAGTTTGCCCTGAAATCGAAGGATTGACGGTTCAAGCCCCGGCTCCGACTTTCA
>NW_015150496.1:738676-741028 GCF_000732505.1 Cyprinodon variegatus | reverse complement strand
TGATTGGTTTATTTGGCCCGTCTATCACCAACATAGGCCAATCAGCTAACCAGTATTTTCACCCCTTACCAAAATTACTTCAGGGGAAGGTTTCCAGATGGATATGTGGAGCAAATCCATCTGGTGGAGTCAGGTTAAGGAGAATCTGCACCTTAGCTGTATTTTTAACTACGCTAGTGTTGTTTACTTTGGAGTCAAAGATGTTTCAGGTGAGTGATGAGATTAGTTGTTTAAAAATGCTGAGAGACTTTTGGTTCTGTCCCTTTTTTCAGTCTCTACCACTGTAGATGAATAAGAAATCTTATCTTTCCTTAAATAGCAAATTTTAGTGAAAGCTTGGAGTCCCACTGTTTTATTGTTGCTTCTAAAGTTGCACAACAGACCGTAACTCTGTTGTTTTGGTTTTGCACATCAACTTTTTCCCTATGTTTATCTTTCTAACAATCTTGTGTTATTTTTGAATATATGTGCCAAATTGAAAGGGTTTGGCGGAGCTATTCTTGTACATATTCATGTACCGTTTCACCTCTATTGTGTTTTTTGTATTTGTCTGCATGCTGAAATACGTCTCAGTGGTTCCTTTTTAAAAAGATAAACAAAAATGTGGGTATTCTGTGTGGACTAGTTAGCAATAACGCTGTTTTTACCTTATACTATGAGAGAGACTTGTTTTCTTTCTCTCTAGAAAGTTCCCTCCCACTGCTGAACTTCATCAAACAAGCAGATGAAATCTCATGAGATCGGCCACCACTGTTGGATGATGACCAAAGGGGGGAAAACAATGTTATCTTTTGGCTTTCTGAAGCACAGGAGAGATCCTTATCTTGAAGCCATTGGATGATTTGTTGTCTCGCATATCTCTCAAAGCTCACAAAGAAAATGCTGATGACCTCTGGACCACAGAGCGTATCACAGCGCCGGCAAAAGATAATTTCCAGGCTTCATTGCTCAGTGAACCTTCACAATGAATTGACCTGCTTTAAAAGACCTGATTTCTGAGTGGCCATATCCTCTCTGAGCTATGGTCTATCCTGGGGAATTTTCTCAATAACTTGCTCATTTACTTGCAGCCATAACCACCATATTAGCAGATGAATCCAGCAGATTTCTATCAGACCTTAATGATGAGGGACATCAGTGTTGCTCTGTGCTATGAGTGGGAACCTCAGGTCATCACGGCTGTCAGAAACGGTTTTGCCTTGAAAAGTCTTTCTTTTGGCTGCTTTGCAGATTATTACAATAATTTCGATAGGTTTTTATGATTGCAAAAGTGCAATGCAAAACATAAGGCGCACAACCAGGTAATTTCATTTAATTCTTTTTAATTTCATATTAATATTCAGGCTTGATTCGTGGACCTGAAATAGTGTCCAAAAGTCCTTTACTCATTTGTGCCCAGGGACGTTACAAATAATCTAAAAAATCTTACTTTACAAATGCATCAGACAGGAGAAGATTACACGTTTGGCTCTAATTTTATTGTATCATTGAAAAATGAAACAATGCATCGCCAGAACTTTGGGAAACACAGGAACCTGTCTATTTTTCCAAGAGCTTGTAGAAAAGACGGTTCTTTTACAGTACAACAATAACCCTGTAATAACAAGGTAATAACACAGCAAGTGACCCTATATTAGTTGGTAACAAGAAAAACTTTATGGAGAATTTTGGTAAGTGATATGCTTCAAATTTTAGCCAGACTAGGTAAAGTCAGACTTATTAGATTTCAAACTGTTATTACCAGGTAACTCATTAATTTTGCATAAAACCTAGAAGACAGCGAGCCAATCTTAGCAACTAAATTCTTATATAATATGTAACTTGAGTTCAGTTTTATAATGCTTTATTTACCTTATCCTAGGTTATTATTTCTTTTCTAAGCCTTGGATAGGTGATGGCCTATAATAGAAACTGTTATGTGGTAACCTAACGGTAATTACCCACCAAAAGTCTCTATTGTTACACAGTAAAATAGTAACATAATACATATTAACAGAAACATACATTTGTAATGATTACATGCTGGAAATTACTTTAAAATTATGTACCTTCATTTTGGGGTTGTTACCAAATTACCAAGTATTTCTTGCTACCAAGTAAAAAAGTTTAACTTGCTATGTTATTACCATGTTATTATTGACATACTGTAAAACCAACAGCCCCCCGTTTCTTTACCCTGGCAGCAACCTATGGTTGGTTAGCAGCATTCCTAGGAAGGGTTGGGTACTTGGAGTAATGTAGTATTCTTCCACACAGATAACGGTAACTACAGTTTTAAAGGAATAGTACACCCAAAACATGATTAGCCTTCATTTTCTACTCACCCCCATGCTGAACAACACTCTGGAGTAC
>NW_015150496.1:734431-736322 GCF_000732505.1 Cyprinodon variegatus | reverse complement strand
CTTGAAACTATCGCTGAAGTAGTATTATTAAGTCTGACATGTATTCTGTGTTACCCGAAGAAGTACCTGAAACCAAGCACCTGTAATTGTTTGTGCTTTTTTTTTAAATAAAGCGTAAATGTTTTATGCTTTATTTAAAAGTTTCTGTTTGCATCGCTCATACAAGCTTACTTTCCAAAAGAAGATTTTCAATTATTCCACTATGTCAGTCTCACCACGGCTAAGTGACAATGATGACGAGCACGTAGGACAGCCTTACGTAAACATATCACCAGAACGGTTGACAATCAGGAGGACCACTTATTTTGATGATCCACCCAGAAAAAGAACATCCTCCACTATACCTTTAATACTTAGTGTTTGGTCAGAGATAAAAAAATGTATTATTTTTTTTATTTTCCCATTTGACAAATTTTGTCAATTCTACTTTAAAGGCTACAGAGCAGAATATGATAAACAAAAAATTACAGCATTTCAAACATTTTAGTGTTACAAGTTAGTTCTGGAATGTTGCTTCATTGAAAACGGATGTTAAACTGCCACGACTGTTAGATTAGCTGCAGTAATCCTAAATAAATGCTGAACTGCTGCTAATTCAATTCTAAAATATACAACTTTATATTTAGATAAGCTCTATGTGATTATCTTGAAATATCTACCAGTCTTACTTTTGCTTTTTTGGGATATATTACTGTTAAGGGTGTAGTTCAGTTTTGCTTCCACAAGCCAGTGTGTCAACGATGCTTCTGATTAACAGGAAATAGCAGGCCTAATCAGGTGACTGCTCCCTCACTCCCATTTACACCCATTTAGTTGATACTCTGTGGGAGAGCTAAGGAGTTTTCCCATTTTTCTTCACGTTACAGCTGCGTAGATGACTAAATATTTACACGCTGCATTAAAGCCTTCAGGGGAAGGTCCCTTCTGATGTAGGAGTTTCCTTAACAAGCATCACATCATATATTAGCTCGTTATCAGGCTGTAAAAACAGGCTGAACTGAAGTCTATGTCAGCATCATATGTTGTTGTAACATGTCACTTTTTCCCTCAAGGTTGGCTGCTTCATCGTATGAGAGGGAGTCTGTCTATTAGCTGTACACTGATCATGTGACAGATGTGTGTGTGTTTTATGAATGTATGTTTTATAAAGCTTTGCTAAATGCTGAGGAGCTACTTTATCTCTCAAAGGTTGAAGGAGGAACGCAAGCAGAACATTGGGACGATAATTCGGAGCTTTAACTTGCTTGAGGTGCCCTAAAACGAACCCACCAGTCTACTCAGTCCCATCAGAATACTTTTTTTCTAAATAGAATTCTAAATTCTACTTAGAGACGTAGTTTTCATGACGGCCTGGGAGATAATGCACTGGTCTGTAGCTTTTTTACTCAGGAAAGAAGAAGGAAATTAGGAAGTTACTGCTTTCTCCCCAGGATTTCTATGCAGTTATGAGAAATGAATTATCAACACTGTGGAGCCAGCAGGGATACCCCTACTATTGTTGTGTCTTTCATTAATGACACCCTCAAGTGAAGGAATCGTTTGTTTTAACATATTTAATTAAATCAATGAATTAAACAAACTTGTCACCATCTCATTTATGTTAAAGTAAGGACTGGAAACGGGTCTTTTTCATTTGTGGATTTTTTTGTTTTATCTAAAACCTAATAGAATCATAGTTTCCTTTTTTCATCTGAGTCGACTGACGTTCGGTTGCCAGAACCTCAAAATAAGGTGCATGATTTTTATCATCTGTTTTACCTGTAAAGGAACATAAACAACTGTAAAATGTCTGTGATAACTACATGTAATGCTCCTTTAGAAATGCATACTTTTCTAGTTGCATTTGAGCTGGCTCGGAGCTCGTCTGCCTGGCTGTGTGTTTCCTAGACAG
>NW_015150496.1:732923-734421 GCF_000732505.1 Cyprinodon variegatus | reverse complement strand
AATTTTTTTGCAGTGTACCATCCTACCTAATAGGGCAGAGTCTATTCTACCTTTATAATATTTCCAAAACATAGAAAAATGCTCAATGCAAGAAGCATTCATATAAACAAATTAGTTCTGAAATTATTCATATGAATGATTTAGAAAAAAATATATATCATCAACCATTTTTATAATGGTTTTTATAATCTTCTCTCAAGTGTGAACAAATTTTTACGACTGCTCCAGACTTTATGTTCAGTCAGCTTTTATCCAAACCTAGTTTTTCACTGAATTACTACATTTTTTTTTTTTTACGTATAAGCTATTGTTCATTAAATTAGCCTACATAATTACATATTATGCAACTATGCAATAATAATAAGTTACATTATTATTTGCTGATGTAAGAACTAATATACACTACACCTTTGGCATGTCGGTATCCGAAGGACACTGGTTTAATTTGTTGTCATTTCGTCAAAAGAAAGAACAGTCAGAGGGCTCTATTTGAGATCAAGCTATTACTGAAATAACATCTGTAACAGATTATGTATAGAAAGTTCTAAATGCAGTTCAGTAACATGCTGCTTGAAACTCTAATGGTAACACTTGCATCCAATTTACTGCATTGCAGCACCTTAGCTTTGTCAGTACAAAAACTTAGGAATGCAAAGTTTGCCTTAATTTGTCAAGTTAAAGTTTCCCTATTAGCATTTTATGAGAGAGGAACAGTGTGATGAAGGGATGACAGACATGGTCTGGGAAATTAAAGTACAAATGTGTGTGTATTAAAGATTTAGCAGAATGACGTGTCGTGTTTATTGATGTTGAACTCTTAAGCATTTACATGAAAAGTTGCACCTATTGCCTCCATTAGTTGCTTTCATTTGCTGTTTTCAGATCAAATGATTTTTATTTTTATCATTTTTTTATTGAATTACACTTCTGTAGCAGTGCAATCACGGCATTTACAGCCCTTTTGATTTATTTCACTGCTTGGCTTTTACTGGTCCTTTCATTCTGCTGCTCAACTCAGCACAACCTCAATCTCCAAAGTGGTAAAGTCACTCTTCTTCTTCAAATGCTCATTTATTGGTAATGCATGCTCACTTACGCACAGGTGGACTGCATCAGGTTTATGTGGATCATTTACAATTATCTGCCCACGGTAGGAGAATAAGTAAGAGAAATGTATGAAAAGAATACCAAAATTATTGTTGCATGTGGCCCAATGATGGTTTCCTATTTGGCATCAATTTTTTGTGTTTCCACTAACCAAACCTAACCATGGCTAAGCACAACTGACAGCTAAGATTGTTTTTGACCCAAGTTGTTTCTTCTATGGCCACTGTTTTCTAATATCTCATGTCGGCTGATGCTGGTGAGAGATCAGCTCATTATGGCTGAGACACATTAATGAGACGTTTTAAATAACATGTATCCAGGCTCTCACTGGTAATCTGTGATACCGGGCATTTGCCCGTTCCTAATTTCAGCGTGGGAGGGCCGGCCCTCC
>NW_015150496.1:725092-731897 GCF_000732505.1 Cyprinodon variegatus | reverse complement strand
TTACTGAATTACAAAAAAACATTTAAAAAACAAACATGTTTCATTGATATATATATATACAAAAATGAATATTAGGAACTATATTTATCAAACATTATACTGGGCAAGTAAAAATTGTTTCTGGGCAAATGGAATGTGAAAACCACTTGCCCAAAGGGCAAGCAGTAAAAATCCTTAACGTCAACCCCTGAAGTGATACAATGTTAACTACCTAAATGATGCATGCAGTATATATAGTCCTTCCTTGTCATGCACATCCTTGTGCCAGATGGCATATGCTGTAATTTTCTATTTCTTCAAACTGTTAAATCCTTGCAACAAACTAAATTATAATAAAACTAAAATGCTTTCTTTAAACCAAACTATGGTGTTCCTCTTATATTTGGCGAAAAATTCCAGGGCCGAAGATCTTTCCCAGTCCGAGCCTGCTTGTATCCTACTTAACTTTTA
The DNA here is from genome assembly GCF_000732505.1 of Cyprinodon variegatus. Taxonomy (NCBI): domain Eukaryota; kingdom Metazoa; phylum Chordata; class Actinopteri; order Cyprinodontiformes; family Cyprinodontidae; genus Cyprinodon; species Cyprinodon variegatus. The sequence continues at coordinate 731,447 of NW_015150496.1, read as the reverse complement.
GGTAGTGGAGAAGCAAACCAGTTTATTTGCAAAGAAAACATTTAATAACTGGCTCTAGCTTCATCACCCCAAGTTACAGTAAGACCTGGGACCTCTTTTGTGGAAATTCAAGCCTTACTTGACCTATCCTAACTGCAGGGTCCTCTCTAATGCTACTTTCACTTGATGTTTTCTGCAGGAATAGTAAATTAGATATGAGGAGGATGGCCAAGGAAATGGTCCTGCTTTACTTTCTACTGAACTATTTCTGTCCTGATTTATCTAGAGGGTTTGTATCATTTTCACGTTAGATGACCCTCTCATGACCAGTTTGCCAACAAGACATTTAGTTCTTAGTGTTTGAAACAGATCATTCTAGCAGACTTCCCATGAGACAGAAACAAGCGCACAGCAAAACACATTCTTTACACTATGCATCGCATTGTAAATTAGCTTCTCTTACATATTTTCAAGCTTTGTTTCACCTGAAATTCATCTGAAGTGTTGATTGGTTTGAAGTTCCAGCTCATTGAGATATGACCAAAGCACACACTTATAGTCCCAGTGGATTTTCACAAACCGTGCATTTTAATTTGTGGTGTTAGAATGGAAAAGACCTTCATTTGCTGGCATGCTTCCCAAAATAAAAGTTTGGGATTTAGATAAGATTTTTATCGCTGCGACTTTGTGACCCTGACCTCTCGTTACCAGATTTGTGAGAACAAAGAAATTGCATTAACCTTGCCTGCCAGCTTAATTCTCACTGAATTTTTGCATTTACCAAAAAAACTTTCACCTACTTTCACCGTTGAAGATTGAACCGGAATTGGTTGGCCAAACATGTTGCAGGATTATCGTTTAAGGCATTGTAATATAGCTATTATGAAAGTAAAAGATGCTGAGCTCACAACTGGCAGCACATTGGAGGACATATGCATATGTTATGCTGTAAAAATACCCAATGTCATCTTTGACAAGATTATTACAAGCATAAGTTGTTGTGGTTTCTCATTGTACCTAGTGCTTACCACATTTTTACAGTGATTTGATAAAACAAAACTTAAGGTGTCACTTCACCAAAATAATCGACTAAATGAGTAGGATTAACTTAAGGGTGCACAAATGATCAATCTGGCTTGCCAGGTTAACATTGTATACCTCAATGCCATTTTTGTTTGTCTTTCCGAGAAGGTGGCCTGTGTAATGTCAATTTTTTTAAAGAATAAAAAAAGTTAAATAAATGAAGAGCTTTTCTCTCCCCAAAGAGTTTACTCAGTTTTGAAGCTGAAAAGAAATTGCCAGGCTTCTCTGCTTGTTTAAAGACACGTACAAATTAGAGTCCTCCAATTAATAAGGAGTTGATACTGCAATTATTTTTATTTATTTTTTTGTCACTTCGTGAAAGGTTCATCTGGTAGTAGCCAAATTATATGTGTAGAAGTGAGTTAAGTTCTATTTGATCAATCTGGGATGGCTGCCGTTCAGCCGTGAAAAAGAGGGACATTTATAGTACAATACTTCGAGCTGATTGGTGACGTGCCAACTAGTACCCGCCTTCCATGATTCGCTTTTAGCCAATCGTAGCTGCCAACTGTGACGTTTCCTATCTACAAATGCAGAAAGTGCTTCTATTTGCTTCTTTTTTAAATGGAAATTGTTGATATTCTAGCTAAAACTGAGTCAATTGGGGTATCAACAGGGTGAGTCCTCCGGCGTAGCCATGTTTATTATGCCCCGGCAAGGCCCTACTGACTGTTATCATTCCTACATGTCCAGCCCAAAAACAATGCTGGAGTGTCATTGGTACGACCCACTGGTGGTTCGGAGATGGACGTATTAGTGGGAGTATTTCAAGATGGATTTGCTGTGAGAGTGAAAACTCAGAGCTTGCGACAATCCGGCTTGCAGCGCAAGATTAGAGAAAAGTGCGACTTTTTTAGAAAAAGAAACTCATTTTTCAGCTCATAAAGACATTTTTGTTATTTAGTTTATTTATCTCTGATTCCTAAGAGAAATTTTTAAATCCGAGAAGTCACTGAAATAAAACCGGTTTGACAACAAGCATTAGGATAAAAGATTATAAACAAACAGATGATAAATTGACTCACTAAAATCAGTCTGTCTGAAAGTGTTACAAAAACATTTCAAAATATGTCTTTAATAAATGCTTTGTTTTTTAAGCAGTAATAAAGGAAATTATTAATGTGGATTGCTTTTTCCTTACCGATTAAAATTCAATAAAGATTTTCTAACATTTTCAGTGTGAGATTATGCGATTGCCAGGGAAAAAACCTATTCTAAGGCTAAAATATGATTCCCAATTAATCTAGCCAGCACTAAATTCCTGATGTACCCAAACTACTTTATCTGCTATAGGTTTCAAATAAGTGATGTAAAAGCTGTTATTCTACATGCTAACTGTATGTGTGTTGAAATAAAAGGCTTCTGCAAGATAATATCTGCAGCATCGGCAGGACAGGGTGGGTTTTATGATGGTTTGGCACTCATCAGACGATTTAGTTTATTGCTTTCATATAGTTTACTGTAGATTAACCCTGAAAAGTGAGGAAATAGCTGCAGGTGAATTTTAAATGCAAAACACTAAAGCAGTTTTTTTGTTCTGGTGTTTGTTACATAACCAAAGAATGATATGAAAACGGAGTCAGAGGAGATTATCCATCTTGGATAGGGTAATTTTGGTTATATGAGTGTGTGAAGGAATGCTGGGTTGCAGGCTGGAGAAAGATGTGGCAGTGGGTTGCCCTCCATCACCGGCGGGACGCGGCTGTTAGATTGGCGTGCCACCCAGGCTCTGCCGAGTGCTCAGTCATCCGCCATCTGCAAACAGCGCTGCGGCACCGCCTCTCTCCAACATTCAGCTTTTGATGGATAAACACAATGTCATCATGTAAACACATCCCTCTCCTCCTTTGCATTTCAAAGCCAGCAGCAATACATCTCCTCGGTGGTGCTCTCGTAAGAGGCGCCTCTCAGCTCACCTTTGATTTGTGGCCGTGTTGTTCTCTTTGGCCTGTCACGGGGAAGTTGTTGAAATGAGTGATTGAACTTTGAAAGACTAATACTCCCGTCAGTGCCGGTCCAATGGTAGGGGGATGGGCATGGCAGAAAGCTTTAAAACCAACAGGAAAGTGAGCTTTGTGCTCACTAACTTCTGATTGTTGAAACGTTTTAAGGCAGGATGCCAATTTCCCTTCACACTGAATGAATGGCTTGGTTTCATGGAGAGCGAGAAAACACAGCAAAATAAATGGCACGCTTTGCTCACACTCATCTGCAACCTTTTCTATGATTTAGACCCAAATTCCCTAAAGCACTTGCTCTTAAATCCAACATCTCAGGTTTTTTTCTCTCCATAGGAAGACAATCTGAGTGAGCACCATGCCCGGCTATCTGAATGATACAGTGCCAGGCAGTTTTATTATGCAAGATAGCTTTATTTTTTATTTTTTTTTACCCATTTCTCTTGTCGTTTATCTAAAAGTTCCATAAGTCTGTTTGACTTTATGAATGTGTTTATCTTTGCACTGGTCTGGTTTGTTTCACCTCAGCAGTACTCCACTGCAGAAGTGGAGAAGAATACCTTGGGGGTGGGAGCTTTAATTAGACCCCACTACGGCAGACCTGTGGGAGACCGTCTGCCTGGAGTTTGCCATTTTGATTGCATTTGATTGCACGTTATGAGCTTTCCCTGCCAGGTCTGAAAATCTGCAGACAACAAGTATGAAATCCGAACATCATCAAAATTGTATGGAGTTTGCCATCAGATTTCATCACTCTGTGGCTCGTGTCGCCTACAAAGGACCCTCAACTGACCGTTACTCAGATAATCAGAAATTTAGCCTATTATAATGGTGATGTTTCCAACAGAAGAGAATATATATAAATGCTACTGAGAGGTTGCCATGATCTTATAACAGTTTATTTGGCCAAAAACAAACAAAAAAACACAATCATCCAGAATTCCACACATTAGTAATCTTTATATCTGGATCAAATTAAGAAATTCCTTCTTTTTGATTCAGTTTTTTGTGGTGAAATTATTAACATCTCCATTAACTACAATGCATGTCTTGGATTTAAAAGCAAAATTAAAGTGAAACGTATTTTTCCCACTAAGGGAGCAATATTTATTTGCTGCAGTTCTACAGCATCAGGTCTAAGTCTTCAGGTCATATTGTGATGTTTGTCTTGAACGCTGCAGCTGCCCATAGGTTACGCTTTAAAGTAAACCTTTACATTCGTAGTGAGTCACTTATTATCTAGTGTGTCACAGTACAATAATAACGGCATGGGTGTTAGGCTCTCAGACACAGCAGAGAGTCACGAACTGACATATAAAAGACCCCTCAGTCATGACTTGTTCATTGTTTTGTAAGTTATAAAAGGTGTCTAGTGAGTAATGTCACACCAGAAACTGATAACTGTTTTTTTTTTTCATGAGCGGAAAAAGATGAGGAAGGAAGTACAGATTATGCACAGTAGAAGCTGTAAACATATAACTTTTTTTAGTATTCTGATAAAATGATTTAAGAGCTAAACCTTCATAGTGAGTTCCAACTTTCCTCTCAGTGTTACGCAGCTTGTTTGAAGAGCATGTTTATACACTTAAAAGGCTATAGAGTGTTGCTAAAATTGAAAACATAAGCCCTACTTGACCTGAATACTCAAGGAAAATGGTACGTGTTTCTTGGATACCGTAAGTATGTAGAAATTCGTGGAAGCTGGTCAAAAATCACTGAAAGGACACCTATTGGTCCTCACCTGTTTAAATGTTGTGCTTTAACTTGTTGGTTCAGGATAGAATGAAGAACTACATGAGGCACGGAGTCCATTTTGTTATATTTTCCCTTGTGTTCTCAGTAAATTTGCCTATTAAAAATTGGATTCACACCTATCAAAACAGTTTTCTCATCTTAAACCTTTTATTTGTCCTCCCTGGATTCTAAAATAATCTTGTATATCTTGTAATCCTACATGTGCACTGCAAAAACGATGTAAAAATTTGTAAAAATGCCTTAAATCAAGTGTATCTAATCTTAATTTAAGTAGGTAAATAAAATGATTTGCCAATGGAATGAAAATGAAAATTGATAAAAATGATAAAATAAGATAATTAGATAATATGCACTTCAAATAAGACAATATAATTATTTTTTCTTATTTTAAAAGTAAATTTTCTTCATCCATTGGCAAAGTTTCTCACTTATCCTACGTAATTCAAGAAAAAATGCACCTATTTTAAGAAAAATAGCACTTATTGAGATTTAAATTTTTTGCAGTGTGGCAATACTGCCACATTTTCCATATATTTCAGCTCCAGTGAAGACCAGATTTATTTTGTGAATGGTTATTTTTAAGCACACTACTTTTACAAGAATATGTTCAGAATTTGTCTTCATATTGAAATTAAAAAAAATCTCAATGAACTCAAAAAAACAACAGCTGCATTCAACTCAGTGATGCACTTGTTCACTTCCTGATTGAACTGTTTGAGCAATAGTATAAACTGTGTTGTCAATATTTACCTAAATACATTATATGGTCTTTGGAATAAAACATTAATTCCAATAGGTGGCCACATATTGAACATTTTTGCTGTAGGAAAGGTTTATTTATTTTTATTTTTTATTTTTTGAGAGAAAGATCAACTACTTCTTACAGCCGTAGCAAGTGAAAGTATTGAAATCTGATGCCACTACAAATGCAATGTCATCATCTTTATATAATAGTCACTTACTGCCTGATGTGCTTGACTCAAAAAGCTACTCTTTGTCTGAAAATATGGTCTCAAAGCAAATATCAGCTTTGAAACCAGTGGAAATGCTGGCTGTGATTTTATACCAATAATATGTTTGTACTTTCTGGTTCTATTGTAGATTTATGGCAATGTAAACACTATGAAGCACAACCCCCCACCAAAAATGCATCTATTTATTAATATATTCATTAGTGATTTTTTTTTTTTTTAAAGAAAGACCCAGGTTATGTTGTTAAGCTGTTTTTTTTTTTTTTTTTTGTGTTTTTTGTTTTTGTTTTAAACACCTAACATTAGGATGGTACTTGTCATGAAACTTTTCAGAACCCATGTTATATATAATAAATGCTCTCTTGGTCTTTTATATAAAGTCATCACTGCTGCAGTAACATTAAAAATACATCCATGTTATGTCACTGGTCCCAGATTGTCAAAAGCTTACTTTTGCGAGGCGAAGAAAGTGACTTTTTATCTCCACACAAGAAGAGTAACAGTGATCTCAAAGTACATTGGCTCGTGTTGATCACAGTAGTGTCCTAATGAATATAGAGGAACAATTGGACAAGACTCCGCAGTACACCTACACCTTGTGGACAAAGG
>NW_015150496.1:704100-724478 GCF_000732505.1 Cyprinodon variegatus | reverse complement strand
CAGAGAAACGCGATCAAGGCTCATCTTCTTATTCTAGGCGTGCAACTGCACGCTTTGATTTTTGTTGAGAACAACTATGCGTCGCTTAACATACGTCACGCACTCTGTTGCTCTTATTGGTTGTAGGTCTATCCAATTGAGTGCAGAGGCATTTTTTTCCCTGGTTCGTTCGAAACACGCCCCATAATCACAGCTCTATGGAGCAGCATCAGACTCATATTCTGACTAGAATTGAGTAGGACTACGTCAGGCTAAGATATTACAGCTAACGATGGAACCAAACGACCCACTCATCAGTTACCATTTGCATGTTTCCAAGCGATACATGGCTTTGTCTATATAAGACTCAAACTCACTGCGGGTCCAGACATTTGAATTGAGAAAGCTTCCTGGAGAGGTGGCGAAACGTCTTCAAATCTTGGAAACCAAGTCCAGTGGATATTCTTTTTTTATTTTTACGGAATAGAGTAACAGATTTCCAGCTAAGGTCCCGTAAAACTTTTTGTCCTGACAAGGACAGGTTGTCCACCTAACACTGGGTGCTGAAAATGTAGCAGAAATGCTCCTCAAAATTAGCCACTTTCCTGCTATATAGAGCGACAATTATTTCTCCTTTGTGTTTTTCTAAAGCACAAACAAGGGCATCATGACTGAAGTAGATTACAGGTTCCAGGAGGGGAAAAAAAAAAGCTGCCACAATTCCCTTTACTCCACTCTTGGTGTCTCTGCTACTGGCTCGTGTTGGCCTGTGAGATGGGGCATCGTTACTCTGCTTCAAGGACAGAGCCCCGTCTGGAGACATCTGATGATCGGAGGAAGTGAGATCTCTGGCAGGTAGCTCTCCAAAGGGGAAGTGAGGGATGCTTCTCACCACTCTCACTCTTCTGTCTTTTTCAGTCAAGGACAAAGCGCTTCTCAAAGCTTCTGTTTGCGATTGTGTGAGTTGTTGACAAAGGTTGGCTGGTAAACAATTGGTGAAATACATTGACCTCAAGAATAACAAAAAAAAAACGGTATTTACATGAAACAGGTGTAAAAAAAACAAAAAAACAAGTCATTTCACTGTCTTACATTAAATCAGAAAAACATTTCAGTTCAATTAATGCTAAAACAATAAGAGTTTTGTTTTAATGTAACCCTTCTTCAATTAAGCATAAATTTAATTAGGATTTGATAGAACTGCATTTTAAACTGTATGACATATTTGAAGCAGTTGGGATGTCCTTCCACAAGCTGCTTACAATAGTGTCCTGCTATTTTGCACATTCCAAAAGAAGACATTGATCTTTTTGTCCTTAAGGCATTTGATAAATATTTGGTTCTATGCTTTCAGGTCTTTATCCCTTTTGAAAAACCTATGATTGCCCAAAAGTATTGAGTTGTTGTCTCAATAATTCTTCAAAATGTTATTTCCTTGTCATGCTATCTATTTTGTAAAGGGAACCAGTCCCTCATAGCAAAACACCCCCACAGAAAGAGACGGCCACCAATCTACCTAACTATTACAATGATATTTTTTGTACAATTCCCCATTTTCTTTCTACACCACAGGACATGAATTCACAAGTCTTTGTCCCTAATTGCATTGCCAAACTGTAATCTATGGAACAATGGATTCCTCCTCTCTAAGTGGTGTCTTATCCCATGTGGGTAAAAAATATGTTTCACTCTGGATAATGAGACTCTGACCAACTTCTGCATCATCTTTTTACACATTTCCCAGCAAAATCTGTTGATGTCCAGTCTTCTTAATAACAGCATCCAGTATACAAAACTATTTTTCTGATGTCTTTGATCGGTTTTTGTTTCCTGATGATGTGTGTGTTTGAGGTGTTTTCTTAAAATGCAACCCAGGGGGGTCTGCATTTATTTCAAAGATGAAAAAAAAAACATCTAAAGCTTACAAGATAATGAAATCATCAATTGGAATTCCATGAAATCACTTAAAGGTATGATAATTGTAAATGGTAAATGACCTGTACTTATACCTTTTCAAATCAGGGAATTCAAAATGCTTTATAGTGCCTTCATCCACATATACACTAATAGGAAGCTCTGTCAGGCTCAAAACAATAGGATCCAGTATTCGAAGTGGACAAACAATTATATTTCTCAAAATGTTTATTAGCGTTGTCAGAGCGATTGGACCAGGATTCAAGGCAGACAAACAGATTAAGCAAGTTGTTTATTAGAAACAGAACTGCAGTGAACAGCGTTGGCGTCTAAGGCAGTAAACTCCTGTCTTATAGTTGAGGCCGAGCCCAGAGGGTGAGGTTGGTTCCAGCCGGTAGGTTGCCAACACGACGTGGGGGGCGCCTCCCAGAGAGTCCCAGACACTGATGTCTTGGAGGTCCGAGGACAGGCAGGAGATTATAACTGAGCAGATGAAGGAAGGCAGGATAATCCAGAGGGCGAATCCAAAAGCCAGGAGATCAGAGGTCCGAAGAGAAATCCAGAACAGAGTCAGGAAATGGTTCCAGGTTCGGTTCACAGACAGGCAGAAATCCGGCAGGAGTCCAAAGACAGGTCAGGCAAACAGATCAGATGGGGACGGGCAGGCTCAGAGGTTGAGAAACGGAACAGGCCAGGATGAGGCCATCAGAGATACAGGAATGCTAGAGAACTCTCAAAAAACGCTTGAATAATCTGACACTGATCACTGGTCTAAGGCTGATTAAATAGAGGCTGAAGCAAGTGGATCAGATGAAAGGTAATGAGAACTGGGCAGAAATGAGCAGGTGTGTGAAATGAGTAATTAGACCAGACATCAGCAGGTTTGAAAAACCTACGAAGCTGTCGCCCCAGTGTTTTTTTTTTTTATATCTGAAGAGGTGTACCTGACAAATTGGCCAGTGAATGTGACTTCACTAAGATTTAAAGGTGTATTATTTCCTGTTGCATTCAGTTATTTTCCTACATCTGCTTATAAAGGTTCTTAAAATGACCAAGGGTTTTATTTCATCCTTTGCCAGTTCAACAGGAGAAAGTTTTTTGTGTGTGTTTGCACACAGCATTTTCAAAAGCTGCCAAAACAAATTGAAGTGAGGTAGCAGCAAATGTATCCGTCAGGACGGCCTACCATTTTAGCCTGAAAACATGGCTGATTGATAGCTCTGATGGCTGCAGAGGAAGGATTGTGTTTTCTTCTTTACACAAACCACTTTCCCTTCATAACTGATGGAAAGGCTTTGGAGACTGAAAGTGATTGCTGGGGAGTATATATATTGTGGTTGAGAATACGAAGGGATGATTGTTATACCAGCTTTTAAACATAACGTAGTGGTGGTCAGGAAAAAGTTCAAAGTCAGGAAATTTTACTTCGCTTTCAAGAATTTGGAGTTTCCAAACATTAAATACTTAAGTAAAATGTAGACTGTGTGGTTTGCCTACTTTAAAAAAATATATATAATAATAATTGAACAAGCTAGTTGGAATAAGGAGAGATCATATTTAAATGGCTTATTAAGCTGAGGCTTATCTGATTCAGAGCAACTATTACGATTTTATATTAATAAATAAAAGTTATCTTATGAGGGATTGCATTTAGAAAAAATAATGGATCTAACTGCTGTCTGTATATGATGTCCACATTTAGACTGATGCATATAGGTGCAGAAAAATGCAGAATCCGATGGCAGTCATTTTCTTCGAGTATGGGCTCTACAGCACTGCATGTTGGACAGCAATCAATCAGAGGTATCGATTCTGGAGCGGATCCAATTGTAATGATGGATTAATATGGATTACTCACGCTTTGCATCTAAACACTGAAGTTATCGAAGTGGCCGCTTCAGAATGCTGACTTTGTGGAAAAAAAAGAGGCTTTAATGAACATTCTAGGCCTCCTACAACAAAGCACTCAGACAGCTTCCATTTGTTTATCCAGCTTTTCTGCTGGATGTGTTCCCTCTTAGATTTACTGAGTCTAAGTTCTCAGTTTTAAGTACCTTTTAAAATAAGTTTACTAAGCAAGGGATATATAATAACATGTGTTACAAAGGCTTTATAAATACACATTATCCTCATTTAAACAACAAAATAAACATATTAATATATAAACAAAGCTATTTTGGATCTTCAAGCCAGAAACAGATGGAGGATATTTATAATGTCATGATGGGAGTCTTAAACATGATACTGCACTAACAAACAATACGCCACAGCATTTTCATTATTTGTTGCCATAAAAATTAGACCAAAAAATCAACAGAATTAGGGCTTTATTTGAATTGTCTTAATTGCTATAAACTCGGAAGTGGTACAGTAGTAATAGGAGTGTTGGTGGTCATGTTTTCCCTTTATTTCTCACCTCAGCATGCATGTAATGCTGCTGGGGGGTTAGTAGGGCTGTATCTGTGCTGCTCACAAGTTAAAATTCAAACAAAAAAAAACAGTATGGCATCGTTAATACGTCTCCATTGAACTTTATACAATGCTTCTGCTTTTTTTTTTATAGAGTTTTGTCTCCTGACTTACTTGCAATATGAGGAGATTTTTTAACTTCCAACACCAGCTTAAGGTTTTGATTGTCAGACATCATTGTTGAGGCAAGCTGCTGCAAGGGAGAGGAAGAACTGAGCTTCTGCTTTTTACGCAATTATTTGACAACCCAACTGTTTTGTAATGAGTGCCATTGATCTGTTTTGCCCCGCTGTAATACGTGAGCCGCTTTGTGCTTGGGGTTTGTTGCAGTTCCTTTATGTTCTTAATTCTTATTTCCATGCACATTTGTTTCAGTGAATTCAAGTTTCACTCAGATACTCCTAAAATAGTAACCAACAGTTCTTGAGTTGCAGAACTCTTCGATCTGTTCTTCCTCAGGTATGAATATTCAACGACATCTGGCCTCGGTGCAAAGGGTTTTAAGCCAGTCATCTGTTAAAGTGTTGTTAGTAAACCCTTGATTAGGGAACTGGTTTGAACATAAAACAGCCGGTGCTCCTATCTCCAGTGGGGTTCTTAACACCCTGAGGCATGCTGTCACTTTAATATCATGTTAGATCTCCTGGTCCTTTGAGGTCGATCTTGATGTTGGGCTATTATCAGATTCAGCGTGTCTGTCTCTCCCATTGTTCTGATTTTTAACTGCTGTACAGATGGATAGTGTGTGAACCTTCAGGATATTCCTGAGGCAGAAGTCTTGGATATATTTGGATTACCAACTGCAAAGTTCCCAATAAGACTTTTTTTCTCTCAGAGATCTATAGTAACATGAAACTGTTGTGTTGGTCTGTTTTGCTATCTTCAAAGCTGAATGTTAACATTATAAAGCTGTATTTTTCTTGACTGTGTCTGTAAAGTCTCTATTGTTAGCTGTACAAGGTGCAGATGGCAAGCACGTTATGTGCCATCAGTGCTGGGTTTGGGAACATTATTGCATGATCTTTCCATCAGAGCAGAACTTCCAAAGCATCCTCCTTTGCTGTCTCTGTGCATGCCTAAAAAATACCCTGTCTACTCTAATAAGTTTGCTCACCTTCTATTTAAGTGAACAGAAAAATTATTCATCACCACCTTCATCCATTCCTTTATAACTAGTCTGGTGGATCAGACAAGTCAGTCTTTCCTTATTAATGAGCCATGGCCACTTATGACCTCATTGCTCTTTCACCACAGTGCCTTTTTAGGACCATGTTGAGAGATAATGACAATTACAAAATGAGAGCCCTCCTCAGGAGCTGTTGTTTTGGACAGGCCTCGACCCACTTGTATAACTTTTGCAATTTCACATTTTGATCAAGCTTACTGGAAACTTTACTCTCTTGATTTCTCCATCGTTTTACATAAAAATGGAGAGTAAATTTGCTCCCTAATATTTCCCTCTGACTAACCACTGCCATTATAGATAGCTGGTCAGAGTTATTTATTGGACCTGTCAGTTGTCCTAATGGTATTGTTGGTCAGTGCTAGTTCAGGGAGTACATTTCTTTTTGTCTCACACAACATAGCTCTAAATAAACCCAAATATCTACTTAAAAAATTATTAATTCTTGCCAAGAGTTGGTATCTCTTTCCATGCTTCAAGGAAACATTTCCCAGACCAAAGTTCCCCAAAAAAAGAAAATTTCTCTAAGGACAGTTGAGTATAAGGATTTTACTTAAAAAAGATAAGATACAAATATATATCTTAAGTTGTTGGTAAGTTTCATTGAGCTAAATGGGGAAACATGTCAATGCAAACTAAAACTTTAAAAGGGTAAAAAGGTGTACATGTTAAATGATAAAGACAAGGTTCTGGTTAAATACATAATGAAAGCTTCTATTAATTCAATTTAACCACTTAAGGGGTTTTGGAAGGAATTTCCACTTGAAATTATATGTTTGATTTAATCAAATGTAGCCCTAAATTTGTAATATTTGAAAAATAGAAAAAACTACATTATTTGTATGTTATTACAGAATATTTTTCAAGTGGAATCACCTTTGTAAGTGCCATAATGTCTGATTTATAGGTGGTCAAACAGAGATAAAATCAAAATGTTTGAGCCTAGTCTATTTTTTTTTTTTTTTCAAAAATAAACTCCACAAAGCACCATGAAAACCCCCTTTTGTTGATGCCTATGAGTCTATACGGTCATAGGCATCAACAAAAGGGGGTTTTCATGGTGCTTTGTGGATATCTTGACTATGGCAGCAATCAAGGATGTATTTTTCTCAGAGAACCACGGTGTCAGTGTCTTCCTGGACATAGAAAAGATCTGGTTTTTGATCATCTTTTCCTAGTGGATGCTTTTCTGTATGCAGTCCTGACCAAAATATTGCTCTGATTGTCGAATAGATCTGTTACTTAATAATAACAAGTACAAATGTACAATGTCATAAATTAATTCATGTCTAATCAGCTGTGAAATAATTCTGTTGTCCTCAGAGACCTTAAAATAGTTTTAATTACGGTAATGTACTCATTTCTTTTCCCCTCAAAAAATTGTCTTAGAATCATATGGATTTTATCACTTTTTTTAAACTGAATGCCTTTAAATAAAAGGGCTGGAAATGCAAACTTTCTGATATTGAATCCCACTCCTTAACTGTTTTTTAGTTTAATCATTTCCTGTAGATTTACTTAAAATGCATTTGTCAGTTTTTTTTTTTGTTTACTGTAAAAAAATATTTTTACAATCCTCACCGTATCTGCTAACGTCCTGCAAGATGTTGTGGTGCAACTGCCTCTCAGCTGGAAAAGTGGGTGACAGGCTTTGAAATAGGTTTGAGTAGCAAATTGAATTACAGTAGGACCTGGAATACGCCAGACTGGCGGGTTTACAGCAGTCTCAGTCAGTGTGGACAGACTCGACTGGCAGCACCTGTGATGACTTGGTTTTGCTCATCTTGGCTGCCTCCCACACCATCAGCATCTTTCTGACCAAGCCTATGTCTTTATTATGAATTCTTGGGAGAAATTTGAATATTAAGAGCCAGAAAACACTAACAACTGACTAAATCCATTGTCAGACAAAATCAGAACATCAAAACTTTCCCATGAATCTGTACATTTTTTGGGCCTGGGCAGTTCAAATCAATTAAAATGTTGAAGAAACAACACTGATATGACTTAAACTTAAAATAATTAGCAGTACTTCTACAGAATATTATTTATGTAGAGTAAAGGAAATAATTATTTAAATACCCTACTATTTTGCAAGTTCTCTCACTCAGAAATCATGGAGGGGTCTGAAATTGTCATAATAGCTGCATGTCCACTGTGAAGGACATAATCTAAAAAAAGAATCCAGAAATCAAAATAGATGTTGTTTTTAACTATTTATTTGTATGATACAGCTGAAAATAAGTATTTAAACACCTCCTTCCCTCAGTTAAAGCACTGAAGATGGGCTGAGGCTGGATCTTCCAACTTGACAATGACCTGAAGCACACAGCCAGGATAACCAAGGAGTGGTTCTGGAAGAAGCATATCAAGGTTCTCATGTGGCCTAGCCAGTCTCTAGACCTAAACCCATTAGAGAATCTTTGGAGGGAGCTCAAACACCATGTTTCTCAGAAACAGCCCAGAAACCTTACTGATCTAAAGATCTGCGTGGAGGAGTGGGCCAAAATCCCTCCTGCACTGTGTGCAAACCAAGTGAAAAACTACAGGAAATGTTTGACCTCTGTCAATGCAAATTATAATTGTAACTGCTACTTTATCATTTATTGAAAGATTTCCTCAGCTGTAAATATTTAATTGCAGCTGTATCATACAAATAAATAGTTAAAAAAAACAAATAGTGATTTTTTTTATTTTTTTTTTTTTAGATGATGTCTCTCACAGTGGATTAACCTACAATGGCAATTTCAGACTCCTCCATGATTTCTTGGGAGAACTTGCAAAATAGCAGGGTGTACAAATACTTATTTCCCTCACTGTAATTATTCAATTATTATTTTGCTATATCACTTCACATTTCTCCATAGAAAACAAGAAGTAAGATGTTCTACAGTGGATTTCCTTTTCAATTACAACAGCTTTGAACTTCATCAAGTGACAGACAATTTGACAAGAAGTCTTAACGTCTAAGAATTTGATGTTACTTACAGAAGTCTGTTTTTTCCACTATTTGTTGCTTATTAAGCCATTTCACACTTCTTACTTTCACAATCAAAAGTGGTGCCACCCTTTAGCCACAGGCCTGAATGGTAAGCCATAATATATCCTTACTGATGTGGTGTTACCTAATCATTTTCGTCAAAATAAGTAGGAGGGTCAGTCAAATTTTCAGTTATGAACTAGATGTTTTAAACAGGTGAATTATGAGCTCTTTGCTTGAAAGCAAGAATAGATTAAGAAAAAGGAATCTCATAAATTATTTAGACTATGAAAACAACACTCATTTCTCAAGCGTCACTCAGTGAGCTGCTTTGTTTCTTTTGTTGGGCCAGCTTTTTTACTTTCTGTAGGTAATGCAGCAGACTCATACTTATTCAGCATTTTTTCTTCCCTTCATTGGCAAACTGTCTAGCTTAAGAGAAACAGCAAACATCCACTTAAATAAAGCTAGCTTTTACTGGTAATGTTTGGATTTATTACTTTCATATGGAAAAAAAAGGAACACAATTTTAAAAATTGGTTGCAGATAAGGACATAAACTGTTAAAATCAAATTTGCTTTGGCAAAAAGTAGGGACTCAAATATTACTTCAGCTGAATCTCTTTAAGAGAGCCAGTGCTCCCCCCCTCCTGGGGAATCACTGCCACATTTAAAAGAAGCAAATCCTCGGACCTGAGATCACTAAGCCCTGCGAGCCTAGCCGAGCCTGGAAACGAAGACAGGCTACCCCCATGAAGGATGATGGCTTCTTGGAGAGGCAGCTGTCCCATTTCCAAGCAGTAGACTCACACAGTGAGGAGCTGCCTGTCTCTGCCTTCTCCCTCCATTGCTTATCTTCTCCATCTGTGGAATGGCTACGGAGGGGCTCTCAGATTAGGCTAAATAAAAGCTCCAGGAACTGAGCAGAACCTCAAAGTTGGTGAAAAGATTATGTCGAGACCTCCTCAAACAGTTTCAAAGGTGGAAATGTTATTGATGCATGTTAACTCCTCTGGGTTGGGGTGGGGGGGTGTTCATTCAAAGGACATTTCGGCCCTTTCATCCCTAACATAAAGGTGGAGGGAACATTATTGAGGCTTCACAACATGGTAGAGGTTCCTTCTTTCAGAGAGAGACTTGAAAGGGATGAGTCTCCTTTTTCTGCCCTTTGAGAGGGAAGTCTGATAATTGGCTCAATTGGCTGCTCCCTTTCTCTTGCCTGCTTTTAAAGTAATTAGTATTTATAACATATTTGTAGACCATCTTTGTTGGTGCGGGAGCCACAAGTAGGATAGCTTACATTTTTATGACAAATTCTATGTATTTTTACTCCCCTTTTAGTTCCCTGGAAAGGAACCTTCTATTGTTTACTATTATAACATGCCCATGGAAGCAGCAGTGTCATGCACCATTACTCTGGTATTGCTGTCCATGTGAGACTGCTTTGCAATCTATGATAGTGAAGTTGGGGAACTGTTTCTGGAGGAAAGAAACTAATCCAAATACAGAAGTTCATACCAAAGAACTGTGTTTTGAGAGATTTATGTGATAAAACAACATTGCATGATTGTGAAGTGGAGAGAAAATAATATGTTTTCTACAGATGGAGATGTGTAGATAAGTGTTTAGCATTTGAACCCCATTAACTTAGATTTTATTCTTAAGTGGCATCAATTGCAAAATTGTGAGATTTAACATGTGATGTGTCCTGGGAAAGTAATCTGCATAAACCTCTTGACATACTATTCCTACAGAAAATATGCTGGTGGCCGCATCATGCTAACCTGACTCTGCCAGATGGATTTGCTCCGCATATCCATCTGGAAACCTTCAGTTGAAGTAATTTTGGGAAGGGGCGAAAATACTGGTTAGCTGATTGACCTATGTTGGTGATCGACGGGCCAAATAAACCAATCAGATCAACGAAGCATATGACGTACTAACAGAGCAACGACGAAAACACAACCACAAGCCAGGCTAACTCTTGCCGAAACCAGTCGGGAGAAGAGCAAAAACATCTTTTCCTCTGAGAAAAGCCTCCAGAGCAGTGTTTTGCTCTTCTTTCAGTGAAGAAATACTCTGTAATTTCGATAAAACTTGCTCGATAGCCACGCTAACGCTAGTTTCATCGGCTGAAGCCGCCATGTTCTTTAGACTGAACTGTCGCGCTTCTCGTTGCGTCACATCTCAACCCGCCTCAAAGCCAACGCTGATTGGACGTTCGTTTGGTGAACTGCTCCAAATTTTCTTTAACGGAGCGTCTTCAGACTTATCTGCGAGTGAAACCTTCAAAGCTCGCGAGATCAGGATGGTCTCACGAAGCTAGCATCATGCTGCATGGATACTATTCCTTAGCAGGGAAGCTACAGTAAGCTGATCATCAAAGTGTAAAAGACAATGGCTGGATGCTGTGGAAGACCTGAGACTGAGGTCAGAGGTCCACCTTCCACTAGGACAACGTCAAACATCCAAATACAAATGATTGTTTAGATTGAACAGATGCAGAAAAATCTCTTTCCAGAAATCTAGTTATTTATAAGGGGTATGATTTTATAGGGGACTTTAAATAGAACCACAAAATGCCAACAACATGCCAGGGATGGCTCTCTGTCAAATTGCTTTTCAAAAACATGTTAAAGTATAAAGCTTAACTGCATCTTCTCAACTTTTAAATTGCATTTGTAACAATTCCCTTAAATGGTCCCTATTTTTCATTTTGAAGTCAAACCAATGGATTTTAAAATCAACAGTCAGTATACTGCACTGCTAAGCTTCTCTGTTTTCTGTTTTCCTGTAACACCAGCCTATAAGCACAAAGCTGCAAATAACATCAGGGAGCCAAGACAAAAAAAACAACAAAAATAATAACTGCTGAATTCTGCTGCTGTGAACAGGTTGGGTAGAGGAGGAATAAAACTCTCTCCCTCATGGTTTGCAGTGTACTTTCTCTTTCTTTATGATTTGCTCCATAAAACACTCTATTTTTCTCCAATAATAATCAGTGTTCATCAGTGCTTCAGTTCTGCTTAGTTAAAGCGGCATAGTTGTGTTACAGTATATATTTCTTACTATATATATTTTTTCAAAGTTGAATATATATAGTTGAATATAAAGGTTTTTTTTTTTTTTTTCTGAAAATTGACTACATTCTGCTGCAGTAAACATTGTTTTTGTGTTTTAGGCTTTGTTTTTGTTCTATCAGTTATTAAATAAATCCCTTATATTAATATCAACAACAACAAAGCTCCCTGACCAGAGAAGGATACTGCTCATGCAGTAAACAAGGAAATAATGGGGCTAAGGTTACAGTAGTGCCTTCTAGCCATGTTGTGAAGATAAAGAAGAAGAAGTTGAAGATAAGGTTTGAAACAGGGCAAAAAAGAAAACTGCAATGGAGTATAGGAACACAGTAATGGGATCTAGAGCTGTGGAGGCATTTAGATGCCACTGCAGAGTTGATAGATGTGTGAGTAAAATGTCCTTAATTATGCTGATACCAACGATAACAATGATAGTTTTCTGTTACAGATGCTAGAATCCAAATGGCTACTCAAGATTAGATTTATTTCATGGCTAATAAGCAATCCTCCGTCCATCCATCCATCCATGCTCTTCCGCTTATCCGGGATTAGGTCGCGGGGGTAGCAGATTCAATAGGGAGTTCCAGAGTCCCTCTCCCCAACAACTTGGACCAGCTCCTCCGGGGAAATCCCAAAGCGCTCTCTGGCCAACCGAGAAACATAATCCCTCCAGGGTGTCCTGGGTCTGCTCCTGGGCCTCTTACCAGTGGGACGTGTCCGGAACTCCTCACCAGGGAGACATCCAGGAGGCATCCTAACCAGATGCCCGAGCCACCTCAACTGGCTCTTCTCGATATCGAGCAGCAGCGGGATCTCGTTCTTTCGGTCATGACCCAAAGCTCATGACCATAGATGACTGTAGGAACGTAGATGAACCGGTAAATCAATAGCTTTGCCTTGTTGCTCAGCTCTCTCTTCACCACAACAGATCAGTGCAGCACATTCTTCACAGCAGACACACCAATCTGGTTTTCGATCTCCCGCTCCATCTTCCCTTTATTTGTGAGTAAGACAGTACATCCTCCCCAACCAGGAGAAGGCATTCTACCCTTTTCTAGCTCAAGACCACGGTCTCGGATTTGGAGGCAGTGATCCTCATCCTGGCCGCTTCAAACTCGAATGTGAACCGCTCCAGTGAGAGCTGTAGATCATGCCCTGATAAAGCCAATAGAACCACATCATCTGCAAATAACAGAGATCCTAGGGCCACCAAAACAGATCCCCTCAACACCTTGGCTGCGCCTTATTATAGGGTCCCCCCCCGAAGGACAGGGTCGAATGCCTTCTCCAGATCCGCAAAACACATGTAGACTGGTTGGGCAAACTCCCATGCACCCTACAGGACCCTGCTGGGTGTATAGCTTATCCCGTGCTCCATGGCCAGGAGGAAAATCACACTGCTCCTGAATTCGAGATTGGACTCTGATGGTCAGAACCCCGGAATATACCTTAACAGGGAGGCTTAAGAGTGTGATTCCTCTGTAGTTGGACCACCACCCCAGTCTGCCAATCCAGCGGAACTGCCCTTAATGTCCACGCAATGTTGTAGAGTCGCGTTAACCAACACAGCCCCACAACATCCAGAGCCTTAAGGTACTCAGGGCGAATCTCATCCACCCCTGGGGCCTTGCCACAAAGAGCTTTTTAACCATCTCAGTGACCTCGGCACAAGAGAGGAGAGAACCCGAGCCGGAGCTCCCAGGCTCTGCTACCTCAATGGAAGAAGTGTTGGTGGGATTGAGGAGGTCTTTGAAGTACTCAGCCTACCAACATACAATGTCACGAGTCGAAGTCAGCAGCACGCCCACCCCCACTACAAATAGTGCTGATACTGTACTGCTTCTCCCTCCTGAGACGCTGGATTGTGGACCAGCTGCCATACTAATGCCATTTGCCCAGTAGAGCAATCCTCTACTGGGCAAATGGCATTTAAATTACCATTCATTCCAATTAAAAGGCTTTAGCCTATGACTTCTTTCATTTAATTATTTCAAATATTTCATTCCATAAACTCTTAAAACCCACCGGATCTCTGTTATTTGGTTTTCCATTTGGGTATGCAAAATAGGCGAGGATTACCCAAAATGAGGTGGATGTTAAGAGGATGATGTGTCCGTTGTTGCAGAATTCTGTTTAGGCTCAAAACACGATGGTGATTGACAGTTGGTGTGTATACCCTTATTTTATTACAATCAAATGTTTTTTGGTCTTTGTTTAAAGACATATTACATTTCTATGCTCATATAACAAAGTTTGCTTTTAGGTCCAGTTTTACTAATTAGACATGATTTCCTTTGAACAGGTTGCATAAACTTTGCATTCCTCCTTCTATTAGACCTGCCATTTTTGTGTGCACTTTGTTGTGTGGTAGCTTACTGTAGCTGGCACCCACAGGTGATATGGGTATGAAGACTCAAATCGTAATGATAGCTCACTAGTGCGATTGGTGTCAACTGCTGCTGAAAGACAATTTTATTCTCTGTCAACTCTACTTTTTTTTTGGATTTTTTTTTTCTTTCTGCCCTGGGCAGGTGATTCACTCAGGTATATTTCTTTAGAGAAAACACCTAAAACTGTAACATCTATAGTCTGCTGCATTTACATTTTGCAGGATGCAAAAGACATTATAAAGAGCAGGTATAAGTAATGATAAATTAGCAACTATCAACCTTTAAGATGAGCGCTTGTATGTAGTGTGGAAAAAACAAATAAACAGCTTTAGACCAAAAACGAACAATCTTTGGTGCCAAACATTCTAGATGCTATGCTACTATAGACCAGTCTGAAAACAGAGCAGCATTTAGTCTACACCAACATTTCACAGATTAGAGCAAACACAGTGAAGGATCTCTGGACATTTTGTACAGAAATCCCACATTTTTGTACAAAATGCCTGATGCCTGAAGGGTCTATCCACATGTATTCTACAGGAATTGCATCTAGTGGACCAAAATGGCCATGGTAGTTGGTTGATTTTGTTTCTGACGAATTACGGGTTATATTAATTGTATCATGTAAATCTATATTCAGTTTTCCAGCAGATTTTCATAACAAATTTCCTTTTATTTAATGGAGTCAATGCTTTAGGTGGGCCAATATAGAAACTGCGCAGAAACTTCACTTCAAAATTTCACCTTTCATCGTTGCTGGACCTTATACCATTGTACAACAATAATCAGGAATTCTGCCCATATCCCCTCTCCGCTCAACCCCTCTGTCCCCACTTCCAACCTCTCCACTGTTTACAGGGTGTAGCCTATTTGTTGTTTAAAGAACCGCATCAAATACCACCCATTGCTGTGATGCAAAACACTTGTCGCACATTAGTGGTGCTGATCAGTGAGCATAAGCAGAGGAACATGATCACTGCTTCTTTAGCTTGACCATATCCCTTACGGTCAGTGTCCACCACTGTATTGAGGGATTGCTGCCACGACAGGCACCGCCAACCTAACGGCACCAGTTTCAGGTGGCCACATCAACAATGGAGGCAGAGTCAAGGTCCAATCAGAGTATATGTTCATCAGATGTTCCCAGGAGTCCCTAATAGCTGTTTAATTGGAGGCATCTTCTGTCTTTGGCTTTTTTTCTTAGTTTACCCTGCTGTAAAGTCCAGTATTAAAGTCCACATTCTAAGCCTAAGGGCTAATTGTTCCTGATCATGCGCTCTCTGCCGGCTCAATTATATGCCACTGTGGGCAAGAGAGGAATGTTGGATGAAAAGTGCGGAAGAGTGAATAATGGAAGTGGAATAAGCTAAAAACTGAGCTTGAGGTTGTAGGAAAAAAACGGGGCAAGTTGAAAGCAAATGTGAGTGGATAGTAGCAAAGGAGTCAAAACAGGAGGCATTCGGCAAAGGGAGGGAGAGAGAGCAGTCCCTGGAGTCATATATTTATGTAAGGAGAAAATCAGCTCACTGGAGTGTACGCTGTAATGGCACCCCTCTGTATAATGATTGGCACTGACCTCCCAAATAAGAGGATTAGTTTGTGCCTGAGCTGGCCAGAAATAATGGACCTCACCTCAGCTTAGCCGTAGTTTGACACAGCAGAAAATATGTTGGAAAATAAGAACACCTCAACAGCACGACAGCAGGAGGCTTCCCTGAGCCTCATTCATCTGCATCGCCATTGTGTCAAATTGGACATGCATTCCTGCCTATCTGCCAGCTTCATGAGCAGATGGCATAAACGCAGTGGGCCTACCAGGACTCAAATACTGTAAAAAGGCATCATGGAAATAAGGTAGCCCAGACTGTAATGTGTTGCAGTAATTTATTTATTTTCCCATTTAACAAGCAGCGCAATAACTTATTGTTTTTTTATCTACAGGAAAATGAGGCCTTGTTATTGTGGCTTTCGGTCAGGCAGTGACAGGGCAAGTCCTCTGCACAGAGGAATTTTGTGGCGCAGTATCATTGTGGCTAATGTCTGGCTGGGGGGCGTGTGCTCTCAAGCAGAAGGATTAAAGCATCCATCTTGCTCTCTCCCGTCCCCTAATAGTGTTAGGAAAAAGGGGGGATAGGCTTTAGCATTTCGTTTAGGAATATCTGATACAGAAGCCCGGCTGATTCAATTAGGTAAAAAGCAAGGTAGAAAGGATGGGGCGGCAGTGAGTAGAGTGGACACAGAGCTTCATGTTTTAAAGTCAAGCATTTTAATCTGGAGATCTCCCCTCTCCACAGAAATCCTTGTGTAGAGTCTATACTATAGGGCGCAGCGTGCAGCTACTGCCTCGGTGAAGAACTTTAGTCATTCAGACAAGAAAACAAATAAACAGACAGAGAATACTGAAGACCATTTATCCTTTTCATATTTTGACAAATTGTACCAAAAACAGTTGTTTTAAAGGGATTTTATTTGATGCACAAATAAAGGCATTAAGTAGCTTTTAAATGTATATGAAAGTATATTGTTTCCACAAACAATAATCAATCATAATGTAGCTCTCTTAACGACACCACAGACACAGGTCGATTCTTTGGAACGGCCATTTATTCATTGAAGCCCATGCAGAGGCAGCCTCCTCATAGCATAACATCATGCGACATCATGCCTCGTGACGCCGTAAGAACTTTAAGTGAACACACAGGACATGAAAATACATTTTACCAAAATGTAAAGGAAAATATGAGGCCTACAGGTCCAACCAGCTCTGGTTCTGATAAGCCAAACTAAACATACCTCATTGGCTGCTTGTCATGAAAAGAGGTAAAGTTCTTTAAGATCACTCTGGTTCAGTTTCTTAATCTTCAGCACCCTTCAGATTCACCTTTACAGTAATAATCCTGCTGCATACTTCCTTAGTAACAGTCAGTAATTTTTTCCCGCCCTTTCGGGATCTCTTGAGATTAACGAAATTGCGGGATTTCGGAGTCCGTTTTACACAAGAATTCAGCAGCAGCCGGTTAAAGGGCCTTTTAAACAAAGAAAACTTATATGATTTTGTACCTTATAATATTTAAATGCATTTTAACTTACATTAACACAATATGAAATACAATAACTTGTATATTTATTCACAAATTGTCTTAAATCAACTAATGAACAGTAAACACCTGAACAACATGTACAATGTATGCATATATATAATCAGGCTCCTTTAATCCTACACAGTAAATAAAGCAGTGTCAATGTAACGCTGAAAGAGTAAATTTCAACACTACAAATGGTCCTGCCCTGTACAGTTTAAAAGTTACGCTGATGTCAAAATGCTATTTTGTTTCCAGCTTTTATTTGTTTTAGATAACCCTCAAAAACAAAATTCACCAGTAGACCGTATGAACCCAGCAGACAGATCAGGAGCATAATTCAGGTGAAGTTTAAAGCAGGGTTGGGTTCTAATTTAATGCTAATATATAGCATTAAATTGCTTATTACCTAAAATCCAGAAAATGCGATCTAGTCTTCCCATCTTTTTTTTCATGTTTAAACTGGACAAGATCTTTTTTGCTTTTTTATTAACTGAGTTCCTGCCTTATCTATGTATTCCGCTCCAGTTCAATGTGGAGTCTGCAACGTGCAGCAACAACTGAACGGCCACAGATTTCAGAGAAGCGGTGCGCAGTGGCATCAGTGAGGTTTCAGAAACAAAAGCAGCACATCATGTTGAAACAGCTCTGACTGACTTGTGTTTCTGCGATCAGCTGCGGAGGGGCAGCGCAGCCGCAGCGCTTCCTCAATATTCCCACATTCAGAAGAACAGAGCGGTAAAAAGAACTGTCTCAATTCAGAGGGATTCACGAAAATCTGACTGAAATTGGTTCAGAATGATGCTCATTAAGACCAACCGTTAACCAAAGGACCTCAACCTTCTTTAAAATCTTGGCCAGAAAAACGTGGATCTTGCCAAAAATGGAAGAATCCAAATCAACTCTTTCAAAAGAGGTTGGAAGACGGTCTTCCTCAGACAAACAGCTCCTGACCGGAAGCATTTACAATTTTAAGTTTGCTAGAACCAATGTAAAAAGAAAATAACATGCTGGTAGATGTCTGAATGGCACTAAGAAGGCATTAAGTAGCTTGGGGAGGGATGCTTGCTGAAAGTCATCTTAAAAAAAACAGGCTTAGCAGGAGAAGTGATTGTCAACCCAGGGACACAGAGAAAAATACTATTTCACATTTTACTGACTGTCTTTAAAAGAAAAAATGAAAAGCTAGCCATCCTCATTTGGAGAGAAAAATACAACAGGTGAGGCAGGGATAGTAATTGGCCCTGATGGTATAAAAAAAAAAAAAAAAAAAAGGAAAACAGTTTCCGTTGCTCCAAGTAATCACAAAAAAATCTGTTGCCCATTCTTCTTTTATTTCACTATTCACTATTTCACTATTAAAAAAAAGCTCAAAATCGTTATAATACTGGAGATAGATGTTTAAATCAGTTATCTAAATCTTTCTTGAAACAGCAGCAAAGTAGAATTTTAAACCGTTCATCAACTATTTGCAATAGGACCGACACTTTGCAAAATTGAGGTGATGTTCATTACATTGATCAGTCAGGGAATCTGCAACCCTAAAAGGGAATAGAAAATCATTTAAATCCTTATGAAACTGGACAGCTGTTTAGAAGTAAAAAAAGAGCCAACCAGAAAGTTGCAAAACAGTTTGATTTAAAATGAAAATAATACAGTGATGGTCTGAGATAAAACTGTCCACATATCACATAAAATTTAAGGTTAAACCTAAAGTAAAAACAGGATTTAAAGTGTTTTCTGCGGAGGGATCACATCTTGATATATGCAGTATAAAGTTAAAACTTATTAGTGATAATAGTAAAGTGGATGACAAAATGCCTTAATCAGACCAGTCTGGAAAAACCCAGGAGAAGTAGATATCATGTCATTGATGTACTTTTTAGATAATAGCAATTGGAGCCGGTGGACACTAAACAACTTCAGAGTGAAATGGATATTTTTCCTTGACTTTAATCAGATGTGATTGAAACGACCCAAAAATGTCCAACAATAGATGAACAGCAAGAAATATTGCATCTGTGGATCAGACAGACATGTAGGTGCACAGTTGGTGGTTAGGAACCTGAAAAACACTTGAATGTTCCAGAGAAATCCAGTAAAGTTAGAGGAGCACCGCTCTGGGAATGGGGATCTCCATGGTGACCTGATTTGAGCTAACCCAGAAGTGAAAGCACATGCTAAAACAAGAAAGACTGCAGAGTTTTTAAAGATGAGCCGGTATATTAGGATTCATATTTCCGTCTGCATTATCAGACTAATTGCAAACATTAAGGATGGCATTACTATTATTAAAAAAAAATGCAAATAGCAACTTTTAAAACATTAGATTACAGCAGAAAAAGCTCGAACAAAACCATCTGATTATCAGGCTCTCGGTCATATGTGAAACCTTTCTCTTCTATTATACAATTAAATAAAGTACTTTATTAATTAGAGAGGGAAATTAAATGTGGTTACTTAAAGGTTTGATTTTCAACGGGTTAGCAAGAAGGTTTCCTATAGGGATACGTCTGTCAGTGGATATGGAGAAGCCTTTGATTGAAGACCCACTGTTGTTGTTCAACAGTCTTCTGTAGGGAAAGCTCCGAGTTGAACATAATGTTCCTCATTTTATGAGAAATTCTTCTTGGTAAAGTCATCTTCAGAGGTTCCAGAGGACTCCCAGAATAGAGCCAACATTTTTGTTTTTTTGTTTTTGTGTCAATCTCATGCTGAACCCCAAAAAAAGATGGCAGAACAGATCAGACTGCTGACAGAATACTTGCAGCATGTTGCTGCAAACACTGAAGGACCTAAGCTTCCTCAGAAAGCACAGTCTGCTCTGTGACCTTCTTGTAAAAAGCTTTGCAGCTGCATCTGAAGTTGAGCTTGTTGTCTCAGTGAACATGAAGGTATTTTTATCCTGCAACACTTCCACTATTTCAGACATGATGGTAATAGGAGTTTGACTTGTTCCTGTCTCTACTGAAATCAGCAATCATTACCTTTTTATTATGCAATATTAAGCAAACAAATAGAGAAATCTATAAATCAGCTTATATTATATATTCTATGAAACTTTTCAAGACTCATGTCAAGTGTCAGTCAATGATAGATTTTAGTTTTTGGTTGGTACTGCCTGTTGCTACCATTAGCAGCTTACTATATATATATATATATATATATATATATATATATATATATATATATATATATATATATATGTATAAATAAACTGTTTTCTCACCTCTCGTGGGGTGGTATGTGTCATCCTCAAGCTCGGGTCCTCTACCAGAGGCCTGGGAGTTTGAGGGTTCTGCGC
>NW_015150496.1:701110-703068 GCF_000732505.1 Cyprinodon variegatus | reverse complement strand
CAGTTTCAGCAGAAAGCACATATTTTTGCAGGGTTTCATAAGCGATAATCTAAGGAAGATGTTCAAGGCCAAGGTTAGCTCCATTCAGGTTGTATTATTTTTCTTTCTTTCTTTCATTTTCTTTCATTTCAGCATTTGTATAAAATCATCCAAACTAACGACAGCTGTCCTTCATAGAGTGATTTTTAATCCTCCTTGAGTTAAAAGCTTGGAGCTTCATTGGCTTTGGATGAAACAATGCCGGACTGAAAATCAGATTTAGAGCATGCTTGGCGACTTGATTTTTAATAAGTCACACAATAACTGTGGTTCAGAAACAAGGAAAAGCTGCAATTCTTTACCTCTGCTCATGTTCCAATTGGCTCTTTTTATGACAAATCTGCTGCCTTATCAATTTCCCTTTTATGGCAGCTAGATGGAAATCTAGACAATAGCGGCACTCATAAACTGAGGATTATCCTCATTTAAGTACTGCTTTTGTCCTACATTTTCAATTCTAGTGCACACAATCTGCCAGATGGTACAGTAAACACTGAACGCTGAATGTTCAATTTCTCTCCTTAAAGGGCTCTTCATGCATAACGCTCTCAAAATATAGGCTTTTCCACCCTGTATTCCCCTCTTTTATCCATCATGAAAATGCGGCCCTATCTGTTTAAATGATGTGACGGTTTGCTGTTTGGGGAGTTGGAGGACATTACCCAGGGCTTCTCTTTTCCCTGCTCCCTGTGGACACAGCCTTTGGTGGTGGAGGGAGGGAGGTTTCTCAGTCTTATCAGCAGGACGGCACCCAGCACTCTAATCACCAGGTCCCAGAGACAGCCGGAGGTAGAGGAAAAGGGGATGGATGAACAACAGCCAAAGAGAGGCAGCAAGAGAAAGGAAGCATGGAAGAAGAAGGGATGAAAAGCTGTGTTTTTTACTTCTAAGGTTGCATCGAATGACAGCCACTATCTAGTTCATTACATAACAGGTTAGAAATATTAGTGAAAAGAGACGAGTGCAGATATTTCTCCCACAGAAGATTGCTCATGGTGTGTTGTCTTGGTGGTGGTCTCCCTTTTAGATAATATAAGATTGATAACATATACAGTAGTAGCCATTCAAAATGTCCCCACTTTCCTTGATGGGGCCTTGGCAGGTCTCATACAATTCCTTTTTGAAAATCAATTTTTGTGCTAAAATATTCTGTCATGTCAGAGTTAAAAACCCCTCCAACTTCCAGCCAGTGGAGTTACCCCCTCTTGCATATTTATTTACTGTGACTGTCATGATTTTATCTATGCAGTGAAGCCAAACAGAGAGACACAGAGTAAAAGTTTGAACGGGTTTTATTGAAAGGTATTTTGAGTTCGGTGCAGAGTTCCTCTGAACTCCGCTCGGCCGGGAAACTGAAAGTCGAGGGGAAGACAGACTGTTAGATTCAGGCTCGGTGGGGAATTGGAGTTGTTAATCTTGAAGGAGAGGATTTGTTGCCACTCAAGTTTCCAGAGAAGAAGAGACACTTAGACTCCAGTCTGTGTGTTGGTCTTCCAGGGTTTGTTTAATTCGGTGGAGGGCGGAACAGGGTTTACCCAGCATCGGACGTAGTGCAGTGATGCAGCCGCTGGTTGCAACTCAGTTTTCCTGTGGTACTTGAACGGGTCATGGTGAAGAGGACTTCCTTACTCAGAGAGTGATCTCAGCGTGCTCAAAGGTGGCTGGATCCAAACCTCCTGTTTGGAATCCGTCGCTCAGTGATCCTACTTGGGAGAAGGCGATCCGAAAAGGTCCAGTTTGCAGGAAGGCTTCCTGCCGAAAGGCAAAGAACAAACAAAGTTGAGACTCGGGGAGAAACAAGCGCTCAGCAAAACTCAATGTGATCTCAGCTTAGCTAGAGGACAAAAACTAAAAAAAAAAGCAAAAACTCAGACTTAGACTCAGCATAAACAAGGCTTGGCTAGAGTACCCCAAACTGG
>NW_015150496.1:697852-698285 GCF_000732505.1 Cyprinodon variegatus | reverse complement strand
ACAAGACAAACAGACGAACACAAAAACTGGGATCCTGACAGTGACTCTATTCTTTCACTGGATTACAGGGTCTAACCAGGAGCTGACGCTTCTCTTTAGATCTTAATGTCCACAAATCATGACGGAAAGAATATCTTAGTTAAAAAATTGATGTTTAAAAAGGAATTGTAGGGGACCAGCCAATGACACATCAAGGAAAGTGGGGATATCGTGAGCCTACTGCTATATGTATGTACACATTTGAAAGGAAAACTACCTAAAGGAGATAAAGATATGCCTTATTTCTAGTATCTTCTAGCACAGCCAAACAATTTTCAAGACATCCCACAATAGTTTTCACCCTGTGTCAGTCATAGCAACTCCTACAGCCACCTAATATCTACTACCGAAGGGACGTGGTATGAATAAAGGGTAACTTTGTAATTCTGTAGAG
>NW_015150496.1:683972-696747 GCF_000732505.1 Cyprinodon variegatus | reverse complement strand
CATATGTATTAAATACGATACATTTGGCATTAAAGGGTTAAATGCTGTATATAGTTTCAACAAAAGATAAATATTCAAACACATTTCAAGTTGTACTGTAATTCTTTCTGGCTGCTCCTTACTAAGGAATCAGCATGAAAAGTAGTTTATGCCCTAATGCCTTTTCTAATGCTACTGGTCAGTGACCCATATTTCTTTACTTTAAATCTTTGACTTCAATTCTACACTGTTAAGGAGGCAGGAAATCAGACAACTGGAGCCAAAAACAGAAGTGAAAGTGTTTATCTTGAACTACTTAGGTTCATGGCAGTGAGTCAAAAGTGGAGGGAAACATTGGGAGGTAGTGGAGACCTTCATTAAATGCAGCTCAGGCCCTGGTGAAGCCCTGGCTAATGTCCCTATCATCTCTGGAGTGGGCCAGCTTCTGGCTCTGTGTCCAAATGATTCATGTTTAATGCATCTCTGCAGTCCTTGTCATTTAACCTCACCCCTAGAGGCTATAGGTCGGGTTGGGTTAGCAAAAGGCTCCCTTAAGGCTCATGTGGGGCAGAATGGCCATGCAGTTATTCTTCACCTGCTCTCCATTTGCTTAACATAGGGAGAGCTCTTCCATGTTTAGCCAGTTGCCGTTCAATCTCCCCACAGCAAACCCTTTGCATCACACGACTTGAACCTGAACTCCGGGGTGGTCCGGGGCTGAATATGTGGCGCTCTCTGAAGCACTTTGTTACTCCACTCTGTGTACTACGCTTGAATGCTTAAGCAGGGTACCACTGATGCGATGCAGAGACTCAGTAGTTTACACTTCTGGTGAGTGCTGAAGCTTTGGTAAAAGCTTTTCTGGTGAAACCGAGGCTGTCAAAGTCGATCAAGATTTTGTTGAGCAGAATAAGCGCAGCATTAGAGCTGAAGAGTCATATGAGTTTTTTCAGCTTGAATTTAGGATGCATGGATTCAAATTTCTGCAGACCATTAAACACTTAACTGTTAACACACTAAATGCTTTAGGTTTTCAGATATAATTCTCAGGAGAATGAAATCACTTAGGAAAAGTAGATCTTTGCAACATGCAGCACTCTTAAAAAATATTCATCCCCTTACAGATTTCTAACGTTCAATCACACTTTAAAGTCACTTTAAGAATAAGTACCGAAACACAGCTTCCTTATGATTATTTCCTTTGTTAAAAAGCAAATTACCCCTGGGGGGGCGGTCATGGTTTGGAATTTCTTGACAATAGCAGTGAAACTGGCAGTGACAGCAAAACAAAGATGGAGAGGGGTGGTTAAGCTAGTTTTGGGATGAGATGTAGGATTTTTTTTTCTCCACTATTTTTCACAGAGACAGAGGAAGGTGGCGGTTCTTTGAAAGAAGCCAGTGGCAGACCTACTGAAATCTGTTATTTCGGGGGTAATTTCACACTTTCTTTTGAGCGGATACCAATACTGATTCAAAATTTGTTGAAGTACACTCGTTTAGAATTAGAAAAGGTGCCCAAGAGGCAGTGTTAGGCTACGTTCGCACTGCAGGCCTTAATGCTCAATTCCAATTTTTTTGTGAAATCCATTTTTTTTTTTTTTTTGCATTGCCGTTCACATTACAAAATACATGCGACTTGTATGTGATGAACCGTTTGAACTGCAATCATACAACGCAAGTGTACCAGATGTGCAGTAAAGGACGCAATGACGGATGGTAGTGCCGGAGCGCATCTATCGATCTTTCCCAACCTTAAAAACTCAATCTTTTCAACATGGTTAAAAAAAGACTGCTCTCCACATTGTTGTCCATCATGTTTTTTTTCTCCTTTCCACTTCTGTGTAGCATGACGCAGAATAGTGAGCTTTGTTAAGTATTAATGGCGTTCAGGTTGGATGAATGCGACCTGGCCGTTCAGACACAGGTTGCATTTGAAAAGATCAGATACGTATCGGATTCAGGACCACAGAGCCAACTGGTCTGGGTGGCTTAAAAATAATTGGATCTATGTTGTTCAGACCGCCATGAAAAGATCAGATACAGGTCGCATATGGGCAAAAAGTCGGATTTGGAGTAAGGCTGCTGTGTGAACGTAGGCCTGGACACAGAAGCAGGATTGGAACAAATATTCTGTAAATTATTGTAATAATGTCAGGAACTATAAAAAATATATTTTTTTAGGTCAGCAGGGGTTCTTGCTTCAGGTCTTTCTCCTAGGGACCATTTTTTTCTTAGCTTCCCTATTTTTGATGAACCATAAATACTTGCCTTTACTGAGGCAAGTTAACCTAACTGAAGAGCTTTAGATCATATTCTTTTGTTTTTTCCTGTTATCTCCTGGATGAACTGTCGATGCACACTTGTTAACCCTTGTTAGAAAAGGGCAACAAAGCCAATACTGGTCCACAAAATTTATCAAATATTTGAAACCAGTTTTTTTTATATTTCATCAGTTTATCATTTTTGTTGAAATGTTTTCAAAATTTTTCAAACATTTCCCATGATTTGCTACTTTCTTATCCTTTTTCTACAAAGGTAACCTTCCTCTCCCTCTTCCTCTCCATCACTCCCACTCAATCCCCAAATCCCTTTCTTGCTTTGGATAATGGTAATTAGAATATCACTATGATTGAAAATTGGCAAAGCTTAAAGAGGAAATAGGTTTTCTAATCAAAAGCTGCCTCTTTGCTGGAATCCTGATGCTTCCTTGGCTGAAAAATGTTCTTCTATGATGAGAGCCTAAATGACTGCCAGACAGTTCTGAAGGCCAACTCTCCCCTCTCTTTCTGCAGTGTTGGACTAATGCCTCCGCTCAGCCTAATTTCACTGATTCTTTCATTCCCTTATTTTAGGTTTTAGATGACCTCCTATCAAGGAGACTTTTTATTGCTTTAAAATCAACATGTAGATAACTCCAAAGCACTGGGTCAGTTTCAACACCATACCTGTCCTTAGGTTGCTTGTTACTGTATGTAAATATTATGCAAAAGTTAGAAATTTTACATCTCAGAGGTTAGGTGCAGGACTAAGGTGTGTTATGTTAGGTGTGTATTGATATTAAATAGGGTAAGGGTCTGGGTTAGGAAATGGAATGAATGGGAAATGTTTGGGAGTTAACATTGCAGCAGGAAGGTTCTGGGTTCGATTTCTGGCCTAGGGTCTTTCTGCATGGAGTTTGCATGTTCTCCCTGAGCATGCTTGGGTTCTCTCCGGGTACTGGCCGGGGACTGGCGACCTGTCCAGGGTGGACCCTGCCTCTCACCCGTTGACTGCTGGAGATAGGCACCAGCACCCCTCGCGACCCCAATTGGGAGAAGCGTGTCAGATAATGGATGGATGGATGTTTGGAAGTTAATATACAGCAACAGCCATTTAAAATGGGCCTTCCCAGTCAAAAGCCAGGCGAATGGCTTCCCACTTCCCTCCAACTTCCAGGGAAATCTCCTCCAACTTCCATCCGCTGGAGTGACCCCCTCTTGCATATATCTTTACTCTGACTCCACCCTTTCACTGAATTACAGAGTCTGACCAGGAGATGACACTTCACTTTAGATCTTAATGTCCCCAAATCATGACAGAAAGAATATTTTAGTACAAAGATTCATGTTTTGTAAAGGAATTGTAGGGGACAAGCCTAGGGCCCATCAAGGAATGTTGGGTAATTTTGTATGGCTACTACTGTAAAGTCGTCAAAAGAACAGCAGAGCATGACTTATGTGTATGTATGATTATCATTTAATTCTGTGTTATGTAAAAAAGGAAAAGAAAACCTTTTTCAGAATCTAGGAGAGAATTGTCCATAATGGGGCCCAGGGGCTGTTCTTGCTTCCTGGATTGATTTTCTGCAGCCACCGATTGCAATTCCAGAGTACTACATTTTCCACCAGGCAGCACAGTGTTACATTAATATCCGCAAATGAAAATCTACTTAAAATACTATATCAGATACTAAACAACAGATTTGTCTTCTGATAACCAGGCTTCCTGCTTGCTTTAATAGAGCATCATTCATCAAGTGACTTTTACTCCAAGATCGGATTTTCTCTTCATAATTTATGTTTTGTTCCAACTTTTGATAATGATTGTTTTTTTATTTATTTATAGCCTAATATTATTTTCTCATCCGCAATGCTTATAATGAAAAAAACTTCATAAGTTTTGGATCTACAATATTGTTCAATTGTTCACATTCCTTCCCTACATGAAATCAGACTATTTCCTAAAGTTTTATTGATGTTTAGCTTTTATAATGGAGCTGGTAAAAAAAACAAAAATTATTTATGTTTTATTTTTGTCTATATTGTGTCATCAGTACTTTCTATTGACAATTTTGGCTAAGTGACCAAAAGTTTCATCTGAACTAGTTTAGGATATATAAACAGAAAATTTAGAACAGTTTTCACATCAATGCTTTAGTTTTTTTTTTTTCTTGTGGTCAATCATCCTGAAACTAATGGGTGTTACGTTTTCAATATGGCATTAATCAAATATTTAATTACTAAGAAATTAAAGTGAAACATTATAGGTATAGATATAATATGATTAATTTATCTAATTTCATAAATTAACTGTTTTTAGGTCACATTAAAATATTTTACTTAAAATAGGTTTAATTAACTGATTTCCCATAGTTTTAAAAAATTGATGTTGCTATTTATTGCTTTAAATTACATACGTTGAAGCATTCTGCTTGCTTTCATTTTGATGTTGCAGACCTGTTAAAGAAAATGTGATTGTTTGATGTATAAAAAAGTTCTATATTGAACCACTAAGTAATTATATTTTATATATTTATCATTTTTTCTTATCATTTTTCTTTTCTTTTCTACTTTTTTCCTCTGGCATATGCCAGTTGAAAAATGCCTTATGCCAGTTGGAAACTGGTACCAGTTGAAAAACAGAATATGCCAGTTCCATCAAAGGTCCTACATGGGCGCTGAATATCTAAATATGGTTTTATAGACACTATATTTTTCCAGTCATGAAAAAGTTATTTTTATGTATGTAGTGGCAAATATGTCTGTGTTGATAAAGATATTAAATAGTCCTACCACCAAATCTTGTTTGCTTTGATAATGTGACTAAATATTCCAGAAAAGGCAACATATTGTCAGTATGAAGCGGATCCAGAGTCATCTGCTAACAAAAAAATGGTTAAAACATTTTAACAAATGAACAGATTTTGTGTTGTTTTGAAGAATAATTGGACATTTCTTTAAATAATAAAGGAACTAAGTCAGTAGTTTATCCTCAACTTTAATTTGTTAAACTCATAACTCTACAGTGACTAGTTATTTATATTTAGATTTCACGTTTTTAGGCAAGATGGTTTGTGACTAAAAGGAAATGCAAAATACTAAATAACAAAATGGCAAATTTTGTCTGCTTTGGATTTCCTTTTAATTACTAATAAATGGAAAGTAATTGTAAAATAGACTAATCTGAAGTAAATATGCCAAAGTAATAGGTTAACAAAGTATATGGTTAAAATGACAGAAAATATAAATTACATGATTTAATTCTTACATTATGATGAATTGTAGAGGTTTAAAAATTATTAATTTTTTATTTATTTATTTATTTTTATTTATTTTTTTTGCTGTTGCAGTTTTAAATGATTAAGAAAGAAAAATTACATTTAAAAAATTAAGTTTTTGCTGTCAGTATGTAACCATGATTATATGTTGCTGAGGCACAGGGCACATCTAATACACAGATATAAGTTAAAACCCTTATGGAAAACAAAGATGGCATCCTTCCACATACCGAAACGAGATAACATACATGGAATATGGCATGGTTGCGGGAGGTTACTGGTTCGATTTCCTGCCCGGGGTCTTTCTGCATGGAGTTTGCATGTTCTCCCTGAGCATGCGTGGGTTGTCTCTCGGTACTCCGGCTTCCTCCTACAATCTAAAAACATGACAGGTTAATTGGCTTCTCTAAATTCTCCTTAGGTGTGAGTGTGTGTGTTTGTCTCTGTGTTGCCCTGCGATGGACTGGCGACTTGTCCAGGGTGGACACCAGCACCCCTCCTGACCATGCTGGGGATAAAGCGCATCAGAAAATGGATGGATGGATGGATGGATGGATGGATGGATGGATGGATGCAACTGTTGATGAAACTGCCTATGGCTGGCTGGGGCGTCTGCTTTCACAGATTTTTGTAAATAAATTGCTGTAAATACTTTTCTTGTTGATGTAATTTTCCTGCATAGTTTTCCTGCCAGAAGTGGGACGATCAGTGCTTGCCCAGAGGTGCACTGGTGGCATCTCTGGAAATGCGTCTGGCCCTTTTCTGAACTGGTTCAGATCCACTTGGTGTTATCCAATATCCCTGTGATGTCCTCTCCACATATTTTTCCACTCCTATGCCATGCAGCCCCCACCTCACATACTCAGGCATGATTTCCACTGTTGCGCTTACTGTAAAAAGTTTTTGAACACCTGAGCATAGCCTGGTTTGTCTCTGTTGTTTGACCTTCACCTGGCTGGACGTGTTCTCAGTCTAAAATAATTTATCTTTGTTTTCCACAAGTTCCACCATTTCCCCGTGTATGAAGAGAGCAGTGATCCTTTGTGTTTCTGGTGTCCAATCTAACTACATTATGTTTTAGCCCCCAAACTTTCTATTAAAGTTATTAGCTATGATCAAATGCAGAAATAAGGCCTATCTTCACATTTTATTTAAAAAGAATTTAAACTGCAGCCTATTTCTTTACTTCCTATGAATAGGATATCAGGATGGTGCTACATTGTAAGTGGATTTGTTGGTCTTTTATATCACAAATGCAACCGTTGTTTTCTTAAAAATACTCTATTATTTCAATGAGTGTTTCATCCTTCAGCTGAAAACGACACATTTTCTGCTTATTTTTTTTGTTTCTTTGTTCTTTACCAGCATGCTCTATTATATTCATGCAAATCAAATCAGCCTTAAGCAGGTGCTTCACAGCTAATCCTCCTTTCTGTTCTTTGTTTTTTGGCCCCAACCCCACCTTCCCTGTTTCCACCTACCTGACCCTTACAACAAAAGGAGCTTCACAGGAACCAGGTAAGCTTTTTCCTGCATGTTTTCCTTTCCTCTTTGCCGTCCCTATCTTTTCCTGTTTATTTGATTCATTTATTTTATGCAGTCTTCCTTTTAACTCCTTGTATTTGAGTCAAAAAATGTCACAATAATAATAAGTTGCTAGTTCATATAATATACAATTGATCTTAGGTGTCTCCAAAGTAGGCAAATGGAGCTGTGGCTCCCAGTCTTAAGCCAAAAATGTATCTGATCTGCAGTTTTCGAATTTCATAAAGTGTCTTTTAATTTTTTTTATAATTTGTAAAAAAAAAACAAAAGGAAAATATTTGCTAAACTCTAATGCAAACCTCCTTGTTCAGAAAGTTGCTTTCCCTGAGCATAACTGGGAGTTTATTAAAAAAGGTAGAATGAACTAAACCGTAGATCACATCTCTTAGTGTCCTGACAGTTCTGAAAATCTCAGACTGTAAATCGGAGAAAATTTGATAGAAAAATGTTTCACACCACTGTGAAACATTTGAATGGAAAAAGCTTCCTGGATTGGAAGCGAAACATCGTCAAACTTGGAAACAGAATCCAGTGGTTTGTTTTTTAATTTTTTTGTGGAGTTTAACACTAATACAGGAAGACAGAGCTGGTGGCTTTGACCTGTAACCTGTCAGTGGCAGCAGAACGAGAGATCAGATCGATGTCTCGTCCCCAAATGTAGAAAGGCAAATGTTGTCAAATTAAATTTAGCTACAAACCCTTTAACTGGAATGATAAATGTGAAGTAAGTCAAAAGCAGAAGAAAAATGCATCAAGTAGAGATCTTCAGAATAAATGCATGGTATATCCGTCAGCTACGCCACACTGCAAAAAATGGAAAATGAGTCATTTTTGCTTAAATTAAGTGCATTTTTTCTTGAATTGAGGAGTTAACTGAGATAATTTGCCAATGGAACAAGAAAATTTACATTTAAAATAAGAAAAGAAAAATAGCGTTGTCTTATTTTGAGTGCATATTATCTAATTATCTTGTTTTAGGAGTAGAAATACTCATTCCATTGGCAAATAATATTACCGGTATTTATCTGCTAAATTTAATGGTAAATACACTCAATTTAAGAATTTTTTTTACTTAATTCTAGATGTTTTTTGCAGTGCACCATGCTTCCTGAAAGACACCAGCCTATACTGATTCTTTAGTTTTTCCCCTGACAATGATTCATGCGACAATGATTCATGCACTGAAAAACTGGAGGCAAATAAAAAAATCTGTCAACTTTCATAAATTACCTGTTTCACTAGGCAATAAAGTGAACATCTGATTGTTTAGCATGCATATCAGTTTGTGAGCAGACCAATCGGTCTGTCTACATTAAGGTTTGTTCCACCCACTGCGATCCATGACTAAAGGAGGGTTCAAAAAGAAAATCCCAATGTGTGGCGAAAGAAATAATCAAATTAATGCTACAAAAAGGAATTCCGATTTTAAATGTAGAGTTAGAAATCTAAAAACATTACATATTATCTAAATCAGAGGTCTTCAACTGGGGGTCCGTGGCCCCTAGGGGGTCCTTGGAGGTACTGCATGGGGGTCGCAAAAGTTTTGATTTATTAGGCTTTTTTTAATATTCCTCCTGCTATTTTTTTCTACTAATTGAAATGTCTTTAAATACACATTAACATGACTTCAACACACTGTAGTAAGCAGATAAATGGAGGCAGAAGATGTCTTTCAGTCATCAATGCACACATTCAGTGACACACAGGAGCTCTTTCAAGCTGGGCACCGTTTCATTCACAACACCTGTCCCATCAACCAGGAATCAGAATAAGAAATACCTTAATAATCCCAGGGCAAAATTACTTTCGTTACAATACTAATATTTTTAATAGAGTGGCTATAGGACCAGTTTGATATAACACAATTTCATACAATATAAATAATTAGGGGGTCCCCGCTCCATCTCGCCATCAGTTTGGAGGTCCTTGGCCTGGAAAACGTTGAAGATCCCTGATCTAAATGATTACATGTAATGTAATGGTTGTGGACTGATGGAGTCCGATTGAAGTTTTGGTTCTTTCTCCCTAAAAAGATCTGAGCAGGCTTTTAAAGTATTTTTATTTGCAATTCATTATAAAAATGTAAAATATAGAGTAATTTATTTTGCTTTTGTTTATAATGGAAGAGCGAGGCCCCCCCTGAAGGTGTCCGGTCTTGGAAATTCCCTTCCAGTTCTTTTCCTGGGAGCAATCCACTAAGTTTAACCGCTCTTTTGCTAAATGCTCTTAGGTTTAGAAAAGTGAATAAAGCAATAATAAAATGTTTAACGGGATTTATTCCTGATCAGAATTAAGACTGTGTACTCTATGTACTTTGCTTATTATATAGGTGATATAACAACAGCATACTTGACTAATAAAGAAAAATGCTAAAATGTTTATTTTACATCACAAAACAAAGGGATTTACTGTAAGTAGCCATATAAACAGGAAGAACAAGAGAGATCATAGCATGACAACAACTGCAGATGCAATACCTGACCTCAACAACTCACTAAGCTCTGTCTTTCCTTATTCTTTCCTTATATGTACCTGTTGCTTCTGCAGAAATGAGGTGTTAATAAAATACATTTCATGCATAAAATATAAGGAATGTCATCACAGATTTTTTAAAATAAATTTGTTATTAAATTTTGTTTTATTAAAACTAGAATCTTGAAAGCATTTTGACAACATTGTTTGTATTAGATCAACAGAAGCTAGTGCATTAGGTTTTTTCATACTTTTTGACTGATAAAGTCGGACCGAAAATGACTGCAGAGTGGAATATACTGAACAAGGTTTTATAAGCTTCTGAATCATTAAGTTCACAGTTTCTCCCACAACTGTACTCGCTCTCATTAAAACTTTTTATTTTAATCACCGAATTCATTTCAACACTTAAAAAAACCCACCTTTCCAAGTAATGCATGTGGGTATTGCTCAGGTTTCAACGCCATCTTCGTTAATGCCTTCCCCGCCACTTTACAGTTTCTTTCCCCAACCAACTCTTTTTAATCCAATTAGCAGCACTGGTGACAGTTATTTATATGTGCATGAATTAAATGTGAAAAGAGTACCTCCCTTGGGGGGCTGATTGGGTGAAGCACAGCCTTTCAAAAGCTTTTTTCTTGATCACAATCCTGCACTGCAGCTGATCTCCATCATGAGCAACAGCGAAAACCTCACAGCCAAGGACGACCGCTGGTCCTTCTGTCTGCGACTTGAAAACCAAACGCTGCCCAGTTTCTGTCCTCAGAACCGCAAAAGCCGTTTCATGTGTCAGCGAGGCTCTTAAAAAGAACATTTTTTGACACATTCTAATTTTGAAGTTTTAATAAGCCTTCCATCAGTGCTCAGGTTGATCTTAGATCTTCGGTTCTGTTACTTTTTGTCGCGTGGACTGAACTGTCGGTGGTGCCAAATGAGCAAGCAAGCTGCCAAATCTGACTCGCTTACCCTTTTGAACTCTTTGCCAACTAGTACTTTAGAGAGAGTAGAGAAAGTAACTGCTTTGAAGGTTTAAAAAAAATCACAACTGGTTCCAGAACACAAAGAGACACATTTCCCAACACTAGATCTTAAAAATTGGCTGTAACACCACAGCCAAGAAGATTCCAACACTCTTTAGAGCTACCTGAGTGTCTCCTCTTTACGGTGTCACAAAAAGAAAATGGAAAAAAAGAACACCACCTTACAAATTTGACTTATTTTATGCAGATTTATATATTTCATATTAACAAAAACCTGATTAACAGGAAAAAAAATAAAATTAAACTCATTTTAGAGTGAATCAGGGTGTAGATGCAGTGCCTCATGTCCCGACCTCAGGAGATTTGTAGCATGTCTATCTGCCATTTTAGTAGCTGAATGTTATGACTTAAAGTCACTAATGCAGTGAAAAATATCTTACAAACAGAAATAAGTAATTTAACTTTAAAATTAAACACTCCAGGCTTAATAATTTAATTGGTGGCTATATGCAGAACCGCTGATGAGTGACTAATAACATTTTAGAAAATTCCTCCAAATACAATAGAAAAACACTTTTTTCCTTCCAGTGTGAAAGACCTGTGTTTTCAATCCAAACCTGAAATCTGTCTGCTTGGAGTTTGCATGTTCTTCCTGTTCATATTAGGGTTCTCCCCACAGTTCAAAAAACATCTTAGGTTTACTGTACTTGGTGTGGATCCCAATCAGACAATACCGATCGTATCAGCATCTATCACTTCAATTAAAGACTGATAAACAGTTAGTCCAGGTAGATAACTACAGCTCCTGTTTCTGAACTTAAGAATTTTTGTTTTCTTATTCTGTGTCTACATAGAACATTAGATATGAGCTGTTTTTTTTCATGTCTCAGCCTAATAAAGGAACTTGTTTGAGTGCAGGTGTAATTTATACTTACAGTCCATCTTTATGTACCAGTTCCATCAACTATGTCTAGCATTAGCTTGAACATTAAACAGCTGTTGCAAAGCTGCCTACAGACGAATTGACTAGTTTATTGCGTGACACATGGTATTCTTATAACGTTGTTATTGCTACATTAATGCATTTAGATCAGGTTGATCTCAGATCTTCGGTTCTGTTACTTTTTGTCACGTGGACTGAACTGTCGGTGGTGCCAAATGAGCAAGCAAGCTGCCAAATCTGACTTGCTTACCCTTTTGAACTCTTTGCCAACTATTACTGTACTTTAGAGGGAGTAGAGAAAGTAATGATAGTACTGCCAGCTAACTGCTTTCAAGGTTTTAAATATATTTTACATTAATATATTATTATTACATTAATATAATGCATTTAGATCGTTAAGAGCAATGTTGTGACAAAAAAAAACACAAAAAAAATGCAAGTCCAAATTAAAATCTCTAAATTCTCCATAGGGAGCAAATTATTTGGTATCCTAGCTCTGACTTTCAAACACAGGATTTTAAGGATTACTTATAAAGTAGCTACTAAGGAATAGTTATGGCAGTGGATACTAATAATTTGCCCTAAAGCACCCCACAGCTAAGTTACATTCATTACCGTAATTAAAAGTGATACTTGTTAAAAATTGCTGTATTTCCTGGACTATAGAGCGCACCTTAATAAGCGGCGCCCTTTAATTTTTTTGAAAAACTGGAAACACACATATATAGGCCGCACCAGTCTATAAGCCGCTGATATCTACTGACCTGTTTTCCACCAAGCCTGTAGGGGGAGCTCCTCATATAGTCCCTG
The DNA here is from genome assembly GCF_000732505.1 of Cyprinodon variegatus. NCBI lineage: Eukaryota > Metazoa > Chordata > Actinopteri > Cyprinodontiformes > Cyprinodontidae > Cyprinodon > Cyprinodon variegatus. The sequence continues at coordinate 684,482 of NW_015150496.1, read as the reverse complement.
TAGTAGAGACAAAGAAGACTGCTAGCTCATGTTAGCTTGTTGGCTCGCAGCAGTAATAGCTCTGCAGGAGATGAGCCCAGTCTCTTCATTGATTTGGCAGCTTTAATGAGACAAATAAATTATAAATGTTGGAATTTGGTATTTTTCTTCTTTGTGTTGCTTGCTGTTAGCATGTTCTCGTGCTAATTGAAAATTAGCCCGTTCTTTTATTTTCAGCTTTGACTTCCCCTTCTGGTGGTTAGGACATATCCACAAAAAAGCCGCACCTTCTTATACGCGGCTTGGTTCAAAAACTTTAGCGACTTATAGTCTGGAAAATATGGTAGTCTTTTTGTTTCTGCTGATTTAAAGGGTAGCATTTTGGAAAATAGACCTTGACAACATAAAAAACATTTTATGTTTTCAAAGTTCCCGTTGTTTCCTTAACCTGACTCTGCCAGATGGATTTGCTCCGCATATCCATCTGGAAACCTTCCGTTGAAGTAATTTTGGGAAGGGGCGAAAATACTG
>NW_015150496.1:679981-682667 GCF_000732505.1 Cyprinodon variegatus | reverse complement strand
ACCTCAACCCGCCTCAAAGCCAACGCTGATTGGACGTTCGTTTGGTGAACGGCTCCAAATTTTCTTTAACGGAAAGTAGCCAGACTGATCTGCCTTGAAAGCTCGCAAGATCAGGATGGTCTCACGAGGCTATTGTTTCCTTTCTTAAACCCAACAAATGATGTGAATTTGGGACATTTTTTCTCTGTCATGCTTGCTGCTAGCATGTTCTTGTGCTAATTGAAAATTAGCCCGTTCATTCATTTCTAACTTTGACTTCACCCTCTAGTGATTATGAAATATCCACAGAAAAGCCGCCCCTTCTTATAATTTGCTTGATTCAAAGTGTCAGAAAAATATAGCGACTTATAGTCTGGAAAATACGGTAGTCTTTTTGTTTCTGCTGATTTGAAGGGTAGCATTTTGGAAAATAGACCTTAAGGCTAAAAAACATTTTATGATTTCAAAGTTCCCGTTGTTTCCTGTCTTCAACCCAATAAATGATAAATATGTGAATTTGGGACATTTCTTCTCTGTCGTGACTGTTGCTAGCATGTTCTTGTGCTAATTGAAAATTAGCCCGTTCTTTAATTTTCTAACTTTGACTTCCCCCTCTAGTGATTATGAAATATCCACAGAAAAGCCGCCCCTTCTTATAATTTGCTTGATTCAAAGTGTCAGAAAAATGTAGCGACTTATAGTCTGGAAAATACGGTAGTCTTTTTGTTTCTGCTGATTTGAAGGGTAGCATTTTGGGGGAAAAAAGACCTTAAGGCTAAAAAAACATTTCATGTTTTCAAAGGTTCCGTTGTTTCCTTTCTTAAACCCGCCGTTACAAAACAGAAGGCTTCTTTCTCCGCACAGGCTCCTCACGTGTTTGCTCTATGTGCCAATCAATAGAGTGAAGGACGTGATGCGATGGAGGTGGGCTGAGCGTTGTTACGGTTAAACACAAGGAGCCTTATCCATGTGTGGACAGTCATGCTCTTCAAACACACACCAGCAAGCATGCATTCATGTGCACGTAGTCTCACACAAGTGCATGCAGTACAGCTCAGATAAGTGACTGAATCAATCACACACGTACAGTGTTTGCTTGTCAGCCTGCATGCTTTTCTTTTATAACACTGGTTCAATTTCCCCAGCTACTGGAGCCCTATCAGCGTTTTTCCAGAATATATATTCTGCAAGGTCATCTCTTACTGCAACGAAACACATCTCAGCCACAGGGTGTCTCTTTGCTATTGAAATGTCAATATTCCCTATAGTCCATTGCATTATAATCCACATTTGTCAATACACAGGCTGCTTAAAGCCACATGAAAAGCCAAGAACATTGCTCCCTCTTTAACAGGGTGTGTTTTTCTTAGCTGTTATTGACTCCTGTCGACTGATTTATTCAGGTAATAGCAGCATGAGAGCTGAATCGCATTAAACTCCTCATGCAGTAAAAACCATGATTTCATTTTAATTTCAGATTTGATTCTAAATTTTGAGCATTCTTTATAAATCTCATAACATTGTTATATTTCACTAAAGCCAGCGAGTTTTTCAGCTTTAAGAGTTTAGGAAGCAGGGGAGCATAATTAATACAGCGCGAGTCAAGTATGTGCTATAAAAAAAGTTATGATTGAAATAAAATTTAACAGGGAGCAGAGGGGTTTTACTCCTTGCTCGTGTTCGTTCAGAGGGCACACACCGAACCCAGTACGGCTGGCTGCTGTCTTCCCTACTTGATTTATTAGGAATAAACTAATAAAAAAGGGTTTTTGAGCTATCCTATTTAAAGTCCCCTGAAAACATATTTGTCGTAGTACAGCAGAGTTTTGCTGTCAGATCACCAACCAATTTCATACCTGGGAAAATTTTCAGTCATTTTGGTGGTAAACTATATTAAGATGCCAAAGAAACATAGTTAATACAAAAGAGCACTTCTTCTTTTAGGGGGAAAACAAAACATCCAAATCACCCGGACCCTTTGTAAAAAAACAAACAAAAAAACAAACAACTAAAAACAACCTTTTGCTTCTAAGGGTCGTGACAGGATAGCAGTTTTCATAGGGGTGGCTAGGCAGGGACCAATGTGCATTGAGGGTTGGCCAAAAAAAGATGTGTTTAAACAACTTTAGGGTAGTTCAACTTATTTTGACTTATTTATATGGTCAGTACATTTCTGCAGTGCAAGTGCAATAACCCAAGCCAACTACTATGTAGTCTTCCCTCAGCTTTCTACTGTCCAGATATTTTTATATCCAAGGGAAACATTCCAGGACATAACAACTTATTTCTTTATGCTTTTTGTGGTACTATATACACTCTTTTTATATTGTCTGTCATATTTTTATCTTTATTGGCATCTTGTTTTAACTCTTTCTAATCTTTATAAGGTACTGAAACCAGAATTTCCCTGAAGGAGTAATCTTAAGGTATAAATAAGTCTAAGTCTACACCAATCACGTTGTACCAAGAGGAAAATTAACAAACAAAACATCCATAATACCAAATAAATCGATAATAAATCCACATACAAATGTGTGCATGGTGTCTTAATTAGTTTTGGTTCTGGATTATATTCACACTGATCAGGTTGATTAGTGGTTCTTTATTGCTTATTTTATAGAAGACTACTTGATGATTGTAGAGACACAAAATGTTCCTTTCTTCCCCATAAAGCACAAAGCGTAGTTCTGAAAAGGCATTAAATTCT
>NW_015150496.1:677982-679963 GCF_000732505.1 Cyprinodon variegatus | reverse complement strand
CAAAGCAGAAAATTACTTTTTTGGGGTTTGAAGTCCTTATTTGGCCTTTTAACAAAATATGTAAAAAGAAAAAAACAGAAATATATTTTTTATATTAATAATTTATTACTATGCGATAAGTCAAGATTATTTTTGTGTAGTCTTCTGCCCTCTGTTATCAGGTATATCTGATTGTGTACAATAGGATTTTGAGCAACGTTTTTACCAATAAATTATGCAAAAGGTGTCAGACGCAAAACATTTCACAAACCATATGTATCAAATATGATACATTTGGCATTACAGGTTTAAATTATTACTGCAATTTTTCTATCAGTTTATTTTTAGTATACTAACAACTGCAAAAGCAAGTTGGCTAAAACATTCCACCTGAGACTATCACTGCTACCACCCTTTGTTGGGGCCAGGCCCACCTTATAGCTCCGCCCCTATAGGGTAGATCTACTCTTTGAAGCAACAATGGCCATCAAGTGTCTGCACTAACAAGTAATGAGTCTTGTTTGTCTCTGTGAAGGATTTTTTTGTTTTGTTTTGTCCACTCAGCTTTGCATGATTAGCTTTACTTAAAACACATTTAAAGGTTTCAAGCCGGAACTGCTTTTCCTCATCACAAAAACCCTGGTAGACTCCTTTAGATTGGTCTCCTGCTGCATAACACAAGTTACCCTTGAGGTCAAAAACAGCATCTAACCATCACTCCTCCACCACCATGTTTTGACACCTTCTGAAATGCTGTATCAGATAACATAATTTGACACAGATCTATTAAAAAGTTTAAATTAAGTTTCTGTGGGAATGCATTTGTTTTAAAATGTGAAGTAGGGTGGCGCTAAGTGGACACCAAAATGCTGAGGCTTTGTGTAGAAGCAACCACAAGGAAAGAGGCTTCGTACCAAAATTTCCATGAGTAAATATCAAAAAAAGAAACAAGAACATCAACATTATTCAGAAGAGTAACAGTAGTATTGAATTATTTATAACCAAATAAAATTCTGGTGCTTGAATTTTGGCTGCTTGAATCAGTAATTTCAGATATTAATATCTGATAAAATATTAATGCAATTATGACACATGGAAATATTGTAGATCTTTGCCTTTTTTAATTTGTTTAAACTGAATCTGAAGCCCAGTTCATGTTCTCAGGATCTACTGATTCATGCTCCAATTTCAGGCTACGGTGCCCTGTGCTCACATTCCTCACTTCAAGCTGTCAACACAGTTAATTCACGATTGCCTCTCCACAATTATTTGGCAATTTCCTGCGATGAGGTTAATGCGATATTTGTGCTGTTGTAATGATAAATTAAGAAGGTGCAAATAACAGCAATCCCCCCATTGCAGCCCGTCCTACAAACAAACAAACATCCATCTTCTTCCCCTCATAAAGTTCCATTGGTTGGAAGAAGAGACTAGCACCACTTTTAAGATAAATAATAAAGTAAAATTTTCCAGATTTGGGGTACTGTGTCTCTCTGTAGTGTTTTACATGTGCAAATACATTTTATTTTAGAAGAAAGATAACCAGAGTAAATGCATAAAGTTTTTTTTTCCAAATAATTTTTATTTAATAAGGAAAAGATTATTTAAACGTAGGGTAATGAAGGTAAAGCTAATCTAAAGTCCTTAAATGCCAGAAAACTGCCAGAATGATGCTCCCTGGCCACAAACTGCTTGTCAGCTGGCTAATGGAATTAAAAAAGTTAAAAGGGCCTTTAATTATTTCTAAAAATTTGCATCAAATTCTTCATTATCATTTATCTATAAAGCACTTTAAAGGCAACACATTTGGCCAAATAAACGACACAAACGAACACCAGAACAGTATTAGTATCTCAATACAGTTAAAAGTTTTAGTCTCTTATTACATCAAGAGAAAAAAAATTCCTACATGTTGTGACTTTCTTTGCGACGGAAGAGGATTAGGGCCACTGAATAAAGAAAAAAGGTAACTAATTTTTAAATTTTATTTCAGTTTAGAATG
>NW_015150496.1:674141-677121 GCF_000732505.1 Cyprinodon variegatus | reverse complement strand
AGGAAAAAAGTCAGAATTCTGAGATTAAAGTCAGAATTCTGAGATTAAAGTCAGAATTCTGAGGTTAACGTCAGAATTCTGAGGAAAAAAGTCAGAATTCTGAGATTAAAGTCAGAATTCTGAGATTAAAGTCAGAATTCTGAGGTTAACGTCAGACATCAGAGAAAAAAGTCAGAATTCTGAGATTAAAGTCAGAATTCTGAGAAAAAAGTCAGAATTCTGAGGAAAAAGTCAGAATTCTGAGGTAAACGTCAGAATTCTGAGGAAAAAAGTCAGAATTCTGAGATTAAAGTCAAAATTCTGAGATTAAAGTCAGAATTCTGAGGAAAAAAGCCAGAATTCTGACTTTTTTCTCATGCTAAACTAAAAAAAAATAAAAAAATCAGTTAACGTTTTTTGTTTTTTTTTCTAGTGGCCCTAATCCTTTTCCGTACATTGCAGCCACAATGACCACATATTATTGCTTGTCACTTTGCACCTTACTTTCTGAAGTACCACATAAAAACTTTGATTGTAGTTGGTTTTGACATTTAGAAAATTGTTTTATACCTATAAAAGTTTAGTTATGTTTCCTCCACCTTGCGATGTTAAAACTCTACAAAATGTGTCACAGTATACGCCTTTCAAATCTTGAATTATTAAAAAAATATAATTACAAATTAAATTAATATTTCTATATAATGATTAGTATTTTTTCTTACCTAATTGAAATAGGTTCCAGGATAAAATCCCAAATTTGAATAGTGACACTAGTCCTACTTTGAATTAACCTTTAACCTTTTAAAATAGCTCAACTCTGGTGCTAGTCTTGCTTAAATTGGGTGTGAGGGATTGAGAAGCTGTATCCTTTCCTCAGCATACATCCCCCAAAGCACTACCTGGTTCTGGATTAGAGTTCAGTGGAATCATTACACTTTTTACTGGATTATTGTATATTCTACATCTAAAATGGCGCCGCTGACGCCTCCATTGGTGTGTTGGTGCGCTCTTTTTAGTTTTAGGATCTGTACACCTCCAGGACACTGAGTCTTGCAGGGACGACTGTGGCTGATCCCTCACACCTTAGCCACAAACTATTCCTGTCACTTCCCTCTGGCAGTGACACTGATGCTGCCTCTCTCCATGCCCCGTTCAGAAACTAGAAGCTACACCAACGTAGCTTCTCCAGATTCCCTGTATTACATTAACGCACAGCCTACTGTGTACATAGTATATAGCTATGTATTATATATTGTATAGTGTATTTTATGTTTTATATTGTATATAGCTATAGATTTTGTATTCTGTATATATATATATATATATCGAACCATCAACACAAAGTCAAAAACTTACATATAAAAGGATCGTACATGCTGGCTGCTGAATTGCAAATGCAAATCACTTCAACACATGTTAGCTTTTACTAGAACCAACTTCTGCCTCCTCAAACTTCATTACTGTTGTCAGATTCTTTCTCCAAAACACTGTACCCCTATAGCCTCCAATCCTTTACGGAAAACAAACTGTAAATAGATTAGGTTAACTTGAGAGAATCTGAGGGAGTGTACAGCTTAAGCAGATACTGTAGAGTAAAGGATTTATTGCCGAGGGTTTCATATAGTACTGTACAGTATATTGATCCAATGAGCCCAGCAAATAAATACCGGAGGGCGACTGTGGTGTCAAATGTAGGAGTTTGCCCTGCAACCAGAGAGTTGTTGGTTCAAGCTCCATCTTTCAGGGTTGTTGTGTCCTTGGGCAAGAGACTTCACCTGCATTGTCTACGGATGTTGGTCAGAGGGCACCAGTGTACTGCACCCTCGCTTCTGTCAGTGAGCCCCAGGGCAGCTGTGGCTACAATGTAGCTTGCCACCATCAGTTTGTGAGTGCGTGCATGAATGGGTGAATGACTGATTGTAGTGTACAACACTTTGGTCAAGTCCTTTTGATTTCAAAAGTGCTATATAGATTATTAATCATTTGAACTACATATCAATACTTCCATCTTTAAAATTCAAAAGGCTAAGAAAAATACATGTCTTTGTTTCTGCAATATAACGATAACATGTCAAAAACTGGGGATCAATGCCATACTTTCCAAGTCAAATCAACAGGAAGTTGCATGATTATGTTGACTACTTGCTTGCTTTTCACTTGGAAATTAACAGAATACAGTTTTCTGGTGATATTACATCAGTTGAAGAGGGTTGGATATATAGCAGTTATATAGCATATAGTTTTTATGGCAAACTCTTTGTACATTTAATCTTTTTCTAGTGCATCAGGCATAATTTCCCAGTTGTCCTTAAGTAGACTAAATGGCAAAATAGATTTAACAGGCTGTTCCTAGTGTCCAAATAGTGTTACAGCAGATCGGTAAATTCTTGATATTGTAAACCTACTTCAACATATTCATTCTGGGAACAAAGCTATTTTCAAAAAGCATACTTATAATTCAGTTTAATTATAGAAAGATTGTTGAAATCTATTTATTTTTGTAGTACATGTATATGTAACAGAAAGGTGAAGCTCCCAATATAAAAGAGAAAACAAGTGTTCTTGTATTTTCCATCACTTTAGCTGTCTGCGATGGATACCTTGCAGAGCTAAAATCTTTGTTCAAGCTCTTTCTTCTGGAAAAAAAAAATCATCTGTCATCAGCTGTTTGTCGCCTGTTGTGGCCCCTGAAGAGTAAATCTGATTAACACAGCAAGTGTAAGAGGTTGATGGTGAGGTCCCCCATTTTGCTTTTTCATGGTACTCTGCAGCAGTCTGACTCCAAACAATATCCACATGACTGGCTGCAGATTTCAGCCAAACTTGCTTCACAGTATAACCTGTTTACCACCACATGATCTGGTAATGTGAAGGTCCATTCTAAGCAGTTGAAAAATGTATTACAAAGTTTTTGCAGTTTTTCTGACATAAAATGCTTTGATATGTTTACTTCTAAGAGGCTCCAGGTCTTCTAGGATTCCATTTATAGCAGTTTGATTTA
>NW_015150496.1:668885-673715 GCF_000732505.1 Cyprinodon variegatus | reverse complement strand
ATGAGAAGAGGCTTTTTGCTTGAGTTTTAGGAATAACGTGAGAGTTAAGGTTAGTTTTAGGTATGTGTTTGTAATGGTTAGGGTTAGTGTTAGAACATAGAAATGAATAGAAAATGAATGGAAGTAAATGGGAAGTCCCTAAAAGGACTTCTAGGCAGATTGAGGATGCTTTCCTGGTCGTCACAAGCTATTTTGCTAATTGTTAGGTTTAGGGCTAAGGTGTAAATTAATTTAGGGTTAAGGTAAGGGTAAGGGATTGTTACGACCACCCAGGCCACAACATATTTGAGGACACGAGACAAACATGAGGTTCAAAAGAATAATTTTATTCTTAATCTCGGGAACTTCTTTTTAGATCAGCTGGGTTTTTTTTCTGCAAGGAGACAAAAAAAAAAGAGAGTCCGATTTTTCCCCCCAGTTCCCCATGTCCCAAAAAAAAACTCTAAGTAAGAAAAAAGAGAAAAAAAACCCAAAGTATGAACAGAAAGTTGGACCTGGTGAGGCAATCGAAAGAAACAAAACGTTACAGCAGAGGGCCACGGGCCAGCCCTATACAGGGCCGTCGAAGCCTCTGCTAGTAAAGAACTAACGGTTGAAAAACTCTAAAAAAAATTAAAAAGAACGAAAACAGGACAACCGGTCCCACCAGGTCAAAGTTGCAAAAAAGTCATCAAAAAACAAAGGCCAACGAAAAATACCGGGCTGGAGAGGTCAGCGGCGGCATACAAAGACAGGAGACGTGCGCATCGCGTCAGGAACGCGCTCTCTGTGATGGTGGATCACTCAGAAGGCTGGGAGGGAGGGAGGGAGGGAGAGAGAAAGAGAGAGACTAACAGGTGGAAACCCAGCCTACTTATAGGCGGACCAATATCACACAAATTAACGTAATTGATTTACAAAAGAAAAAAGAATTATCAAGACTCAAAAAAATAAGTGATTCAACTAAGGTCTATACAACACTAGAAGGAAAAATAAATAGATAAATGATTAATGTGCCCGACGCACATAACTGTAATGGTTGGGTTTGGGATTATTTTTAGGGTTAGGGCTTATCAAGGGTTGAAAATCAATGGGAAATAACGTTTTCTAACTACATAAATACAAGACAATAGCGTGTGTATGTCAGTTCGTTTTTGGTTCCAAAGTTTTGGTTTGAAAAGATGTGATTTTCTGAGAAATATGTCAGTTCTTGCACAGATAATATCAAAGATCTTAAATATTTTGTATTTTTTTTTTTTATTTGCACATCTCAAAACTGTCAATAACAAAGTGATAAAACTGTCTTTTTTTCCTGAGTTGGCTCTGTATCAGCCTGTATGCTTCATGTTGTTGATAACACATGTTTAATATAAACATATCCCTGAGTATTGTCCAGTGTTGTTCACTTTCTGTGCAGAGCAACATCAAAATTAAGACTTTGATGCATTGAAATGTGTTGTATCTCCATTGAAGAAAAAAATCTAGACATCGTTCAACAAAACAATTTGTTGTTCAGTTGGGAAGCATGTATTTTCAGTACTGAAAATCTGTAAGAAACCTAAAGAGGATTCTAAGATTTTTTTGTTTTACCATACATAGAATTGAGAAAAAATTTTTGTTTTCTTTTTTTACTTTTTATTTAGGATTTTTTCAATTTTACATTAAAACAAACAAACAAAAAAGCATATGAACAGAGAAAGGCGATAAAAATACAGCAAAGGTATAATAGAGTCGGAGTTTAGTGAATGTGGGGGGGTCACACAAGTCTTAAAAAAGGTTTATCTGTCGTTCAAGTCTTATTGAGGGTAAGTCGTTTCAGATTTGTGTAATCAAACCATTTCCTCCACTGTTCTTTCAGGTATTTGTACTTGATCCTTAGGTAGTAGGTCATTTCCTCCATTGTAAAGATTTCCTCTACTATTAAAATCCATTGCGTCAGGTGTGGAGGGTCACTTTTAAACCATTTTCTGTTAATCGCTTTTTTAGCTGCAAATATCAAGATTTTGAGAAGATAGATGTCTTTCCGGTGTATTACTTCACTCTCCAACCTGCCCAAATACATTATTTGGGAGAAAAATTTGTTTTTAAAGTTTCACCACAAAACAGTCTTAAGATAAATAGGATAAACTAAAGGGTTCATAACATGACAATAACTGCAGATTCGGTACTTCACCTCAACAATGGTCAATCAGCTCTGTCTTTGCTTATTCTTTATTATGATGCACCTGCTGCTACTGATAAAAAGACTTAGTAATAAGATCAATCACTTCATTGAATATATGGATTATTAGTCATTACAGGTTATTTTACTGTTTTATTCTAACTAGCTGGTCAATTGAAACCAGTAGGACAAAAAATTATTAATGTTTTCCCTTTTTTTTCTCATATTGTCAATATTTGATCTGTAAAATTGACATTAATAAGTGTATTATAATGAAATATGATAATATAGAGTTTAGCATTCATTTATATTTATCCCCCCCCTGGAAATAAAATAGATCAAATAATTGACTACATACAGTAGGTTATGCTGGAATGCTGGACTCCTACAATATCCCGCTGTGAGTAATTTAGTCTTCCTTAGTATACAGATGTTGTGTTTCTAGCAACCAACTTTTTTATTTATTTATTTATTTATTCTTAAATAAATAAATAGAAAATAAAGACTACAAAAAAAAACATAGGTAGGTCAGGTAGTTATGTTTCAAAACAATATGCCTCGTTTCAAGCATGTCCCAGACTGCTGTTAAATCCATCTGAGCATGGAGAGAGGGGGTTGATCAGTGGCGGCCGGCCCATAGGGGGCGCTGGGGCACCGCCCTCCCTGATAAGAAGAGAGAAACGTAAAATATATTTTTACAAATTAACTCATACATGTTAGTTTTACTCTCTAGAGTGTGTACCTATAAGCAAAACAAATTATATCAACTACATTTCCCTATCTACTGTCATTCATTTGTGGATTTCCACAGACAGACTCCTACCGTCTCTGTCTTGGGGAGCTGATCAGACTGCCCCACATGTGCAGAAAATCTGCCAATCATGTACTATTGCTAGGTGAATTTAATAATTTAATGGCCAATCAGCGTCTCAGAATTTTATGGTATGGGGCGCTGAAAATACTGCCCTTTAACAGGCTTCTGCACCCAATGCGCAGGTGCAGACAATTAGAGGGACGATGGCGAACGTAACGAGCGAGGTGCAGCTTCCACCAAATTCGGTGAGATCCTTATTTATCTACCCGTTTGCCAGAAGAACATCCCTGTTGTAGGATATGAAAATTTCATGTCATGGTTATTGTGACCAAAATCATCAATGTTACTTTTATTATATAGTAAATTAAATCATTACTGTTAAATTGTGCTTATTGTCCAATTGTTTATTTGAATTCTTATTCTGGATTAGTTGGAGACATACACTAGGCTATATCAGCCCCACCAAAAATATTTTTTTCACCAGCCGCCACTGGGGTTGATCAACTACAGACGAATCTGAATGAACAGGCCAGGCAAAGGAAAGCATTAATCAGAGTAGCAGCCAATAGCACTATGATTTTAGAGGAGCTGCAGGGATTCAAAGCTCTGTCTACCATACGACTTTTAGGAATGAAGTTTCAGAATTTCAAAATCTCATAGAAAGCTAAGGTTGAATCAAAACGAAAAGGTTACCTGTGTGCAGTTTGCCACATGTCATGTAGGGGGGGTTGCAAACTTCAGAGAGTAAGATATATTTTTAGATGAGGATGTCAAAGTTCTTTTTGGAATCAGGTGAAGCAGACAAAACTGGCAAATTGGAGGCAAATATAAAGTGATGAAAACATTGCAATGAAAAGAAACATTTCATTTAAAAAGCTTCAAAAAGAAGCCATTTAAATCCAGCCATTCTAGCTGTCCTCCGTTCAGGGAGAGGTGGAAATGTCCAAGACATTTTAGGGCATCACAGCAATAGAGCTTCTTCAGAGCACCCGACATGATTGGCCTCTCTCAGAGGAAGGAGGCCTAGACTTTGCCTGCTCCCATAGGTCCACTGCATGTCAAGATTGGCAGCGTTTCTCCTAAAGTTGCTCCTCTTCTATTCCTGCTCCCTCCCCTGTGCTAGATATCTAGCCTCCCTCAGCATGGCGACCTCCACCTGCTTTCTGGTAGGAGCTGCTTCTTAAATAGTTGCCCAGTCTTCACAGCGTGGAGGTCATTTTTGCAATTAGCAAGTTACAATCAATAAAGAATCAGAAACATGCAGATAAAATTGTGCTAAAACACAGGAAAAGCCTGGATTAAAGCTTTATTTCTTAAAACATTCATAGGATATATGATGCTTCAAAACTAGCACTTTCAACAAAATATCTTCAATTGAAAACATGGTGGTGGCAGCATTATGTGGTGTGGTTGCTTGGCCTCCATAAGGGCAGAGAATCTGGTCAGGATTGAGGGAAAATGGATGAATGGAGCTGTATTTGGGACAACATAGAATAAAACCTATTATAGACTGCAGAAGATAAGGACTGGGATGGAGGTTCACCTTCTGGGTGTAAAACCAACATAAATGCACACCTAGCGATAAAATAGAGGTGAAGGAATTGTAGCCTGTAAAAGTCCAGACATTCAACTGGAGATTGGCCTGTTTTCCAGTGTAGTCCTGTTTCTCTGACCGTGACTGACTGGATGTGCTCTCTTCGTCCTCTGGAATGGGAGCTGGCTCGGAGCTCGTCTGCTGTGTGATTCCTGGACGGGGCCGCCTTTTGCAGCTGCTTTTTGTATATCTGCTTCTGTTTCCTTGAACCCAAGTCGGCCTCAGCAGATGGCCGCTCACACTGAGCCTGGTTCTGCTGGAGGTTTCTTCCTGTTAAAAGGG
>NW_015150496.1:665744-668659 GCF_000732505.1 Cyprinodon variegatus | reverse complement strand
AACTTAAATCTGAATGAGCTTCAGATGTCTTAGAAAAAGAAAGGGCAAAAGTATTTATTCTGTGGAGGTAAAGACAAACAAAGGATCTGCAGCTGGATCTGTTGCAGGCTGTTCTACGAACAACAGAGACAGCTTAGACTCTTTATTTGTAAAAAAACAAAAACACCTCTGATGTTGCACATCTTTTTGTTCTCCTATCTGATTTTTCAGTATGATGCAGCACTTTCAAGTTTCTCACTGTTGCATCAAATCTGAAAAAACTTCTCAGTGGATGTGAATGCTGCTGCAAGGTGCTGTACTGTATACTTCCCACCTATCAGATTATATCCTCTATTTTCTTGCTATTTCTATAGTCAGACTAAACATGCAACTATAGAAATACCCGTATTGATTATCTGTATGATACTTTGTGTGTGTACTATACCCATGTTCTTAGAAATATTTGATACTGGGAGATGATGGGATACATTTTTGACTTTAACAATTTATTTAAATAGTTCAAAATGTATAAACAATTGACATAAAACAAGTGTCAGCTAAAAAACATTAAATGAGGAGCTTATTAAACTATAGTTGTCCTTCAACTGACACAGCACATAAAATATTGTAAAAATCCCACAACTCAGTGTATTCTCATTGTGAGTTCGTATGAAATCGTACGAAAAGTTATGCACCGTAATTTCGTACGTTTTTGACATTTTTTCGTCAGATTTCATCGTATTTTTACGTCTTGCCTCCAGACAAGATATCCTTGCGCATCTTACGCACCATTCAATAACATAGAATTTAACATACAATTAACCCTAACCCTAAGATACAAAACAGCAAGCAGCGTAGTTAGAGACATGAAGAAGTATTTATTGCACTGTTTTTCCCAGTTTTACGTCCGTCCGCGGATCTGCTTTTTTCGTCTGTCTGCCTGCGCATGCGCACTGATCTGTTTTTTCGAGGAAAAACGTCAAAAACATACGAAATACTGTGCATAACTTTTTGTACGATTTCATACGAACTGATAATGAGAATATGTTGCAATCACAACTGAATAAAATCCTCCATTTTCTGTGTGGCTGTGTGGAAGTAAAGCCTTATTCTGGCTTTAACATTGCATTTCCACAAAGCAATGGCATCAAGGTGAGGTCCCTCCTGCAGTCTGTCTCTATGGGACAGGTAAATGGCCATCTTTGCTTCACCGATGAAAAAAAATGTAAAAGTCAGGCCTTTGGCTTAGTTCTGGGAACCTCCTCCTAAGTAAAGAGCATTTGTTAAAACCATCCCAAAAAGACTAAAAACACTAATTTAAAGGTTGAAAATTGTCTTTAGTTATACTGATGAGAGAAGAAAAAGAACTATTAACAGGACTGAAATGCAACAGGACTCTCTACCCTAACTTCTCTACCTTGAGTCTGATGGAGAGAACGGGCAATGGAGGTTACCAGGTCAACAAAGGTGACTTAGGATTATACTCTGCAGAGTTGTCAAGAGAAAAAACTTATGCAAACTTTGAAGAATTCTCTAGAATACAGTTAAGACTTATCATTTTTGTAGTCTTTGTTTTTAGTCACATTAAAAATGTCCGACACATCTGCATTTCTCCTTTTCATTAGATCTGATTTTAATGAGCAGTCACTGGCAGTCATGCTGCATGGATCTCTGAATTATATCTCTGCAGCTGTTTGGAGCTATACTTCCCCAAAAATATCTGCTGGATGGATTCAGTCAATAGAGATTCATATTATTGATAATACCAAATGATTAAGCAAAATTAGTTAATTTGAATTGCTTCTGTGTCTCTGTTATCATATTCAGGCTACTTCGATAATACTTGGAGCTCCAGGTTTAATTATGGTGCTAATAAGGTTTGGACTCATTTCAGATTTCATAATCTGCCAGAGAGGATGTAGGCTGGCAGTATTTGTACAAAATACAGCTTTTTAAGCGCTCTCAGCCAACGTGGCAGACCAGTATGAAAAATTATTGGCAGTTATGCTCAGCAAACTTGTTAGATATGCTCAGGAGCACTTTCCCTGAAAAAAAGACGACCTGCTGAATGAATGGAAGCACTAAAAGGAATTATCTCTTCATGCAAAACTAATATTTTTTTGTTAAAACTACTAAATTCCCCTATCTTCACAACACCACCTTTAATGAATTAAAACAAGCTGCCTTTAATATTTAATCAAATTAACATTAAGATCAGCAGTGAGAGCTGCAGCATCATCCACACACGTTCACTCCTGCATAAAGGTATAATAGTAATATATTGATCTTATTGCAGAACCATTATCTTAAAATGACAATGTTATAACAAGAATACGTACATGAGTGCACGCCAAAAGAACATGCCTTTCTTCTGGGAAGATGCTTGTTGCTTTTAAGTCAATGATTGATGTAGATTTATGACAACTTTAAAGTTTTGGATCAAACATGGGGACTTACTGTGAAATGATTGATTGATTGATGTTTTATTGATTGACTTTATTAATCTCGCAGTGGAGAAATTTACTCATTAAATCAGCTCAAATAGTCAAAAAAAATAAGGTGCAATACAGTGCATCCATATATATATATATATATATATTTATATAAGGGGTGGAACGGTTCACAAAATCCATGGTTCGGTTCGGTTCACGGTTTCTGGTCATGGTTTTCGGTTCGGTTCGGTATATGTTGATTGTTACCCCGAAATCCCATAATAATTAATGAAATTAATGAAAAAAATCCAAAAAAATTAATGAATTGTAATTACTTTTAATGATTCGCGGAAACCATGGATCATTTCCGCATGTTTTGCTGCTTTGAATTTAATCATCTGGCGCATGCTCTCTACGATCTCCAAGGAACTCAGAGGGGAGCGGACGGGAGCCACAACGGAGGCTGTAGGCTTTGCTTTGAGCAGCCGGTCTGGAGCGCAGCGG
>NW_015150496.1:654050-664538 GCF_000732505.1 Cyprinodon variegatus | reverse complement strand
GAAAGAAGTGGCCTTTCTCACTAGTTCAGTCTCTTTCTGTCCTGCTCTGTGTTGCCAGGGGCCCAGCAAACAACAATGTAGAGAAGGGCAGATGCCACCACAGAGTCATAGAAGGTTTTAAGCAGGGGCCTGCTCACTCCATAGGATCTCAGCCTCCTTAGAAGGTGGCTGCTCTGGTCCTTCTTATACAGGGCGTCGGTGTTATGGTCATGAACAGCCAGGTATTTGAATGGATATCCATTCATTGGTCTCATGGTTTGCCAAACAAGCCATCCCCAAAAGCAAAAACTTTCATTAGCATTACAAAATCATCATCTTCAGCCAAGGTGCAGTTCTTTTGAGGAGGCTATCGTGTGTGGTCTACAGTTAGATCTGTTAATTCCGTAAAAATTCAAAAAATACCCACTGGACTTGATTTGGTTTTCTCATTTGAATTGAGAAAGCTTCCTGGAGAGGTGGTGAAACGTCTTCAAATCTTGGAAACCAAGTCCAGTGGGTATTTTTTTAATTTTTACGGAATGAGTATGACCTGGATGACTGAGAACCTTCATCAGCACTTAGATCTGTTAAGAAAACAGAAATAATACTTTCCAGAAAAAAAAGACACTTTAAGGATTTATATTTTTTAAACGGTTATTGTGTGCCATTTTTTTATATTCTCACCAGGTTTGGAGATATTTTCTTATCGTATCTTGCCAGATTTTTGGGTTTATCCTGGCTGATTTCATCTAATAGTCATGTTTTATGGCTTATGGGAGGAAACTGGTGGAAGCGGAGGTGTCTACAGACAACAGTTTCCACATCGTCTAGTTCAGTTTTTCACTTATTTGTTTGTGAGAAGTTGTAAGTCCCTTTTCTCATTCAAGGTCAGAAATTCCTAACTCCATACATAATGATCCTATGCTGTGATTGGACCCACACAGTAGCCTTATTGTAAAAAAAAAGAAAAGAAAAGGGGAATGGGGGATTTTTTATTTTTTTTTTTGGATGCATACATAGCCTAATTAATATAGACTATTAACCTAAAGCAATATGCATAGTATGGTTGTTACACGTCAGGTACGCCGGTCATCGACCTTGATCAAGGCACCTTACAGTAAAACTGCAGTCAGTCCCTCGACTTTCATGGCTATCGCTGCTTCTACATAGTTAGGGACAAATGCAGAGGACAAATTTTCAAATGGTATCAGCTTCATAGTCATGGTAGGCCACTTCTTCTATTTTATTTATTTTGCTCAGGGTACTCGTAAGACCTCAGCCCGACAAATGTTGAAAGGGCAATATTATTGCCATTGCTGTTAATATATAGTAGAAATTTTGAACATTCAGTGATAAAATGTCACAGGGGATGGTATTGGGAGATGGTCATTTAAGAAGAGGGATGATTTTTTTAAGAAGGGGGATGCCATCCGCCCTCAACTTGAGTACTGGAACCACAACTTAAAACCTTATCAACTGCTCCACTGTGCAATCCTAAAATAGTTCACCAGACATGGGATGAAGTTTCTTTGCTGGTCATCTCACTCCCTGTTCCTAAATCCTTTAGAAAACCTGTGCTTTGTGGTTTTGCTCGGGTTAAGCGCACCCCATTTACAGAGGTTGTGGTCCTCGACGTGGCCGTTGGACGCACGAATCCTGTCCTGTGGAACTTTGCCACATGTCTTGCCACAACAATTGGCTTTAAAGGGTTCAATCCTTTAGAAAACCAAAAGAAAGTAGTCCATCACAGAAGGTTAAGACTCATAGTGATCCAAACATAAAGATCTTAGATTATTTTCTTTATATCAGCTTCAATGGAAGCATTAATTGTACAGTAACATGTTTCTAAAAGCTAAAATCAATCACGTCTGAGCAGGTGTTGATGATGGAAAAGGACACAAAAGAATTATGGCATGACAGAAACAAGAGGACTTCTGCAGGCTTTTATTGTGATTTTTTTCTTCACTGACCACACTGAAAGGTTCCTGCTTACTTTTGTTTATCTGCCAGAAAGATGCAGCAGAATCACTCTCCTTCCTCACTCCCTCTGCTCTCCTCCTCTCTTTCTTTTCTCCTGAAAGATATTTCCAGACGAGTGAGCCCGGACCACAGCTGCCTCTTTGACGCATTAATCACTCGGCCGCCGCCCCTCTTTCCTTCTCTCATACAGACACATGCTTTTACTCTTGTATAACCTGCTTCGTCTCACATAAATGAGGGCACGTTATGCCACAGTGTAATACAAACACGCGTCAGTGCACGCGACGCCCAGGATGTAGCTGGAGAACACACACGTAGCATCCACCCACCACTTCAAGGGATCTTGACTCTCTGTTTTAAGCCAACTCCCTCTCCCTCCATCCAGCTCCCACATGACCCTCCATTTTCCTGATCATTAGCAACACCAGCGAAGAGCAGCATTCCATCCATCCCTGACCGCTACCCTGCCTGGCTCCCTCGCCACTCCTCTGTTTACTTCTCCATTTCTTTATTTGATTTCAGGACAGTGCATCCCCTTTGGTCTGCAGAGGGGGCACCAAATGCAGAAGGATATAGAGCCTTTTTTTAGCTGCCAATTTGGAGAAATATTTAAAATAATATATCAGCTTTATGTGCAAAGTAATACTTCCCTTTGAAGCTAATTAGCTGATGTGGCTATTTGCTATAAAACTATTTTTAGTTAAATATATCACCCGGACATGCAAATTACAAAGAATATCCTCACAATGTTGTCTCAGTGATGTAGTTTGAACAGTAAAATATAGTAATTTTATTTGATTATTCTACATTTAAGTAAATTTATTTTATTTTCCAAGGTAAATAAAACAATGGTTCAAACCAAAAATCAATTTCAAAAGCAGAAATTTTGCCCCTAATAAACACAAGGTGCATATAATGTACAGTATTTGCATTCCATACCTGGTTGGAGCTTCTTTTGTATTAATTACAGTCATCAATACATTATTTCATGATTGTGGTTAGGCCTTGGTTCTGCTGAGGTGTTCAGGAAGCCCCATTGCATTGCTGTTTGTGGTTTCTAGCATGCTGCTCTTTACAATACCAGTACGAGTTTGGGTCAGTCAGACAGGTTTGCTGTCATTGAAGCAACACCATGACTGTCAAAATACACTCCGGTTCTTTTGGCAGTTCTCTGGCTGGACAATGAGTTAGAGTTTGTTTGCAGAGGGAAGCAATAATTGCTCTAAAATGTCCTAGTTCTTATAACGAAAAGTGGAATCAGTTTTTTGGTTGATTGATTGACTTTATTGATCCCACAGGGGGAGAAATTTACTTAAAATCAGCTCAAATACTCAAAAAGAAGAATGTACCAAAGGAAGAAAAAGGCGCATGGGATATATACAGTATTGTATATCCAGTGTTTCCACATATGACAGCTGTTTTAATTTTTTTATTTATTTATTTTTTATTATATCTTCTCAGATAGGCCAAAAGATGACAAGAGTATCATATAAGCTTGGGTGCAAAATAATTTGTTTAAAGAAAACTATTCAATGTGACATCTGCAAAATCGTAATCATTATAAATGATTGGTTCTCTAATAATATTAATTTTTTTTCATTGCCACGTTGGCATTTTAGTAGACAACAAAAACAAAATGAACTCTTACTGTAGCTTCTGATAAATGTGAAGGATAAAAATTGAGAAAAAAAAGAAAATAACAAAAATGAGAGAATTAAACAGAATTTTAAAAAATGTATCTTGTGTTTGTTGTCTTCCAAGAACAAGAAATGCAACTATGATCTCTGTTAAAGTCACATTTTCTTCTGAATTTAGACATTGCAAAAAAGAAAATGACTGCACCTCCCTGGTTGCACCTTCTAAGATGCGTTTTTAGTGAATGACACGTTTGAAACAGTTTAAATTTTAATACATCTCAAGTTCATCATTGTCATCTCAAAACATTTAGAGAAATTGTTTAGAGATTTGTTACATTATAGCTTAATAATGGCAATCATGAAAATGCATTGTTTTCCGTTCATTGTTCAGTAATGAATGCTGTCAGCTGGAAATTTGCCGTCTTTCCTTTTGGGTAAATCAAAGTCCCTCTTTTCAGTTCTTTGCATATTAAACAGAGATAATAACAGGGCACTTTTAAACGGATTCTAAAACCTATGCAGCACTTGCCACATTAGGCGCACAAAGTCTACGGTACAAGCCTGATTATAATTTTTAATTTACTAAATCATGTTGTAAAGCTTTTAGAACAACTAAAATCCTACTGTTATGTTGGAATACATGAGTGAGGTTCAGAAAAGAGACAAAGGTAGGGAAGGACCTGGTCAAGGGGCTTGGATCCAGATCAGATTCATAACTGATTGCTGCTTATTTAGATGTTTTTCTTTTGGTCAGAATAAAGATGTATATCAGTAAAAGAAAAAAAAACATGTTATAAATATCTGCATGTGAAGGTTTATTCTTCTCTTTGAGCTGTTTGCAGCGAGTCATTTGTAGGTTAGATAATTATTAACAGATGTGTTGAAGGACATGCAAAGCAGGTTTATTTGCATAGCACATTTTAGTAACAAGGCAATGGACAGAGAAATCTCATGATGTGTCAGTTAACAGTTCTAAAAGAACAGCCAAAAGCAACTCTAAACAAAGATGTCTGTAACCTGAATTCAAAGCAATGTAAGCGGAGAGTTTTTACCAGATATGATCCTCCACACCAGCCACCCAAAGCTTACATCCTCTGGTAACTTGTATGCCCAGCATTATGCCCGCCTCCAGCTGGTATATTCTTATAACTGCTTCTTCTTTGACTGAAGCTCCTAAGAGCTTTTACATTTTTTGTGCTCTAAATTGACCAATTGATGCATTTTTCAGTGTTTCAGTAGTGTGACATTTCGAGAGCCCTCTTAAAAAGTTTAATACATGCAACAAAAACAAAAATCGCACTAATCGGAATCTGATGAAAAGAAAAAACCCAATTCCAACGAATAATTGCAAATTTCAGAAAGTGATCATATTCTGGATATCAAAGTAATAAATCTCTGTGACACTAAGTCACTGTTCCTTAATTTGAGGACTCTTCCTCCAGTTCTAGGAACCTTCAGGACCTGCTCTGTGTTTTGCTATGATTGTTCCTAGTCATGATTGACTAAACATCAAAGCTGTTTCTCAATTCACAAGAACGCGAGTACGCATTTGTGTCCTCGCCCAGAATGTTCTTGACTAGAACACAGGAAAGTATGGACTTGGGGAGAACGGGAGCATGCAGCATAAATATGGATCAATTGGAACAGAAGCTTTCAAATGCTGAGAGGGGGCTGCTGCAGACGGGCTAAGGTTAGCCCAGGCTGCCGTTAGCCTCGGAGGTCCGCTGGTTGATGCGGTCTTCTCAACATCTGAACTTTTTTTAAATTATGCGCTAAATCAGTAAATGGGCCAGGTAGTGACGCTTAAAGGTGTAATGTTCTTGCCTCAAATGATCTTAAAATGTATTTTTTTAGAACGACGGCAACAGAAAAGAGATCTTTTAACTTAATACTCGTAGCTTTGTGAGAGCTCCACTGTTTGCTGCTGCTGCCACGGTGCATGCTAGGACAGCTGTCAATCCCAAGAATGAACAAGGCCGCTCTGATGCATACTCGGTAGAGAGGGAGGGGTGAGAACAACATCCGGGGAGTTTGTTCTCGGTCTTCTTGTTCTTGTGAATTGGACCAGTACTAGGGCTGAGGCTGATAACGTTCATGAGCACACCAGCACATGAGAACGCACAATTACCCATATTGAAAAATGGCCCAAGAGTCCAGGTATGGTAGGTGTTGTTAATCATATCATCACTACTTACAAGGCCTCTGATTGGCTGAATCAGACTTCAGGAGTCATTGAAAGCTTTGTGTTGTATCTAAAATTGTGTAGTTTGTTTAAAAAAAATACCCAAACTTGGCCAAATGTACACTATTACAGGGTTTGAAGTATTTTCCGGCTTGTAGCGATTGCCCGTGGGTAAAAAAAATTACTCGAAAATAAATTGATGATAAATAAACAAAAAAAGCCAATCGAAATCCCTCTTGCACGTGTCAGCCTATGGTAGCTAAGGAGCGCTCTGAAACTAAAAGTATTGGCCAATGAGAAGAAGAAGGGGGCGGGTCTTAGGAAAGCCTGTACCTCCTCTTGTTTCTTGCTCAAGTCGCAAGATATATTGTGGTACAGTGCTAAAGTTCTATACGGAAAGTCACCTTTCACCGTTTATGGCTCTATTCAATGGAGAGACGTGTAAAAAGTCAAAAAAATAAATAAATTAAACTTTGTGTTTGGAGAGAAGGACAATAGAGAGAACGGAATTGCATGGAGTGGGCACAATGCAGTTCATGAACTCCGGGAAGATATCACGACCATAGATAAAGGTGTCAAAACTAAATGGCGCTGGGCATAGCTGGAGGAGAAAGGGCAAGATGGCAAGCCATTTAGCAGCTGGTGCAGAAAGTTAGTAGCCTCGTGAGACAATCTTGATCTCGTGAGCTTTCAAGGTTTCACTCGCAGATCAGTCTGGAGACTCTCCGTTGAAGAAAATTTGGAGCCGTTCACCAAACGAACGTCCAATCAGCGTTGGCTTTGAGGCGGGTTGAGGTGTGACGCAACAAGAAGAGCGACAGTTCAGTCTAAAGAACATGGCGGCTTCAGCCGATGAAACTAGCGTTAGCGTGGCTATCGAGCAAGTTTTATCGGAATTACAGAGTATTTTTTCACTGAAAGAAGAGCAAAACGCTGCTCTGGAGGCTTTTCTCAGAGGAAAAGATGTTTTTGCTCTTCTCCCAACTGGTTTCGGCAAGAGTTTCATCTATCAATTGGCTCCTCATCGTCGTCGCTCCGTTTGTACGTCATATGCTTCGTTGATCTGATTGGTTTATTTGGCCCGTCTATCACCAACATAGGCCAATCAGCTAACCAGTATTTTCGCCCCTTCCCAAAATTACTTAAACGGAAGGTTTCCAGATGGATATGCAGAGCAAATCCATCTGGAAACCTTAGGTCAACCAGGCGCATGCTTCTGCACGCTGTGCTCCAGGAACTCTTAGCAACAAAACTTAAAGATTTCAATCTATTTTTTAAATGTATTATATACTAATAAGTGTGCTTATTTTCTAAATGGAGAACTCAAATGACAGCTTTACTTTTTCATATGTAGTGTGGCAGGTTTTATGGTATTCTTTAAAGTGGTTCAAGTTATTCATGGCATCCAAATCTTTGCAGCCTTTGTGTGTTTAAATCAGGTTAAGTAGTACAGAATGTTTTAGGGAAAATGGCACTGATTTACAAACACAGGTTTGTTTAATTTTAGATCTGAAATTGCTCATAAATGTGTTGTTAGATCGTGTCATCATTATAAAAGCTACTCATAACGTTTGAGGAAACTTTTATGACGACCTTGGTGAGCTTTCTTTGTACTAACTACATTACAACCATCTATTTTAAGTGCTCTTGATATAAAGTGGCCTTTAGGAAACTAAAAGAGCATGTAAATTACTCTGAAAATGCAGCTGAAGGAGCATCAGCATGAAATTTCTAAAAGTATAACAGAGAATGAATGTCATCAGTTGCTTATTGCTTCTTTTTCTAAATTATAAGGTAGAAGTGATGATGAAGCCTGCTGCATCATCATCTCTTGTACCTTATAATTTAGAAGGAATTGATGACAGATTTACTGTAATTAAAATCAGTTTAGTGGAACAGCTAACATAAATCTTCCCTCTCTGAATCAATAAAGGGAGTGATGGTCTTTTAGTTCATTGAACATTTTACATCATGTCACAGCTACAGCACAGTTTGAAATGGATCTTCATGCTTTACATAAGAGACGTTCCCACATGTGTTTAATTTATGACCAGATCATGGAAAAGTGTCAAATTCTTAGCAGCAGCGGTAGCCTTTATTTACAGCTGCATCTCATTCGTTTAGGATATCAAGGAGAAGGTGATTTATTACGGTGATCTGAAAAAAAATGCTTTTATAGTTTACAGGACAGGCATATCCAGAGGGTGATCCAGAGGTCATTTGTGGCCCCTGGACTGACTGTGTGCCCTTACCGTCCATATTATACATAAATCTCTGTGCAAAGGGATCCTTTGCTTTTAACAGTGACACAGGGCAGTTTGTTGAGTGGATCATGCTGGTGTGAAACCTTTCCCTAAAGTGACCAAAAGAACCTCATCCAAAGAAGGTCACAACTGCCAATCTCTGTAGGATTTATGTATACCCTGAAGAATTTCACTTGTAGTGTGTTTTCTGGATCCTTAGAGTAGAAAGACAATTGCTTTGTCCGAATTTGAGGCCTAATCAATATATAAGGCACTATATTGTGGTTAAACCATTTTAAATGAGTGGATGAAAAAGTAGTGGACTTGAAATTTCCCACAATGCACCTTGAAAAGTAGTGATAATAAATATATATATATACGTGTAATCCATCAGGACCTAAAAAAAGTTGTATTGGACCCATGGTCCAAACCCAACAGGAAGTCCGCCATTTTGAATCAAAGCCATCTGTACCTTATATCTCAAGCATGTACTTGTAGGTTTTGATTGCTTTTCCAGAGTATCTGCTCTTCTTTATGCACAGGAAGACCTTCTTCTGAAACTCTGGCAGCTGGTGGTACGCTCTGTCGTAAACAAAACATGTTGCAGAATGCTTGCACACTGTTTTTATCCACAACTTTCTTTCCGCCGTCATCGTAGGTCACTCTATGTATCATCATTGGGGCCCTAGGGGCAGTGACCCCCAAACTGGAGGAGTGGGGGTCACCACGGGTACCACTGATGCCTTTTCTATATATATATATATATATATATATATATATATATATATATATATATATATATATATATACATATATATATATATATATATGGATTCTGGATTCCAAAAAAAACTAAAATAATGCCATTGTGTGGTGCCCACAGGGCAGTGTGGGGTTAAGAGTCTTGCTCAGTGACCCAGAGTGGTAGTCTGTGGGAGTGTATTGGACTTGAACTCAGAACCTCTGGATTCCAAGCTCTATGCCCTAACCACCATGCCACCGGAACACTTTGCACAGAGAGATTTCCTCGCAAAGCATCCTAAGATTTGCTGTCACAGCTCCCTTCCATCACCATAGGCTATCGCTACCCTACAGTGTCGACTAATAAGAAAGATGGAGCAGGTGGAGACAGAGTTACGTGACTAACGGGGAGTGAAAAGTAGCCACAGTGTGTCATAAGAGCAGTAACATTGAGTAAATACGATAAGATGGAAAACAAATCTGACTATAAATGTTGTTTTCTTGAGTTTATAAGAAACATTAATTATAATTTATAAATATTTAGTGAGATTGTGATGAGACAGGGATATAGTTTAGTGGAATAATGTCATAAAAAGGGCCTATCATGAATAGGACGCTGGAGGAGGATGGGCGATCTGCTTTACTATATGAATTAGACGTAAAATATTAGCGCAATACTTTCCTTGAAACAAGTTGAAACCTTTACACCCAGTCTGAAAAGCTACATGTGAAAGCAAACCAGCTCTACTGAACGTGCAAATTCTCACACTTTCACCGACCCTTGAACTAGACAAGCAGTATAAAGATTCCTCTAAGCTTCAGACTCTTTTCTGAGTTGTTTATCTTTTTTAGTTATTTATTCTGTTTTACACCAAGCGAACACAGACCAGGGTGCTTATTGAAATCTGATACAGCTCTGTAGTAAAACACTCCTAAATAGCTTTTTTTCATACAAACTTACCACATCATTACCAAGAATGCTTCACAACCTTTCGGAATGGTCTGACCTGAGAGGTACCGCTCCACAGAAACCAACAGTTTTCATTTCATAGAGAGACTTGCAATCAGAAAACATGTAATCTTGCATGATTTAGGAGTGAGAAACCACCTACATAAAAGCTTTGCACATGTGTGCAATGATTTGTCATGGTAACAGTCAGACATCTGGTGAAGAAAAAGGAGAAAATGATCTTGTTTGACTCTTTGAAATACAAATATCCTCTGAAATGTCAAAGTGAAATTAATAATCTCTAGAATGGTCCAGAGAATCAAAATCTGTTCACACACTTACATGACATATAAATGTTAAATATATGCGTATTAGGAACAAAGCTTTGCTGTATATAATTACAATATATCAGATCATGTTTCTAAACGAGGCACAGCATTAATATCACACTGAGAAAATTATAGTTTATGTCAAGTTAAAAGAAATGTTGTAATTACTTAAAATAAAAAATATTACTTTTCTAAAATTAAATTGAAGAGATGGTTGAAAGTACATATTCTGATTAATTAGAAATAGATTTCTTTCAGACAAAGAAAAAAACTGCATTCATATATAACAATTAAATGCTGCTTTATAACTTTTTCTTCAATTTGAAAAAAATAGATATATTTATATATATATGTGTATGTGTGTATATATATATATATGTGTATATATATGTGTGTATATATATATATGTGTGTATATATATATATGTGTATATATATATATATATGT
>NW_015150496.1:650191-653601 GCF_000732505.1 Cyprinodon variegatus | reverse complement strand
TATATATATATATATATATATATATATATATATATATTGATCACAGACATAGGATTTATAGGTTTATTTATTAGTTTTTAAAATTGTAAAAATCAATAGTTGTATCCTCTTATTGTTTTTTAACAAGCCAAAGAACCTGTAATTCCTGAGTTCCTAAAATGGTGTCCATATGATATTTGAGACATCTTGCTTAATGACTGCAGCGTCTGCCCATCATGAACATTTACATTCTGAAACTGCATTTCCTCCATTAGTTGTAATGGCAGCCTTGCTGCTGGTGTTGCAGTGCTGGCCACTTATTTTGAATTAGTCAGGGAATGAGGTCACATTCACGTGAGTTACAGCATGTGAAATGATAAAACCTGAGTGATACTATTGCCTTTGACTTGAAGTAGATATTTACTTGGATACTAATTGTTTCAGTTATTTTTTTCATACTAAGGGATGTTTAATTCCAGGTAAAGTGAAATAATTTTTTTCAAACCATATATGTATATATATTTTTAGAATGTTGGAACATCATAAAATTTCAAGTTGACCAAATGACATGGATATTTCACTTCTCTCAGTGCAGTATAGCTCTAGTTAAAATGAACTCCTGGTACTAATATTACCACCGAGAGGAAGGAAGGCAAAGAAAATGTTTGTTTTTTTTTCAAAATCAGACCAACAGGTTATGTCTTGCCAATCAATGCAAATGTCAAAGGCAACATGTCAGTAGAGTTCAGTGTGATTTGATTTGGTCATGTTGGCCGTTTTCAGTGACTCCTTTCAGTTAAGAATCGGTTGGGAATTTATGATGCGTCTCTTTAAGAACAAGAACTACCCATAATGCATCAGAGCTTCTCTGTAACCATAAGAGTAAAGATGGCAGCCTCAATGGAGCAATATTTTAACAATGCCCTGAATCAAGTTTTAAATTACCTTTCAATCAGGTATTAATAATTGCCATATAAGAATATACCTATGTATATACCTAAAGTATTCAAATATAGTTTTTGATTTATTTGGATATAAGCTCAACAGCTTATTTTAGAAAATAATGGTTCTGTGACTTCCATCATTATCTGATTGGTTCTAATCTGTTTTTGTTGACCATATATGTCCTGCCTTGGTCAGGCCTTTGGAAGTTGGTTCTAACCACTGCTTTCCAAACTCATATGCTGGTATGTTGGCCAGGCTAACTAACAATAGGGTACCATTGGTGCCATTTATACTGTAGGCTGGTTTTCTGAGAAATATTTGGCCACATACATGGAGGTGTAACTTGGCTTTTAACCAACTGGGCACAAGGGTCTTTCCTTAATGTTTGTTTTAAAAGTTGAGTTCTTACACTTTCTCCACTGTTTAGAGTTGTTTTTGTGTTGTTTATAATCCTGTCCAATGTAAATTGCTCCTGTAACTCCTCTTTAAAACCATCGATCTCGAAAACATCAACATCTTGGTTCTCAATAGTCTCCCTTATCCCTGAGGTGTAGATGCCTAGCAGAGTTTTCTCCATAGTGGAGGTCTTTCCTCTGTTTGGCCATGCGGGTGTTCAGCTTCTCCAATATAGAGCTACTGTATGAAATGTGTGGCTTAGAAAAGACTTTCTTCTGTAGCCCTCTTGGTTCTCAACAAGTTGTGGGCTGAAGATAAATGAGCATCAAAGAAGACCTGGAATTTTAGCTTCATCTAGTGAGATTGTGAAAAGAGGTAGAGTCAAATCTCACTTTCCATCCTCCAAAATCTGGGAGTGTTGCAGAGAGCTGTGCAACTGTCAGAAGTGGGTGGGATAACGTGTTAACAGCAGGGCTGCAAATAAAAGATTTTTTATTTCATCTCATGGCTTTTTAAACATCTTTACCAGGCCTATTAAAATAAACTTTTAATAGTGTGCATCACTCATTTCTCAGGAGTTTTCTCTGCAGATCTGGGTTGTTTTCCTATTGATGCTGAATTGTCTTGCCTCAAACCTTTTTCTAAAACTGTTGCATCTGTGATTCATATGCAGTAATCCAAAGATGTCATTCAGCAGATCACTCAACAAGTTTTAAACTGAACAGTTTTTTTGGGTGTTTTATTTAATTGGTAGGTGCCAGAAGCTGCATGGTGAGGAAAATAATCCAATGCTGTAGTAGTTATTATATATAATCTGACAATAACCATTTCTTCTTATTACTCGTTAGTCATATATTCAGCCACTGGCTTGAACTGCTTTGCCTTGCTCCGGTGACTGTAGATGATGCTACAGATATGATTATAGCCAAGGACACAAATGTACTGGATGCCTGTTTTTATAATGCATTATGACTACTCTGAGGAGAGGAGAAAGAAGACAATATTCCACCATAAATATATATTAAGTTGCTCCTAACAGCTCTGCTACAAGAATATTTTTTGACAGTTGCATTATAGATGATGATTCGAGGTACCTGCTAACTCTGAATACTAAACACTGCTGTTTGCAGAGATTTTAAGCCACTTCTAGTTTATAATTTATTTCAAAGAAGCCATACATTTTTGTAATCTTTTAAAGTAGCCTCAATAAATATGTATACTGGCTTTTTGAAGGTTATTCGGAGTTTCAGGAGTTTGGCTGCTTTTTTTGTGCAGTCCTTTTCCTGGACAATGACAACACATTTTGCTGGCTGTTTTTAAAGATCTGGGAAGCGGACAATTGGAGAGCAAAAAAGCTAAAGTAGATAGAGATCTAATATTTCATCTTGTTAATTTTTAACCCAAGTTTTGAAGTTTAAACCAATTAGGTGTTAACATTTGTGGGCTATTGTATGTATAGGGTTTCATTTAAAAACAATTAGCATAACTTGGGTTAATATAGAATAATGTATTGGAAAAAATCGGTTTAGCCTATTCCTGTCACTTGACTGGTAGAAAACGCAGAAATAAAACTGATAAAACTGTATGGTTGCTTTAATACTGCTGTCTACCAAGCATACGTTTAAAAATGTACATGAAATCTGTGGAAATGGTGCTTTTGTGATGATTTTGCTTTCACTTGTGTCAATTGGTGACAGGACATTGACGTTATTTATTTATTTATTTTTTTTAAAAGTGTTTGGATCAGATATTTATTGACAGTCCCTCGAGAACGTATATGAGCCACATAGAATCTCTGAGCTTCAAAACAGTATGTTTCTGTGTTTCTGGCCTCCTCCACAGAACGTTCCTCTTTTTCCCGATAAAAACACTCCCCTGTCTTAAAGTTGTAAAAAGGACATTTTGTTTTGTGTACACACTGGGCCGGATTTATCAAGATCCAATTTTGCGTGCAGTAATTTGCTCTTGCAAAGTAGAATTTTGCGCGAGGGGCTGAACCGTGGTTTGCGGGTGATTTAACAAGAGCTATTGCGTAACTGGTGGCAGGTGCAAAACTGTTGGAGACGCCCTATTTAAATGATGGTTTTGCG
>NW_015150496.1:647800-649234 GCF_000732505.1 Cyprinodon variegatus | reverse complement strand
ATACACGCAAACCTTTGATAGATCCGGCCCACAGTGTATACAAAATGACAATAAAGTTGTCAAAGCCTAAGTCATAATTTCTCGGTCTCTTGTGAAGAAAGTGAAGAGAAATGTCTTCTCCATCGCTAAACTGTCATCAGTGGGACAGTGGGACTGTCCACTGGAGTGAACATTTGTGCGATTGTGTATGTGTGCGGTTTCATTTTAAAAAACATTTAGCATAACTTGTGTTAATATAGAATAACGTATTAGGAAAAAAAACGGCTTAGCCTATTCCTGTCACTAGACTGGTAGAAACAGCAGAAATAAACAAAGGGTTGGTAATTAAGGATTACAGTACTCCCTCCTCCTTATTACATCAGGATACAAAGTACTAAAACAACAGCAGACAGATCTCTCTAACGACTCAAGTCACCTTTAGTATTAACATTATTCTTGCTCTACTGGAACCAACATTGATTCTTATTATGGAATTCCATGCATTCTACTTCCTGTGAGTGTTAACAATAAATGTTGGAAGACAACACTTTAATTTAGAGATTATAAACCATGCTCTTTTAAGACTTCCAGAGTCAACTAGGCACATATATAATGATTTTTTGCCCATGGTGATATTGAATATGAATTTATTTTGAAACATTAAAAGTTTTCTGTGTTCTGTTTCCATCCTCAAAGAAAAAGACTTGCCCTTCATTGTCATGCGGCACAGCTTTTTCTTTTTTAGGAAGGCTGAACAAAGTCTGGCAACAATGTAGCTAAAAATCTAATTTTAGTAACATTTTCTAAATAAAAAAAAAGAAACAGCTGTCACTGTGCAGATTAGATGTTAAAAAAGCTATAACATATGAACTTTGGGATTTGGAATTGCGGGACCTTGCATTGTCTCTCTAGCCCTCATGGTATCAAAAGCTGGTCCATTTACCCTGCCTTATCAAATCATGGTGGCTGCTTGTATAGCAACCACTGTAGAAAAGCGAGGCAAGGCAAGGCAAGGCAAATTTATTTGTATAGCACAATTCAGTACAAAGACAATGCAAAGTGCTTTACATGATTAAAATACAGGAAGATAAAACAGAATCAAAGCAAGTAGGAAAAAATAAAAAAATAAAAAAAAAATAAAATAAAAAATGCAGAAACAAAAAAGAATATTAAACAGTTGGACTAAAGAAAATATGTTTTAGTTGAACTGTTTAACTAGAACAGTCGAAGGCAATCCTAAACAAATGTGTTTTTAATCTTGATTTAAAGGAACTCAGGCTTTCCGCACTTTTACAGTTTTCTGGAAGTTTTTTCCAGATAAGTGGAGAATAGGAACTAAATGCTGCTTCTCCATGTATTTTAAAGTCTATTTTCTGAGATACAGGGAGCCAGTGTGAGGACTTTAGAACTGGGGTGATGTGCTCTACTTTCTTAGTCTTAGTGAGGACACGGGCA
>NW_015150496.1:633790-647358 GCF_000732505.1 Cyprinodon variegatus | reverse complement strand
GAAGGCTGTCTTCAAAGAAACTGGGCTTCTACAATACCTCAACTGAACAGCACTCCATGCCATGCTGCACTCCTGCACTCCATGGCATGCTGCACTCCATGCAGTTATGTTAAAGTAGGCCAGAATACGTGCTTAAGTGTGTTAATGCATTTAGGAGATTATTCAATCAAAAGCAACTTAAAGAAAGTAAAGGAAATAATACTCTCTCTAAAGACCTGGATCTTCAAGAGTTACCTGAAGCATAGTTTCACGGAACAGATGTTGTGATAGCAATTGGTAGATCCTTTCACCATTGTGGAATACCCATGGTGGGTGTGGCATTAGTCAATCAGAGAGATGACCATAAGCTACATCAGGGTCTAGTTGGATGCAATATGATCTATATAGGTTTTGCTGGTTATAAACATTGATGCCCAATTTTATACCATTAATGGAGGGTTTCATCATATCCCTACATTCTAACATTCTCCTTATATCTGCTGGGAGAAGACGACAGGTAAAAAGAAGATACATCAGTATACTTAACTATGTTTCTTTTTTTTTTTTATTAAACTTTGCTTTTCTTTTATTCACAGCAGCCTGGTTATGTATAGGCATAAATAGTTGCCGCCAACTTCCCCTAAGAGTTGTAATGAAACATCTTCTATCAGCTGTAAGGTCTCTTATGCTCTTTCTGAAGTTTCTCCGACAGCGTCCTGGGCGGCCATGGCTCATGGTGTTGTCGGCCATTAATTAGCACGGAGCTCCTCCACCCCCCCATACCGTCCTCCAGCGTGTCAGACGTGTTTATTTTGCACAACAGGAACAATTAAGCAGCTGACAAGGCAGCCTCATTTAAAGTCCTCCCCAGCACCTCTAGCAGCTTATAGCACAGCTTAGCAGACACCTTGCAGCCCCCTTGCTGTTGCCTTGTAACCTTCAGTGGGTGCCTTGAAATGCATTTTGTTGTATGTAAGACGTATTATCATAACCAGATGCCCACGCTGCCGCCCACCCTTGTGCATCTTTGAAAAGCGAGGTTTGTTCTTGAATATCAAAGACACAGAGGTTCATTTAGTCAGGGCTCTGTTTGGGCCGCAGAGGCATGCTGATCTGAATCTCATTTGTTAAGCTGTCTGTCCTTATCCGTCAGCATCAGACGAGGTAATTTCTCCCTTCCCAACTCATCTTCCCCGTCTTTTAATTGGCAGAGATGTTTAGAGCTTCTGAACAACTGAGGTATGCAGATAAGATATTTACACTCCTTCTCGTGTTAGCCAGTTTAATCTCTACATTTTAATCATTAAACCTTAAAAAAATCAATCTAAATTGCAATCATTTTTTTTTTAAATGTTATGTGCATTGACGGTTGTTTAAGCAGAGCTCATATCTCATTAAACAACTGATTTGTCTGATCATAACATCATATTTGACAACCTTGAGCCTCTTCAGTAAGTGTATTCTCACTCGGCTCCACCTGTTTGTGATAGATGTCATGTTTATTAGGTGAGATGCTGCTGCAGTCTGATCTCTTATTAGATTAAATTAAAACTAATCAAAAGCAGTATTGGGCCGCAGAGACTGAATTGGCTTGCAATCCCATCTACTTAACATCAACGACCTGGGCTGCTTGTGCAATATTTGTCTCGTTATTGTGTAACATCAGGCTGAAGACTGGCAGATCTTAACAGGACCCTCTAGATTTACAGAGCCTTGTAAACATTTTTATTCTCAAGCTATATACGTATTTCACCAATAACTACGGATTCTAACATGCACACTCATGCTAAACGCCCATCTCAGAGTGGATTGTCATTTAGACGACTTAGAGCATTTTTCTGTTCTAGAGAGAATAGCCAGGATAGATTTGCTTTTGGAGGGACAGGGTTTTATAAATCTAATCATGCTGAGGAATTAGGTGAATGTTCTGAAATCCTTTCTCATTTAAGATTTGTGCCTGATGAGATCTGCCAAAACTGGAGTCGGTTCTTGATTCTCGGGAAGCACCAAGCCACTTCGTGAATGATTAAAATAGCTTATTGCTCCATCATGTTTTGGTGAAACAATTTTTAACGCCATTGGTTAAAATGTCGGTGTTATTTCTCCCTATGGAACTTTTTTTCCTCCATTAAATAAGAACTGTGTGTTTTAAGAGACAGCTCTGATCCAATGCTTTGACTAGCTGATCACGGGCGGTTCTAGACAGGGGCCAACGGGGGCCAGGGCCCCTGTAGATCAAGTCCTGGCCCCTGTACTGAAGACATAATACTCAAAGGAATTCTGCGCTGAAAAAGACATGGTTACTGATAGATCCTTTGGATCAATTTTATTTTTTTCTTTACAAATTCTGTTTTATTAACTGTTTAAAAACATAGCATGAGTGGTATTGAGATAGGATCCCAGTTTTCATCTGCTAAATGTTTTTTTCCAAAACAAATGTAAAAAAAAAAAAACTCTACTTTTTACAGCTAATTTTAACAGTTTTTTTTCTTAAATTCTTATTCAGATTTTATAGAAAACTGTAATTTGAAACTTAAATTAAGTTTAAAAAAAAGGAAAATTCCTAAATTCTGAATGTATATTGACCTATTAAGACATTTAGAATTTTAATGAAACCTAATTTAATAGAAATTTCACTTCATGCAGCTATCTTAATTTATTTGAATCCCTTGGCCTGTTTTTTTATTTCATGCTTTTCTGTGCCCCCATGAAAACACGTTGGCCCCCTCCTGGCCCCCCTGGAACATTTGGTCTAGAACCGCCACTGTAGCTGATGTGCAAGTTTACAATTTATACACTGGGTAATTTCTGAGTTTTTATTTTATTTTTTTCTATGTTGATAAGCTGCTGAGAGAAATGGTGTTGCACACAAATAATGAGTGTATTAACCTTTCAGGTCTGCCTTAACTATTATTGAATTAGCTAAATTCCCTTTTTTTTCTCAGCCTGCTTGTAATCGTTTCCAGAACTGATTCCTGCCTGTAGGATTTCATAAGTGCACATTGGCTTTTATCATTGGGTGCCACCAGTAATGTCAGCCCCCCACTGGCTGGCTGCCCAGTCCGAGGTTTGTGGTCATCATTTAGAATGAGCCAACGCCACCACAGGCTTAACGCCAGCTGCAACAATAGATGTTACCCCTAAGCTAAGTCTGAGAGGTTATTACTGCAGTTTTTCAAATCCTAACAACACAGAACTGGAAAGGCTCAATGCTTCATTCTGTAGGCAGAGATATTGTTTTTGCAACAAGGAAGTACAGCGACGTTAGAGAAGGTCAATGAGTGATGACAGTGGCCACTTCATGACCCAAAGGGTTTGTATTTTTTTTCTTTTTTGTGTCTGTGGGTTGTTTGCCAAGAAGCGGGAGAGTAATTGTAGAGGTTGAGCCTTACATGGAGAGGTGTCAGGCACCTTCTTTCTATAACATGCACCCAAACTGGTTCAGTTTGCTGTATTTCTTCTCCTCAGTGGGAGTCAAACTTGGAATATATATATATATATATATATATATATAATATATTTAAAAAAAAAGGGTTTATCAATCATGTGCAGTGACCCAAACCCAAATATCTTCATAGTTTTCTTAGAAATAGAACTTCTCAGGATCTTTTCATTTGAGTCTTACTATCAGATTAATTCTTAAGTTTTCAGGATCTGTCTTTGAACTTTTGACAATTTTAAAATTTTTTTTTTACCCACACCCTTTCTACCTCCCTGTGTTGTGTAACAAAATATGCCCTCCGGGTCATGGGTGGTTGATGGACCTGATTATATTAGAGTAACTGTAGCTCTGACTTAAATGACTATGTTATAGATTTGTTTTTATTATTATTATAAAAGTGTAACAATGTTTATCATCTTTAAATAAACATTGAAAATACAGAACCTGGTTAAAGTTCAATTTGATAATCCTTCATGTTGGTAAAATTCTTTAAAGCACACATAGATTTATCAAACCTTTTGTTTTAAGAAAAACATGCACCAATATCATTAATGCATTTAGGACCAGTTTACATTGGATGCATAAACTTGAAACACAAGCAAAAGAAGTTATTATAATAATAATTTTGTTTGTTTGATATTTGTAACGATGCATTATATGTAGGAAGACCTGTTTGTTTCCCCTTTAAAATAGCGGCGCATTTTTTAGCAAAGTGTGGGTTGTGCTGAACTGCTTACCACGATATGTCTCCAAACAGAAGGGAGCCACCTACCCAATGATTGGACATGCAGATAAGCATCAGGATCACATTTTGATTTGTTTTTCTGCCACCCCCTTACAACATGGCACCCTGGTGGTGATCCATAGTTTCCTTCTTCATCATCTTGACGTAGAAGAGCTGCACCATGAGTTTTGGCATTATGACACCAATGTCTCTGCATACCAACTGTGTGCATCTATGGCAGTAGAATTGCTTCCAATCAGCTAATTATGTTACTGGCATGAAGACATGAATATATATCATTTATAATACAGTAGCCATCCAAGTGTTGCTTCCAGGCAGATTTTTGAGATTGCAGTGTTGCTCAGTTTTAATGGTAAAAATGTAGATTAAGATTTAAAATTACCCCTGAGCTTTATTAGGATGGGGTAAAGTGGTGGTGATCAAACTTTCCCACTTGGGTCAAAATTGTCAAGTTGAAAAGGCTTCTGTGCTACAAAGAGAATATCTTTTTTTTATTTATTAAAGTAGCAAACTGGACATTTGTCATCCTATTAACTATAACAAAAAAAAACTATAAAAATAAAGCAAACTTTTTTTTAACAATTTGAAAATTTAGAGCTCTTCCTGACATTTTTGTCTTAAGTTCTTAATTACAACTTTCTCATCAAAACGGTTTTAAATAAATCTTTAAAGAATGTCTAGAGTGGTTCACAATAAAAGTACTAATTCTACTGAAAATAATTGCAGTATTTAAAATATTGTTTCATGGATTTTTCGCAGGTTCCAAAATATAGAAATAATTACTTCTGGTTCCAATGTAAACTTAAGCAAAAAATAAAAAATAAAAATTGTGCACAATAAGGAGTTGTAGGTCAAAGTCATGTGAGATGAAGCAAATGGCTCCTTCTCAGCTCTACATTTCTCAGATTCAAGCCAAAAAAGAAGCAAAAACAAGGATGAACATTGGTCAAGCTTTTAAGCAATGATGCTGACTGAAGGAAGCAAAGAGACTCAGAAGCGGCACAAAGGTTGCCTCTCCTTTTGAACAGGCATTTGCAATATTTAGTAACACTACACTGCAAAAAAATGAAATCTAAATAAGTCATTTTTTCTTAAAATAAGTGCATTTTTCTTGAATTAAGGATTTAAGTGAGACACTTTGCCAGTGGAACAAGACAATTTACACTTAAAATAAGAAAAAAACAACTGCATTGTCTAATTTCAAGTGCATAACATTTAGATAGCTTATTTTAAGAGTAAAAATACTCATTCCATTGGCAAATCATCTTATTTACCTGTTCAAATTAAGGGTAAATACCCTTAATTTAAGACATTTTTACAAATTTTGAGATCATTTTTGCAGCGTAACCAAAGTTAAGCACCAGTATTAGCAGACCTGGTCAACCTCCTGGCACACTGTCCCTTCAAAGACTCTCCGGAAGGTGTTAAGTTATGAAAATACAGCATGTCCACTGCCTTGGGGGTGGAAGGTGGTGAGTTTTATTATGTGCCATTCCTACTCTTTGGGGCCACACAGAATCAAGAAAGGGGCCAAAAATGACGTTTGTATTCTGCTGTAGATTTCCTTTATTTTCCTGTCCTTGGTTTTGGGTCAGCCAGTCATCCCACTTGCTTCCTACTGACTTAACTGTGAAGGTTTTCAGTTTTTGTTTATTTTTTTTTGCTCTCTGATGCATTCACTGAATCCTCAGTAGCAATCTAAGCCGTCTCCTCTTTTTTTTTTCTGTCACACAGTGGTGAGTCAGAATCTGGTGACGGACGATGTGTCTGTGGTGGAAGGAGAGACGGCAATCATCAGCTGTCGGGTGAAGGACAATGATGACTCTGTTATCCAGCTCCTCAACCCCAACAGACAGACTATTTACTTCCGAGACATGAGACGTAAGTATTACACAATATTAATAATTATCCATCTGCTATATCTACCATCGTTCTTTAATCTCCAAATGTTTTAGGTTGATGTTGTCACTCATTTAGGCAGAGAGGGGAGATCTCCCCAGAGTTACCTCCAGCATATATGTTTGCAAAAATATCCACAACTTCAACTCTTTGATATTTATTCACATTATAACCCCAGTTTTTACACAAAATAGCACCTTACTATGAAGTAAACAAAAAAGTTTTTTCTATATTTAGCCCTCTTTGCCCTGAAGCCCATTGATGAAAACGTTATTGCCTTTAGATGTCACCTAAGTAAAGCGTGATGAGATCTAAATCTTACCTTATGGCCTACATGCAAGAGACCATCCCCACATCCACACATGGTGATGGCAACCTGATGCTATGGGGATGAGAGACTCACATGTGAAAAGCTATTGCTAGACATGTAACTGGAGCAGGGGTCACCAACGCAGTGCCCGTGGGCGCCAAGGTGCCCTCAAGGGCAACATAGGGGGCCCTCAGAGTCTTCTAAATAAAGAACAACTCACCAGTGGGCTAAGTTTGAAATTTTATTTTATTCTGTTGCTCTTCTTTTTAATCATTTATAGAGATTTCAAAAATGACAATGTCTAAATAAACTTAGAAATTAACAGAAACAATAAAAATAAGTTGATAATGTACAAAGTTTAGGCTAACGCTAACCCTTGCAGCTCATGGGTCAGTAATGGTCACCCTTCCTACGTCTCGGTACCCTTGAAGTGGCCCTCAGCCTTAAAAAGGTTGGTGACCCCTGATCTTGAGACATCACTGCTTCTGTGAATCATAGTGATGGCTGCTCATCTCTAGTTGATGAGGAGATGGATGGAGCTAAATGCAGTACAATCCTTAAAGAAAACCTTGTAGGGGTTACAGAAGACTCGAATACTGGGTTGGTGGTTCACCTTTCAGTAGGACAATATTGATAAACATCTACCCAGAGAAGCAAAAGGTGGATCAAAGCATAAAATTTAAGAGTGACCTAATGCTTTTGCACTATGAGCAAGCATTTTACTTCCTGAAAATTAAATTAAACATCATGATTTACTTTAAGGCTGATGTTTAGGACTGATTTCGAACTGCATGTGTTGTTTTATTCTCCTGCATTGGTCGCTTCACAAGGGTTGCAGGACTGCAGTGTAATGCCTCAGATATAGTAGGAATCAATGATAGCCATGCATTAGAATATTCAGTATTTATAGGTTTAAGTCAACATTCATACAACCTTATAATATAATTCATTATCAGTGATCCACGATATTTGAAAATATACCCGACATAAGAAATATCCCTACAACATGTACTGCACTGCAAAGCGGCTTGAATTTAGTGCTTGGGGGGCATTTAGGCCCAAACGGAAAATCTCACTAAAGCTACGTTCACACATCAGGTCTTAAAGCTTATTATATGTAAGTATGAGTGAACGAACGTATCACTTTATTTCAGAAAAACCAGCAAAAAGATACAAAATTTACATGCATATACTGTAATTAATGACGTGTAATTGTTAGATATAATATTTAGTGTGTATGTCTGAAATGGGCTATGGAAAAGTGAAACTGGTTCAGAACCCCGATCCCATAGAATAAAATGTAGAGGACAGAGCAGCAAACTGTATAAAGAACAAATAATAGATGTGTCTCTCTCCAAGTGTTTAATAAATAAATGATAAAATTCAAAAAAATAACAAGAAAAGAAGCACATTTTACCCCATAGTGGCACTTAAACCTCTAGTTAAAACTCACCCATAACCTGCATCATTACAAAATGTTCTGCTTTCACCTTCTTCATTTATTCTGCTTTCTTCAGCACTGGCATGGCTCACCTTTTCTTTGTTTTTGTCTTTAGTATTATACTTCCGGACACTCTCTGGTTTAGGGGGGAACTGCTTGTTCCGCCAAATGATGTGAAAGAATCCTTTAAAATCCTTTTATCATAAAAGAAGAAGGGAGGTGAGATAAAAACAGTGCACTACCATTAACAGCCTTTAGTAGAAGAGACGGGGAAGCTGCAGCTGTGTAAAAATCTACTCTGATCTAAGGCAACAACATGAAATTCAGACTCCAAATGCTTTAAAAACTATTTGATATGACTAATACAACAACTGGAAGTGGCTCAAATTAGAATTTCTATAGAGGGGTAAAGACAATGAAAGCGAGCTATTTAGACGGAAAAAAAATGGAGTATCGATTTTGGTCACATTTCTTGCTGTTTGAACTTGTCATGATGTTTTTAAGAGATCTGACCCACATGCAGGAAACCACTCAGAACCAGAGTAAAAGTTTAACAGGTTTATTAGAATAATCAATAAGGTTTTTCCAGTGTAAGTCAGAGAGCTGGTGAACTGGAACTGGAAGTGAGAAGGGAAGTTCAGAGGATAGTTCAGGGTCCGTTGTAAATTTGAACAATGTCTTGCAAAAAATCAAAGATGAACGGGACTCACGTTAGCAGAAAAAGGTTCTCTTCCCAGAATCCAGTCGGCGTGGGTTTATCCAGAGATTGGGGGACTCGTTGGAGGGCCGACAGGTCTTTTGGTTTGGTTGGTTCCTTGAGGAGCAATGGAGCGGACTGCCACTTAGATTTCCAGGAGAACTTGAACAGGTCATGTGAAGATTAATCCCCTGCTCAGTGTGAAGCTCAAAAAAATCCTTCCAGGGGGAGAAGGCCAAACAATCCAGTTTGCAAGATGACATTCTGCCGAAAAGGCAAGGACAAAAACAAGGTTAGAACTCAGAGAGACAAAGACTCAGTTCGACTCAGCTAAACTCAGCTTGGCTAGAGTACCCAAAACTGGCAAACACTCTGGCAACGAGTTAGTGTCAGTCCACCGCTTAAGATTCCTCAGTAATGAGCACAACCAGAAGCAAGTGTGTGGGAGGACCAATGAGAACAGGGCGCCACCTGGTGATGGAGGGAGAGAACACAAAAAGAAAACACAGCCCACACACACTGGATTCCTAACAGAACTACGCCTAACTAAACTCCATACTGTTTGGGTTTTTTTCCCTTACACACACCCTTTTGATTAATGATTCTGTTATGCAGAATCAGCTGCTTGCATAAATGACTGAAGGCTCTGTTGGTTTCCTATTAAACTGCACATACCACTAAATTATTTACCATGCAGGAATTATTTGTTTCTACTAAAAACAGTGACTGGTCTGGTTGGTGATCTTGGACTGCTTTTATTTTGATCACAGCTGTAAATAGCTGTGATGTTTCGTTTCAAGATTAAAAAAGGAATCTAATCTTGTGAAAAACGTCTGCATGTGTTCGTGTATTATCACTTTGGAGTATATATTGCTTTAACCATATTGTGTAGTTCACATACAAGAGATTTGCATAAGCAACTTCAAAAACAAAGCAGGAGTTCATATGGAATATATTTACAAAAATAATGTTGATTTAGTGGCAGTAACCTGTCAGTTTCTCCTATGTTCCATTATTTATGCAGCTAAAGGCAAAACTGTTGGCTGTGTTTGTAAACAAAGCACCAGGCGTTATTAAAAACATTTATTTTAATCAAAATCCAGCTAAATTGTTTTACAGATCAAACCTGGCAACATATCGGATGAACGATGCGAGTGTTTCAGTTGGTCCAGCATGCAGCCATCAACCCTGACAGGGGAGCGCAAGGCTGCTGCAGTTTAATCACTGTTAGAAAACAGTACAATCGATGCAAACACAGCGGGAGCTTGTTGTCTTAGCTGCTTAATCAAAGGAACAAGGTAAATGTGTCAGATGACTAGCATGAGCATTATTTCAGGCTGATTTACCTGAGCGCCACAAATAGTGACATGGAGCTGTTTTAGCTTGTGTTCATTGTTGTTGCCTCTGTTCCTCCCCCTGCTGTGTCAGCCTGTTTATCCAACCCCACTCCCACACGTTGGACAGAAATCAAAGATGCACTTTCTAACATTTGAAGGAAAACAGAGTGTTTGATCAGGGAAAGAAAAATTCTCTTATATTAAGACTGTATAACGAGGTTGTTTTGCTTTGTTTTAACGTTTGTTTAGCTACAACAAAAAATTAAGGTAACTAAAGGAACAATTATGTTGTTTTTAATTATCTAATATTTTATGCTTCAGGGTTTTAACACCTAGTGAAGCAGAGATATGCACATTATTTATTTTTATAAAAAGAATGTACAAAATCCAAAAAGAAATGCAGTGAGGCTCACAGACTACAACCAGCCTGTAAACTAGGGCTAATTTGCGATTCCGTCAGAAATACATTTGTAAGTTTTGTGTCCATTTTTAAAACGTACTTTGCATGTGTAAATCTTGTCCTGTGGATGTACATATCTTTCGTGCTTGTTTTACTTGTCCCCTTCATTTGCAGATTTTGTGGCCGGGGTTCAGTCAGACCAGCATACCTATAGTCAATAAGCATGCGTAAGTTGTCAGATTTGCGCTTATCCCGTTAGTTTTATACGAGAAATAGACTTTAAAATACCTGAACGGGCATGTATCCCTTTAGTCATATACAAAAAAACAAAAACAATTTAAGGTCAGATCACCATACGCTTCAAAAAAACACCAAAAAGTAAGCCATGAATTCTTTCTGTCTTTCTTTCTTTCTGTCTTTTCTTTCTTTTTTT
Source organism: Cyprinodon variegatus (assembly GCF_000732505.1). Lineage (NCBI taxonomy): Eukaryota > Metazoa > Chordata > Actinopteri > Cyprinodontiformes > Cyprinodontidae > Cyprinodon > Cyprinodon variegatus. Next base: position 636,675 of record NW_015150496.1, on the reverse strand, counting down.
TTCTTTGTTTGTTTCTTTCTTTCTGTCTTTCTTTTTTTGTTTCTTTCGTTCTTTCTTTCTGTCTGTCTTTCTTTCTTTCTTTCTTTCTTTCTTTGTCTTTCTTTCTTTCTTTCTTTCTTTCTTTCTGTCTTTCTTTCTTTTTTTGTTTCTTTGTTTCTTTCTTTCTGTCTGTCTTTCTTTTTTCTTGTTTCTTTCTTACTTTTCTTTCTTTCTTTCTTTTAATATGAGCCTAGCACTACAGCACAGCAATCTGCTAAAGGAAACTAGAAAATTAACAATGTGGAGCTGCTCTGTTTAAAATCAAGACAGGAATTATAATGCAACAGCTAATAACTCCATTGGTTGTATTTACATAAACTTTAACATTATTTCTTTTGCCGCCAGCTGTGCTATAGTGCTGGTGTACTTTCAGCAGTATAAAACTCTCATCAGTAAATTTAAAAAAAAAGTACTTTTAAATGCTACCCACATGTTTTTATTTCTAATTGGAAGTACTTTTTTATGTTATGGCTGCTGATAACCGCCATGATAGAAGTTTGTTCCGATGTTGTTAAACGATCCCATCTGTGAAAAGGAGCATGTGTATGAAAATATATACAAGAGGAAAAGGGTTAATGATAGTGTTTTGTGGATGCTATTTTTTGCCCCCTATACCGATACCTGGCTGTGAAGTATTCGCTGATACTGATACCATACAGATACAATCTGTTTGAAATTGATGTGTGTGTGTGTGTATGAAGAACTGCATACTACTTTGACGTAAAATAATTGCCATCATGGCTTTGTCAAGCTGCTACCTACCTTTAAAAAGCAGCAAAAAGTCTAATACGAAGTTAATCCAGTAGAACTTTGTATTTTTTACCTGGAATGGATAAGAATAGTTGAATAAACTTTTGGCTCACAAAATGGTATCGGTGCCCTATTTGTTGGTACTCTCCAATACCAATACGACTATGTTAATGCTGGATCGTGGCCTCGTCAGTGCAAGACTAGTTAATGGTGTTTTATGCATAAACTGCATGAGTGGTTAGGGTGGTTTGATTCAGGAAGAATTTGCTATCTATAGGATTTTGCCTGGGAGAGTCAGGCGGCGTCATAATCTCAAAATGATCTATGAAGATGTTCCACCAGGAGCGGCAGAAATAAGCATAAACGTTGAATAAAGCCTTCCTTAATTTAAGTGCTGCTTACTAGATGGTAACAATAGATAGTTAAAGCTACAGTGTGTAGTTTTCAGCTCTATCTAACAGCATAGTTATGGAGCTCTCTCAGCCGCTGTTCTCACACTGATTCCCATCTGCTCCTGCCTGAGCTCAGGAACGCCGTCTCCCCTTACCTCAGTGACCAGGTGATTTGTTTTTGGCACTCAGACCAAAACAAACATGGATGGAGGGCAGTAGAAAGATGCTAATCCGCTCCTAAAATAAACAAAAAAATGTAACAACCAGTGCCTGAAATCTCTGGTCTGCATAATAACTGGCTGGTTGCCTGTCATTGCCGGTGTAAGTCTAGTTTACATAGATCATTTTATAAAAAGTATTTTATTAGAGATGTGTAGGAGTGTATATAGGCTTAACTTGCTGCAGTCCCCTTTAAAGCTTAAAGGCGATTTCGATAATCACTAGCTTTTCAAAACATGTCAGCCTTCACAAATGCAAAACCACTCCTATTTAACTATAAATAGCAATTGCTAAGGCAAGGTAAGCGTAAAGATTGAGACATTACATGCTGTAGCATATAACTGTAGAGTATACATATATGCTATGAATTTATTTCTCTGTTATTAAACTGAAGCTTCATGCATGAAAACAAACATGAACCTCTCCATGGTCTCATCAAGCAGAGGCTTTTGTCAGCTTCTCTGAGGTGAAATGTTGTTCAGTCCTTCAAACTCCCAGCTCCCTTCTTTATGTGTCGCCTTTCAAAAGCACCTTGTACGTACTACACAAGGGCAACGTTTGCAGAATGCCCTCACGTGTGCACCAAACAAAACTCTGCATTTATCTGCTGTGGGGCCGATGAAGAGCCGACTCCCACAGCGCCAGCTGTCAAGGGCATCGTGTTCTGCTTTGACGGCGGCTCCTTGATCTCCTGTGATCCCTTCTAGGCATCTTTGCTGCAGCTGCACTGCTCCATTATGACATAACCTCCACTTGGCAGCTTCCAAATAACATCGACCCCTTCAACATTTCACATCTGCTATATCTCAGACTAAATCCGCAGAGGTGGATTATGTCAGTGAGTTAGAGATGGAAAGGAGAAGCGCTGATTACTTTCAAACTGGTTTCAGGAACTTGGGCAGAGACACCTGACTATTTGTCGTGATTTTGTTTCATTTTCTGGATACCAGAAAGCTGTAGAAAAGCAGTTTTTCTGCTTTCTGTCTGGCATTTTGTGGAGTTTAAAATGTTATTTGAATTAAACTTAGGATTTTTTTTCTGCACTGCACTTTGTTTTACATCCATATCTCTACACATTAGCTCCAGATGCTTTAAAGAACAGTTTACTTTGAAGACGGCAGCATCTGCTTGGTTCTTTTATTTTGTAAAGAATCAAAAGAATGTAGTTATATGCAACTAGAATTTATAGACCTTTTAAAATTTGTTAAAACTGGCAGAGAAGTTTATTAAACCATTTGCTACACTTGAATGACATATGCTATGTCTTATTTTGAAAGCACTACAACATTAGAAAAATATTTTCACTTCAGTACCACACTTGCTATAAACAGCAAGGTGAAAGACCTCTTAACAAAGATTAGAGCAGGGGCATGTCATGATGTTTCAAAGTTCTGACCCAAAAATGCAAAAAACCGAACAGAGAGACCAAGTAAAAGGTTTAACGGGTTTTATTGAAGAAGGGGGGAGAAATGTTGCTCTGAACAG
>NW_015150496.1:614596-632830 GCF_000732505.1 Cyprinodon variegatus | reverse complement strand
ATTCCCTGCGGGACTTGAACGGGTCGTTGTGGAGAATAATCCCTTTCTCAGTGAAAGCTCAAACGATCTCTTGGGGAAAGTGGATCCAAACCTCCTGTTTGAATCCCAGCTCAGTTTGAAGCTCAGTTTATCCTTCCAGGGTGTGAAGGTCTGAGAGATCCAGTTAGCAGGACAACTTCCTGCCAGGAGGCAAGGACAAAACAAAGTTAAACTCAGCTTGACTCAGCAAACTCAGCTTGGCTAGAGTACCCTAAACTGGCAAACACTGTGGCGTCGAAGTAGTGGCAGTTAGCAGCTTAAGAACACTCCGTTTAACGAGGAAACCATCAGCAGGTGTGTGACCGGAACCAGGCGCCTCCTGGTGTATGAAGGGAGACAAACACAAACACAAAACAGGAGTCCTGACAGGGCAAACATTTTTGACTACAGCCTGGTTTTAGATGTTTTTCACTTATCGACAGTCAAAAATAATGGCTATATTTTGGGTTGTTCATAAAATGCAAAAGTAGCATTTAAGCTATTTGAGTTTGTTGAAGGAGCAGATGCACATTCAGAACATGCAGGACACTGAATCCCCATTGACTGAAAATGAGACTCTAGCTTTTATGAAAGAGGCCGGTTCAAACGTAGAGCTATTTCATATAAAGCACGTGTTCTGTAAAGATACACACAGTAGCTCTTATCGCTGTTGTAAAACTGATAGACAGCTCTAAATTTTGCAACTGATTTTTTTATTTTAACTAGCTTGTTGGCTTGAAACACTCTGATTTTATTTACATGTCTTACAAGCTCACCGTACCATGCCATCTTTGTAATGCATATTAAGGAACTGTTACTGACACTGACTTCACAGAGCTTCACCTATTAAACCCAGATTATCCCCCTAAACCAACCATACATATGAATGTGGCAGTTCCTTAGTGCCTGTGCATAGGTTATTCATGCTATCCATGTAGAACTGTGATCCATCATCATGTTCAATACAACTAATTTACTTGAATCACTAATATTGATTGTCTGTGATAACAATCATTATTGGAGGCATCAAAAAGGTTAAATGCGAAAAAGATGCACCATTTGATTCTTTATGATTCAGACAACATGGATAAAACCAGTTTATAATTAATTGCATTAAGCTCATTTCTGTTTCTCAGGAAAATTGATTGACTGTTTTATAAACTGAGACTAATCAATGGGATGCAGGTGAGATGCTGGTAACCACTGTAAAGCACCGAGCTTTAGAAACTCTCCGTTTAGCAATACCTCACCTGAAAGCAAGTAAAGGTAAAGCAAGATCTCTGTAACAGTTTATGAAGTGCTTTTATGTGAGCTACAATTCATAACCTCCTGTAAAGGTTTACTGCCATAAAAGCACTACAATTATTACATTTCCTTATCTTTTTTTTCCACTATTAGCATTAACTGAAGTGAGGACTGATAGCCGTATTTCAACGTCACAATAACCTTTTGAAAATAGGAGAAATTTTGTGCTCCGTCTACTTGGTACTGTACCTAAAAGTTGTAGATGTGAGGTCGTAGCGCAGCGTCTTGTATGTGTTGGCGGAATTTTTTGCTTACAGTTAATCTACAGATGCTGCTGTGTTGATTAGATACCCATAATTTAGCTTAAACGAGCTTCATAGAAGGGTCTTCTTAAAAAAATGCATTCGGTTAAACAAAGAGTGTATATTCACTGTTTATAAAGACCCATGAATGCATCCTTTATGTCGGACATCATTCAGACTAAACTTTGCTTTTATCATGATTTAAACTAATAATTTCTATTTGCTAATCATGTTTCTAACTAAATTTACTTTCAGAACTTTCCATCCATATTGGATTGGGAGTAATGTCTTTAAACTTTCTGTCTTAGACTAAGATCTTAACAATTTTTTTATATTTCTTTATCTACAATCTTCTCATAGTGCCAGACTCCTGACTAACTTTTCAGTCAGAGTGAGATCATGGGTTAGTGATTACCATGAACTTTGCTGTCTTTAACCCACTTAACTCCTAATAGTATGATTAAGGTCAGTGTCCTTAAAAAATGTTAATATATCCTATCACCGTTCTTTCATGATACCAAATACTTTGAGATGATGAGTACTACTTTATGCCAGGGAACCCATTCAATACATTATGCTGCCATCCGCTTACTTTGCAGTCTTGATGATGTCGTTAGGTTTGCAAGTGTTGCCCTCGTTTTCTTCCAGATGAAATAATGCTCATAATTGTCAAATGATTCTAGATTTTTCAGGCAATAGGATATCTCTGTGAACATTTGATTCCTTTTATGTTGCTATTTTAGTTTTAGCTTCTTCCTCTTGCAGTGGCCTTTCAGCCCAAATGGGCACAGGACTTGTCACATTATGGATAACGAGACTCACTTTCCAAATTGGGCCTAAATGGGGGGAGTGTTGGCCTGGTGGTTGTGCTCTGAGAAGGTTGCAAGTACCCGTTTCGATCCCCACACACTCTGGGTTCCTGAGCAAAATCTTTAACCCCACACTGCTCCCTGGGCACCACACAATGGCAGCCGACTGCTTCCCAAGGGGATGAGTCAAATGCAGAGAGTTAATTTTGTTGCTATGTACTTGTGACAGTGTAATGACAATAAAGGCTGGGCGAAAAATAGAGGTTTTCATTAATTGCAATCAGGTTATTTCACACTTATCACAGCAGAAACTATTCACCTCTAGTACACAGATCCTCTGTTTCTTAATTTGTGTGTTAGTTGGACATTCCCACGATGATAAAGATGACATGCAATTGTTTTAACAGATTAACATGGTACCTTCAAGGCTAAACCGGTCCTTTGAATGTGCCCGATTCTCCTCCTGTTATCTCAGCTAATTTCTTAGTTTGTCATGATCGCACAAAATAAAGCATTGAGTTGTTACCCTAAATATTTAAATAAGTTTAAATAGACATAAAGACTTAATCAGAGATTTTTTATATTGTCTTTAAATGCACAGTACTTGAATATACCGAAATGTCCTTTATCTCATTTTAAAGTATAAATTCATTATTACCGTTTTCTAATCTGACAGAGCTATAACATAATTGGATCTCATTTTGATTGTGTCAAAATATATGAATCATGCATCCATACCCGTTCTTGTTTCTCATCCAAACAGTAGTTGTTAGAAGCATGAACACAAAAGCTTACTTGTGCTGTGACTTGCTAAACCAAATGTTGTATCTTCTATATCTAAATCATACACCCACATGGCCGCTCGTATCAAAGGACTGTGAAAAGGACTCACACAAACAGTGTCCTTGTTCTCCTGTGGAGGAGGGGAGCATTTGTAGCTTCTCGAGCTGTGGGGAAGCTGTCCACTGAAGAGCAGGAAGGTTGATGGTTGAAGGATTTATTTGATGAAAAATAAAACAAGGCTGCTAGGAGAGAAAGGCATTCAAAAAGTACACATGCAGTATTGTGCATATCTAACAAGAATCCAGCTAAATATTTAAGGTCAGCTGTTGAGTATTTTATCTTTTTCTTGCTGAAAATTGGATTTTTGTTGTCTTGTGTGATGCAACTTTGCAAATATCTGACAATGTAATTAATAGTTTTTTTAACGCTTTTTTTTTTTTTGCTGATTATTTTCAAGTGGCTTTGTGCCTTTCACCAATGTGTTTCTCAATTTCGATTATGTCATCTTTAAAGAATTTACATTTTTTGCATGTTAATAAGCGTAATACTCAATGATAATGGAGTATTACAATGGCAAATAATGACAGAAATTCATTGTATTTTTATTCACGGCCTACTATTACGCCAAATTCAATTCATTTCCATTTATGCTAATTTACTCTTTGTAAAATGTGACAGATTACATCAGCTTTGTCAATTCATGCCCCATTTCTATATAAGGCTGATACCATTTCTCACTTCTGCTACCATTTCATTTTGTTAATCAACCATTTCTTACTCATTTATCTAAATAAAGGTATGTTGGTTTATTTTTGTTTGTTAGTATTAAAAAGCCTACCTTGTTAAATATCTAAAAAAATAATTAAATCTAATTTAATGTAATATATTACTCTTAAAATGCTTAATATTATACATTTGTATTTAATTTTTTTTATTTCTTAATCCCTATTGGGGTAGTTACCGGTAGCAAAATTTGTCGATGGATGGATGGATGGATGGATGGATGGATGGATGGATGGATGGATGGATGAGTTTTTACACCACATTCAAAGTTATTTAATTTGTAAACTGTTTCTACTGACTGTTAGTGCAGCCTTTGATCAGACTTCTTTCCAGACTAGTATGCTACATATACAGAGTAAATTAGCCTTTCTGGGCAGTCTAAAGATGTTAACCTCCCTTTCTTTGACCTTAGACCTGTACAGGTGCTTGATGAGGAGAGCACAAGACCTAATTACTAATTTCACTTTTGTCTAGTTATATTTTGGTGTTTGAGTAATCCACATAGTCATGGATGTCCACAGGACAGACTAGATAAAAGTAGGGTCATATTTATTTGGGTCATTAATCCAAATTTCAGTTGACAAGACTAAGGGTAATCATGGGTTTTCCAAAGCATTAGGAAATATTTCCCACTGGTAACGAATCACTACAAAGTTGTTATAAAACCTCGTTTTTCAAAGGCCAACGAAAAATTCTAAGTAAAAAAAACTGGTAGGTGCCAGCTCTGACCCCTTCATCACACAAAAATACAGGTATTTATGAGTTATCCTCTGCTGGCAGGTATTTTCAACTGAAGATGTGTAACAAATACAACACCTTGTATATTAAAATAAGTCTTTATTTGTGAAAGTTAATTTGAAACAAACCCAAGGAGTTTACTACTTTCTTCTACTTTTCTTCTGTGGCTTCTTAGTTGAAAAGACACAACATGCATTATAGTTAAAATTTCTGCAAAAACATATAATAATAGTTAAAAAAAAAACTTTCTCAGAATTGGGTTGATATGGTTTTTGCATGCTCTACATTTGGAAATTAGAAAATTAAAATCAGTATGAAAGTATTTTTTCAAACTCATTATTAAAGCAAGACAAATTAAATCAGGCAGAAATATCTTAATTCTGTGTAACTGAAGCAATGCCAACAATCACAAGATCTTGATTTAGGCGGTGACTAGTGCTATAGAACCTAGACTTCACACAGAGTGGGGAGGAGGATGGTGATAAGAGCATAATTACCCCCACCCCACCCTGTCTCGCCCACTCTGACACCCAATAATAAAACTTTGATGTGCTCCTCTCAAAAAGTAACAGCAGCCACTAATCACAATTGATTGCAGCCACTTAGGCGAGGCACACTCATCATCTCCAGCTCTCTCTGGGTGGGAGTCGTTCTCTCCGTAAACGGCTGGAGAACTCAAACTATTCAAATGAAATGCAGTACAAGAAGCAGAGATTAATCAGTTGAGAGAAAAGAAGAGAAAAGGGCTGGGTGAGTAAAACACGTGGTGTCAGCTGCTGTGAGGAGGAGAAGAAAAAGCTATTAGAAGAGCACAAACCGATCTTCTTATGTTTTATGTTAAAGTTCTCTGAACAAGTGTTATCCATTAGGAATCTGGATTCTAACTCCTTGCTTTATATCAGATGAAATTTTAAGGTTTGATTGATTTTTTTGAGTCTTCAAAAAAGGCTCTAAAAAACATTTTCCAAAGAACATTTAAGAAATTGAGTTGTAGAAAAAAACGGCCATTGATCGAAATGTAATATATATTTGATAAATTAAATATTTTCCTCAAAAAGAACATCTTAACAAGACTCCCTGTTCAAACTACACCTCTCCTTTCCTTAAACAGGTTGAGCTTAAGAAAGTTCAGTCTAGGCAACTGGAAGTGATGATAGTATTTGACCCCTCGTCCAAGAGGCTTCTTCAGTTCTAACTAGTGGTGGGAAGCACTGAGATTAATATACTGTAGGTCTAACAAAGAATTAAGACTGGCCAATACAGTGGGAGGGATCAATGCCACCCTTTGTCCCCCTCTAAATACACGTCCGGTGATTCAAACCTGTTTTTTGACTGCCATGACTTGAGTGACTTTTAATTTGCACAGGCATGTTCAACAATGGAAGCCAAAAAGAGCAAAAAAAAAAAAAAAGGTCTGGAAATAACACTGTGGGATTTTAAAAGATTTGTGTCCTTTAAATTAGGGTGAAAAAATAAGTTCTTGGTCAAAATGTTTGGTTTAAATGTTATCTTTATAAAAGACACCTGTCCACAGCTAACCTGACTCCGCCAGATGGATTTGCTCCGCATATCCATCTGGCAACCATCCGTAGAAGTAATTTTGGGAAGGGGCGAAAATACTGGTTAGCTGATTGGCTTGTTGGTGATAGAGGGGCCAAATAAACCAATCAGATCAACGAAGCATATGACGTACTAACAGAGCGACGACGAAGAGCAGCCAATTGATAGATCAAACTCTTGCCGAAACCAGTCGGGAGAAGAGCAAAAACATCTTTTCCTCTGAGAAAAGCCTCCAGAGCAGTGTTTTGCTCTGCTTTCAGTGAAGAAATACTCTGTAATTCCGATAAAACTTGCTCGATAGCCACGCTAACGCTAGTTTCATCGGCTGAAGCCGCCATGTTCTTTAGACTGAACTGTCGCGCTTCTCGTTGCGTCACACCTCAACCCGCCTCAAAGCCAACGCTGATTGGATGTTCGTTTGGTGAACGGCTCCAAATTTTCTTCAACGGAGAGTCTCCAGACTGATTAGCGAGTGAAATCTTGAAAGCTCGCGAGATCAGGATGGTCTCACGAGGCTAGTCCACAGCCTTCACCAGGCTGGCTAGAGTGAATCCACAATAGGGAAGCAGCTTGGTGTAAATTAGTCAATGGTGAGAGCAACTGTGAGAGAAATAGTAAGAAACTGGAAGACAAACAGTGGTTCTCATTCCTCTTCTTCTTCTGGAGCACTTTGCAGAGGAGGAGCCCTAACTTGAATCAGGTGTGCTGGAACAGACATATATTTAAAACATGTAGGGCAGGGGTCCCTGAGGACCAGGGTTGGGAACCACTGACATACAGACAATGTCCTTGGTTCGGGATCCAATGCAATATCTCATCCCTTGGGGTAAAAATGATCATGATAAGGGTGAACAGAAATCTCAGAACTACATGGAGAGACCCAATAAAAGACCTGCTCCCTGCAGATGAGATCAAAGTAACAAAGGCTACCACCAGTAACACACTACGCTGAGAGGGACTCAAGTCCTGCAGTACCTTCTTACTTGAGTCACTATGGATGAAATGCATGATTGGGAAAATATATGTGGTGAAATGAAACCAAAATATAACCTTCTGGCACAAACTTAACTATTTGTGTTTGGAGGAAGAAGAATGTTGCATTGAATCCCAAGAACACTATACTTTACCCACTCTGAAGAGAATTGTCGTAATTACAATTAATGACATTCAGCTATATGTCTGTGAAATTTAACAATATGTCTAAAGTATTATTCTTAACAAGTAATTATCCTGAAATACTTGTTTCTTACAGTATAATCTTTCATTCTGTAATAGGCGGGTTATCTCTATAAATCTGGTGGAGGCTGCTTAGCAGAATTTGACACAGAACATAAAGCAATCTTGCTCGGGCTAAACATTTTGATTACATCTTAAGCACGGGTGAAAGATGACCTGCAGACCCTCCCCTGCTATGCCCTGTCTCTCTTTGGCTGATTAACTTTAATGAAGGCAGCTAAATACATCTCATTTTCCTCAGATTTGACCTTGGATCAAATTAATTTCATTAAACTTTTGCATGAGGAAGGATAAAGCTGTTCAATGTTCTGTTGATTCATTTTGCAGCAAACTAAGGGAAAGAACGAGCATTAACTGCGCAGATGCAGAACGTTTTAATTGACCCTTAAATAAGTTTGCAGATGCAGCAAGACCCACGCTGCTGCCTCAACCTCCTTCTGTTCATTATTTGTGATTTTTCTTTAGACATGCTTCAGTGCTCTCCCCATCTTCTTATGTATGCTAAAAGGTAATTTTTTGTGAAAAATCCATGCATTCAATGATTTAAACTTTCAACATAAAAAGCCTATCTGGATGAAGAGTATTCAGATCTGAGATGGTTCAGAGTGCAAAGAGCCTGGAGTCGCTGTCAGTCAGAGCAGAATTTATCAGCACATTGATGGGAGATGAAGGTGGATAGGCTTTCATCCTAACCACATGTTGTCATTCTACATTACACATGATGGAATTGGCTCAGGTAGGTGGGCAAAAAAGGTCAGGTGAGATGAAAGTGACGTCAGTTAAGAGAGACAAGATTTGTGAATTTGTGTTCGATGTCTATGCAGTCCAAAGGGCAGCCAAGAACGAAGCTGCTTGTTAAAAAGACATGTTTGCCAGAATGTGTGGCAGAGAGTCATATTTATAAATTGATTTAGTTTATATAACTCCATTTAAGGTAATCTCAAGGCACTTTACAGAGACAGTTAAATCAAATTATAAAGATTGGTTAAAAGTTCTCTGTCTAAGGCAGGCTTTCTCAGTTCTGGTGTCCTGAACCTTTTAGATGTGTCTCTGCTTCCACACCCGAATCAAAATGCTGAATTACCTCCTTAGTATAAAGTCAAGTTCTGCTAATTATTTAATTATTTGACTGATGTGTTAAAGCAGATACACATCTAAAAGCTGCAGACACATTTATACAAATAAACCTCCAGCAGAACGAGTTGTGTTTGAGCGGCCTTCTACGTAGACTAACTGGGGGTTAAAGTTGGCAAAAGCAGACAAAAAAGGAAACAAAATCCAGGTCATAGTCCATTCCATAAAAGAAAAAAAAAAAACAATCCACTGGACCAAGTTTAAAGATGCAGGGGACCAAAACCTCTCTCCTGTTCAACCAGGCCAACAATTCCCCCTAATGACCCCCCATTTCAGAGGCATAGACCAGTATCGGGCACTGCAGGCTAAAAAACAACCCTAGCGACTCCCCATTCCTAAGCGGACCCGTTCGTTTTCTGAGCTAAAACAAGGCGTTATTTTCTGTCCACTCTATAAAGCATCAAAGTCAACGCTAATTCTGACCTTTTAAACAGAAAAAGCTTCCTGGGTGGGAAGAGAAACGTCTTCAAACTTGGAAACAAAGTCCAGTGGATTGTAAAATTGTTGTATAAAGATCTATACTTTCTATGCCAGAAAATATCATGGTAAACCAGCTCCATAGGTGGCTCTGTCAAGGAAAGAAACTGTTAAACAGATGAACTATGAGCTAATTTTTATATAAAAAAAAGAATTAAAAACAGCATATGAAGTTCAATCACGGTAAAAGCTGAGCCCATCACTGCAAAAAATGTAAATCTAAATAAGTAATTTTTTCTTAAAATAAGTGCATTTTTTTCTTGAATTGAGGAGGCAAGTGAGACATTTTGCCAATGGAACAAGACAGTTTACATTTGAAATAAGAAAAAACGATTGCTTAGTCTTATTTTAAGTACATATTTTCTAATTATCTTATTTTAAGTGTAAAAATACTCATTCCATTGGCAAACTATCTTATTTTCCTGCTCAAATTAAGGTTAAATATACTTGATTTAATACATTTTTAATTAATTTCTGATCGTTTTTGCAGTGATGTAAGAGAGAAAAAGGACTAAACATTAGCAACAGGCCCGCCTTTATGATCTGTAATGGAAGAGGCTGATATTAGCAGCTCAGCTGATGCCTCCATCCAGGCTGTTGTCACCTCAAAATAGTGCAGCTTGCAGATGAAGCTCCAATGAAGAGAAAAAGCAGAACATAAAGTTAAATTCACTTTTAATGCAAAATTGGAGAGTAGACACAGAATGAAGCAAAATGATGGAAATTGGTCCCTAGGTCCTTCTGCAGCCTAGGCCTATAGCTTTTTTTAAAAATTTTTTTTTTGAATTTATAAGATAGAAGATATTATTTATTTAAATGTATTGTGTGGCTTGGTTCTGATCCATAAGTTGTATGATTGATATAAGAATAATAAAAAGATATGAATTTGGACACCCATTTAGTTTTAAATTGGATAACGGTCTGAATACACTGGAAAAAAATCTAGAAATAAGTAAAAATGTCTTAAATTAAGTGTATTTACCCTAAATTTGAGTAGGTAAACGAGATGATTTGCCAGTGTAATGGGTATTTTTACTCTTAAAACAAGATATTTAGATAAAATGCATTTGAAATAAGACAATGCAATTGTCTTTTCTTATTTTAAATGTATATTGTCTTGCTCTATTGGTAAAATATCTCTTTTACAATCATAATTCAAGAACAATTGCACTTATTTTGAGAAAAAATGAGTTATATAGATTTTTATTTTTCTGGTGTAGAAAACGTCCCAATGTTTATCTCTTTGTAAACTTATTTTAAAGATATAAAACTATAACCTAGAGTATGATAGGAAAAGCTTACACAAACAAGCTCTCCAAAAATCATGAATGTTATCAGTTTTATATTGTGGGGCCATGTTCTTTAAAGCTAGAGCTTGCATTCAGATTTCTGTAGCACTGAACAAGCTTTTTAGTATAATTCTGGGGAACTCTGTGATTTAAGCTCATTGTTATTCATACATTGTTATATTTTCCCTGCTTCAGAGTAATGCGTCTGTCATTGTCAAGTCAAAACTTTACAGCAGAGGCTTTCAGGCAATCACACCTCAGACTAGCTTGTAGCTGAGCTTTTGTGATACCCTTGCAAGCCATATTGATGATGTGTAGCAACGTGGGCTTAGTTGGACACATTGTCAATCTGGGCTTGCTCCCATGATTTAGCATCCGATCTGACAGAAAATCATGCCGTAAGAGGTCCTTGCACTTAGCACTCATTGAGAGTAAATGGAGATAAACACACTTAACATGATTTTTCTGCAAAAGGGGTATGTTTTTGTTGAACTAAGCACCAATTTAGCTGCAATTTTAATGTGTCTGTCTGGAAGAGAGACACAGTTGTAAAGTAAACCACATCCGCTTTGGGGAAAATTACAAAATAAAATCTTTCTATCACAAGGGAAAACAGTCAAGCTTGCCCTATTTGGAATCACATAAAGACCAGGACACACAAAATACCCATAATAGGAGTTCAGAAGGACAGAAAACAGATAAAGTAAGACATCCTGATTGAGCTTCAAAAAATAAAACATGGTGGGACAGTACAGGAAAGTGCAGCTTATCGTTTCCTTCCTCTTTTTAAAAAAATAAAAAAAGAAACTTGAACAAACAGAATGCTCTTTGAGAATCACCTCTCAATCCCTCACCATATTTCCATGAAGCGCACCACAGCCCTTGTCGTTGTGTTGCCCTTGTCTTTAAAAGTAGCTCCCAGTATATTATTAATATAGGCCTATTTCAAACTTCTATTGGTTCTTGTTTGAGATACTGTGTGGGCTGGTCATGAAGTGGGGCTTTGCTTTGTATCTGCACTGGCTGTTTTGTTTGTTTGTTTTTTTACTTTATATAATCTGACCCATTCAAATATGGGACATTTTTATACAGTAGTTTGTAGGGCACTGGGAGAAAGGTGAAAAAAATCTACACAGATTGGGATCTGCTCACCATAAACATAGCAGCAGGCTGTCATACGCACTGCAGTCAGTGTTACATGAAAAAAAAAATCCTATCAGAGACTAAAGAGTAGGACTCAAGCAGTGTGACCTGGGCTTTAGGGAAAAAGAGGGACATTAACCAGAATGTTTGGGTGAAGCGACACTTAGTGCCTGACTAACCAATTCTGGTAACAAATGTGTCAGCAAATGCAGTGAGAAACCACAACTTAGGTTTTTATGCTGTTGTTGTACGTCTTTTAAAGATTAAATCATGGATTCTGAGAAAACAGAGGTGATTCATAATATCAAGCTACTTACAGCTATTTATCCTGCTTTTTTACAATGTTATTACATGACGACCATTAGTTTTTTTGTTTTTGTTTTTTGTTTTTTTTGTGGAACAAAGGAGCTTTTCCTAAAAGACTAATGTCTCAGCATGATCTGGAAAAACTAATCCATGCATTTATTTTTAGTCGAATTGATTACTGCAACAGTGTTTTCACAGGTCTGCCTAAAAAGTGGATCAGACAGCTGCAGCTGATCCAGAACGCTGCTGCCCATGTCCTCACTAGGACTAAGAAAGTAGAGCACATCACCCCAGTTATAAAGTCCTTACACTGGCTCCCTGTATCTCAGAGAATAGACTTTAAAATACTTCTGTTAGTCTATAAATCCCTGAATGGCTTAGCACCTAAATACATCTCAGACTTGCTATCAGTGTATCAACCCTCCAGACCACTCAGGTCTTCTGGCTCCAGCCTGCTCTGCATACCTAGAACCAGAACTAAACATGGAGAAGCAGCATTTAGTTCCTATGCTCCACTTATCTGGAACAAACTTCCAGAAAACTGTAAAAGTGCGGAAAGCCTGAGTTCCTTTAAATCAAGACTAAAAACACATTTGTTTAGGATTGCCTTCGACTGTTCTAGTTAAACAGTTCAACTGAAACATATTTTCTTTAGTCCAACAGTTTTTAATGTTCTTTTTTGTTTCTGCATTTTTTATTTTATTTTTTATTTTTTCCTACTTGCTTTGATTCTGTTTTATCTTCCTGTATCTTAATCATTTAAAGCACTTTGCATTGTCTTTGGACTGAATTGTGCTATACAAATAAATTTGCCTTGCCTTGTCTTTCATTTCTCAGCTGCTTTTCTGTTAAATTCGGGATGCAACAACATGTGCAATACATACAGTGTATTTTAGTATTTAATTAAATTTGACAAAGATTTTCAATAACATGGATCAACTTCTTCAACAAAGCTATTTTATTATTTTTGTATTATCTTAGCTGATATTATTGGATCAGATATTAAAATGCCATCTTCATTATAAATAAAAAAACCTTAATATGCCAGATATTTTTAAAGTTTACTTTTTTTCCTTCCCTTTCAGCACTAAAAGACGCCCGCTTTCAGCTGGTGAACTTCTCTGACAACGAGCTGCGGGTGTCGCTGTCTAACGTCTCGCTGTCAGACGAGGGGCGATATGTGTGCCAGCTCTACACAGACCCCCCGCAGGAAGCCTACGCCGACATCACAGTGCTAAGTACAACATCAAAACACACGCACGCGCCCACATACACAACCACAGCAAAACCACAGGGTTTCCTTACACAAACACACCAACATTCAGTCACTTG
This sequence comes from Cyprinodon variegatus, assembly GCF_000732505.1. Taxonomy (NCBI): domain Eukaryota; kingdom Metazoa; phylum Chordata; class Actinopteri; order Cyprinodontiformes; family Cyprinodontidae; genus Cyprinodon; species Cyprinodon variegatus. The sequence continues at coordinate 619,675 of NW_015150496.1, read as the reverse complement.
TTAGCAGGAGGTAAAACCTCTAATCACATTTCATCTGAGAAAAATATCATACAGTACTTTCACATGGAAAACAGTAAACAACAGGAATTTTTAATGTTGATGCATTTTCTTTTCATTTTTCTTTGTTTAAATGATTAAAAGATTTAACAATGAGGTTGTTTGCTGCAGAGTTCTGTCACTAAGACCAATTTTGAATATCAAACTTTTGATCAAATATTTAAGCCAATGAAGTAAATCTGATTGTAAATATGTCAAAAAAGAAAGATTTTGAAAATAAAACATGGTGCACAGCTATTTATCCTACTTGTTTACAATGTTATTACATGAAGACCATTAGTTTTTGGGTTTTTTTTGCAGAACAAAGGGAGCCTTTCCTTTCTTAGCTCCTTTTCTGTTACATTTTGAGATACAAGACTATGTACAATAATGCAATATCTGTTACAACAAGCAAACATGAGTTCTCCTGATGTTTTGTAAAGAATTTGGTTGGGTTATTTTGGACAGATGTTGATACAATTAATCTGAGTTGTAGTCTTAGGGCATTAGAGGGGAACACCACAGGAATTGTTTCACTGCAAAAAACATCTAAAAATGAGAAAAAATGTCTTAAATTAAGTGTATTTACCATGACTTTGAGTAGGTAAATAAGATAATTTGCCAATGGAATGAGTATTGTTAGTCTTAAAATAAGATAATTAGATAATATGAACTTGAAATAAGACAATGCATTTGTGTTTTCTTATTTTAAATGTAAATTGTCTTGTTCTATTGGCAAAGTGTCTCAATTACCTCCTCTTATAGACTTATTTAGATTTCAATTTTTTTGCAGTGTTATGATCCTGTTTCTAAAAGAAAAATTTAATGACCAAAGATACACTGACTGCGAATGTGGTTTAAATTTCTGACAACACCGGTTCATCACTTGAGGATTCATTTGATCAGTATTTTCAAAATCTGTCCTGAAATGTTATATTGACTTTAGAGCCCTTTGTAAGGGAAGAAAGGAAGTAAGGAAAGAAGTAAACAATAAAGACAGAAAACAAGGAAATAAGGAAGGAAGGAAACAGCGGGCTTTGTTAGTAACTCGGTGTACTTTACATGCTTTGCTAACATTTAGTCTGTTTTTTAATTAAAACATTCACACCTTTCTAACTAAGTTTAAAATCGAATTGCTTTGTTCTGATTACTTTGCCTCTTAGAGAGTCCAATGTGTTTAGTATGAGTGTCTTTATCCAAAGACACATTTAAATGTTCAAAGACATGTCCTGCAGCTCTGCTTGGCTTGAAAAGCCAAACCTTTGTATGAACTCTGAACATGTCCTCAGATGATGAAACCAGTTTCCTTCTCTGTGGCATTCTAAGTGATTCTTAAGGTCAGCTGTCATCTACAGTTTCTGCCAACGCACTGGTTAAAGAGCAGCTTCCTTTGACTGTGTTTTCTGCTTTAACTTATCCCACTTTTGGAGATTAAACAAATCAAACATTTTTAAATGCATCTTTTGGCAAATTGATGTAATATTATACTGTATATTCCTACAAATGCATGTGTTGTGAGTTTTTTTTAAGAAACGTTTCTGCTTTCTTAGTGTCATACTCTGAATCCATACATACTCTTTATGTCCTGTCTCAGTTCCTCCAGGTAACCCTGTCATCGAGGCCAAGGATGAGGTCCTCAGTGAGGGCAACGAGACAGAAATGACCTGCACTGCCATGAGCAGTAAGCCTGCAGCCACCATTAAATGGATGAAGGGAGATAAGGAGCTCAAAGGTGGGCAGAGAAAACACAGACACTGAGATTACCTCTGCCCGGTCAATAATGAGGCAGACCAACATCATCAAGCTAATATTCCTGCATCACAATGAACTCTGGGATCTTTAAAGAGCAGGTTTAACAGTTTAACAGATGACTTTGTAAAGAAAGTAAATAATGAGAATAGCTTCTATGCAAACAGAAAAAAAACAAAGGTAACATTTTGAAATTCACCCTGGCAGAAACAGGCCAGGGATGAGCTGATAAAGGCCTAATTTGATCCACGATTAATTATGCATTCGAATGAGTATAGAACTGAATCTGTTTGCATTGAGCTGACATATCTAGACCAGCCCACAAAATATAAAAGAGGCTGCAACAGGAATGGATCAGTGATATTACAGACAGTTCCTACAGCATCCAAACACTCAATCTAAATAGTTTCATTTCTCAATTTGTGCTGATGAAATCAGTTCTTCACGTTTTCACTACTGCAAAAAAAAAAAATACAAATTTATTCTATACAAGTTTCCTCTAAGCTGGGCCAGAGGAAAGATCCTCACCTAAGAGGAGCTTGAGGCAGGCTCATAGAGACCAATAACCAGATAAAATGTAGAGAGTAGTGTTAAAAACTCCAGTTTATATATATATATTTTTTATCTCAGTGACTCTGCCCAGTAGCAGTAAAAAATGTATCCTTCAGCATGAAGTAAAAATCAAATACGCTTAGAGTAACTGGATCTCTAATCACTATGATGTGTGTTTTTTTATAAATATAATACTTTTCATTGTTTAGGTTGATCAGTGTGACCATTGAAACAATAACTGATTCATCCTAAAAGCTTTGTCAAACACAATATGAGCTGCAACTATTAGATGGAAAGTTTAGGCTAGCCTTGGTTAAGGTGTGCCTAGAATCTTTCTATTTTCACTTAATGTCTTTTGAACACCTAACCCATAAACGGATGTCAACTCGGCTCAAATAAATTCAGTTGGTGTGTTCTTATAGGATGGTTCCCTATAGGAACTGCTCTATAGAAATGTCCTATAAAGTCTGGCTGCTTCACAAACAGCAAAACGACTCAGCTCCTTCTAGGTTTGCTGTAACCCTAAGGTCAATATTTGGAAGCTGGCAGAGACCAGAAATGAATTCACTCTCTTTTTGTAGTTTATTTAACACAAACCAACATCAACCCTAATTTTTTTCCGGACTGTTTCATATCTCAAATTCAGAAAAGAGCTTGCTGTGGTCCAACATTGAGGAAGGTGACACAGATTTCAGACAGGATCACTATTAGCCCTGCTCACTAACTAACATAGGGCTGTGTCCAAACTAGAGACTGACACGGGAGTGGATTTTCACTCCTGCCCCGTCCCATTCCCACAGAAAAAAATTGTGTCCCATCTCGATCACGGGCCAGAGTAGAAATCTAAATCCTGTCCGGTCCCACTCCTGGTGAAATTACTCCCATTCCCATCCTGCTCCCATTCAGAATGACTCCCCCTCCCGCACCACTCCCATTCTTGTTCTCTTCAATAAAATTTCTGCCAATACATTGAATCTGAATTTCTATGAAGGGTCAGTTAAGTTCCTGTTTCTAACTGTAGTAACTGTTGGTCCCTCCATTGTTGTTTTTGAGCGCGGGTGAAAAACTCAGAGCGAAAGCACTGTTGGTTTTTGGGTCGTGTAGTTTTTTTGACTCGCATTATAGTGTAGGCTTCAAGGAAAAAAACTACAAAATGGCGGCACCAGTACTGGATTTTTTTTTCTTTCTATTATATTTTATTTTTTGGCATCTATCCTAGTTTTTTTTATTTACTATTGGTTTGCTCCTGCTCCCGTCTGCTCCCGCTAATGTTTAATCCTGTACCGTCACAATCACGTGATCGTTACTAATACTGACTCCCATCCCACGGGAATCCCACGAGAATCCCGTGACCCGTTGGATTCCCGAAAAAATGTCAGTTTCTAGTCCAAACATCCACCTTCACCCCTAAATCCCTCAATCCCTACATAGAGCGGGGACTATATAGTGGACTTTATAATTAACTCAGTTAACTGACCGTTCGGACAGATGATCACACCTTGCACTCCCCACTGGTCACATGGACTCTATAATGTTCTATCTCGCCCCCAAAACAGATCCCATGATGCTTTGCAAGGAGAACTATTGCAAAGCATACTTTGATATATCTGTTTGTCTCGTGACCATGGATGCCCAATACTTATCAAGGTTCATTTTAGGACATTTTAAGTCCAGTACTTTTTCATTCACTCAAATTAAACACAGAGTGAAATAATTAAGATTTTAAAATAAACCTACCTGGTTTACCTACTTTCATTTGTTTAATTTTATTATTTTAATGGTATATTAATTATCTATTTTTCCACTGATTAAAATTCTAATGGTATTTATTTATTAAAAGTGATTAAATAAAAAAATAGTACATTTACTTTTTATGTTTTTTTTTATTTTATTATAGATTCACATTTAGATGTGTATTTATCTTGACCCTTAACTGACATTTAGAGTATTTGTGTTACACCTGTTGCTAAGGCTAAGGCCTTATTTTATAGGTTGAAAATGTTGAGGTTTCCTATATGTTGCTGCTACAGGTTTATACTTTACTTTACTACTCAACCATAACCCAATCAGATTTAGTATACACTAAACACCACAATAAATAAGGATAAATAAAGCAAATCAAGATCTTTTAAAAGCTCTAACAATTACCAGTGCATACTCAACCAATGCCTAAACTTAACTCACAAATTAGTCCTTAACCTAAGGTGGCAAAAAAGGAAGTCAGCTGATGATAGTTTTAAAATCTTGCTGTGTAAACCAGGCATGTGAAATGTCTCTCAAAGCCATTTAAAGTCGTAGGGAAGTCATATTTAAATCTCAAATAATTCTGGCTTAAACATGTATATAAATGTACTCTTTATCAGACCATGTTGTCCCAAAATTAAGAAAATGTTTATTCAAAAAAAATCCTATCTTAAAATCTGTTGGGGGTTTTTGTTATCTTATGCCAGCCAGTTAGTTATACGTCAACATGTACGCCTAAAAACGGTCATCTGTCAATCAAATTTTTTCGGTCATAGCATCTTGATTCATATGTCGCAGCTAATATACGAAATGGTTGAAGTAAGAATCATTTAGTTTCCCATTGCGTTCCGTCCCAGTGTTCACGGGGATGGACGTCTGTGTCTTCGGCAGGCGTAGAGCTAACAGAACTGGCAGCGTTGCGAGGCAAGGGCTCAAACATGTACGGCTGGAAGCCTTCTACACCAAACCAAGCTTCTGCCGCCCTGGCGTCCTCTCCCA
>NW_015150496.1:610139-614447 GCF_000732505.1 Cyprinodon variegatus | reverse complement strand
CCATAGCGTTCCTTGACAGTTTCGTTTCTAAGTCACCAATTTAGTGCTACTTGGTCCCAATGGAATTTCCCATTGGGAACCTACTAGCACTAAGTTGCTAACTGGTTTGCAAGATGCTTCTGACAAATCGGCCACAACCAAACTTGCTTGCAAACCTTCTGCCACAACAAACCCCTTGATAATCGACCAATCACATTGACCTTATTCACTTGTGTAAGGTCGAGCACCACTCAGGAGAATTCAGGAATGCAACAGTTATAACAGCCATTTCCCTACGACTTTAAGAAAGGTAGATGTCAGTGACTTTGTTTCTCATCAAGTAATTAGATATGGGCATGGCGTGTTGCTTTTTGAGAGCCCCCTAATGTTGTTCAACAGGTTTTAATAAAAGTTATATTAAGGTGTGGCTTGTCAAACTGAATAAGAAAACATTTTCTGTAAAAGTTAATTTATGACCTAATAAGGCTGACTTCTTTTTAATTATTTTTTTTTTATATAGGGTCAGCTGGTTTGGGTAATCAATTTCCATAGACTAATAAATCAGCCTTATATATATTTACTTTTTTAACATTTTGCATTTTTCCAGCTTGTCTTTTGTGTGATCATTAAAATTACTAGATGAAATGAAGGATGCAAGTTTAAAAAAAAAAGCAAAATCTCTGAAGTGTTGAATACCTTTGACTGGGTTATTCATAGATGAAGCCAGCAAGAATACCTGTGAGTTCTGTCAGTACGTTATAGACACAGATGCATAGTTACAAGCCCTACTAGCTCTGCAAAGGAGAATAAAAAAACATTATCCAAACGAGACATGAAGTGACGTGTGGTTTTCAACTAGAACTAAAATTAAGAATAACTGAAAGATTTACTGCACAAGGGCTATCAAACCTCAACTATTTCAAAAAGACTATTTTATTGCCTGCAGCACTAAATCCAACTCTACAGTAGCTGCTTACAACAGTCCCATAAGGGTTTATTGAAAAGAAAAAAAAAAACTGTGAGATGTTAGAGTAAATCCATCTGACTGTATCTGCCGCACTGTAACTGCATAACTAAGCCAGACAAGGATGAGAAATCTTGTCACCTCTAACTGTCTCGCTGAGTCATTATTTTATCTGCAGACAGGAACTGAAATCACAACAGAGAGCTTATCTTTCACTTACGTCTCAAAAAATCTCATCAGATTCCATCAAGGTTATAAAATCAGCTCTTTCTGAGGAGGAAATCTGCAGCTGTTAAACATAGCGTCACATCATTGGTGGGCTTTCATGTACAGAAAACAAAAGCAAATACAAGTACATCACAATAACTTTTAATATTAGCTAAAGGTTAATTAAAAATAATTAAAAAAGCAAAACTCTTTTTACACATTTTTTCCTTCATGAGGGATATATTGAATGTGTTTATTCCTGTTCTGGATGTTCTGGTTGACAGCTGATGAAAATGAAATTTCTAAGAGCATTACAAGTTAGAAAAGTCCTAATGTTCACATTATTAGATGTACAGAACCATAGGCAAAAAAAAAAAAATGTGTTGTGGATTTGTAATGATGCATAAACATAACAACAATAGCAAATAGTTTTTACACCCAATAGCAGCTCATTAGCATTATTATCTCCAATGCTGCAATAATATTTCAACCACTTCCGCAAGTACAGTACAAGCCGAGTTGAAAAGGAGGTGCAGAGGATGCAGAGCAGGAGCAAGGAGAAGAGAGGAGCAGGAAATTCAAGCAGTCTCTCTCATTAGTCGGTATGGCCAATGTGAGATCTCTATGAAGAAGTAGAAACATGGAGACTGATCCGCTCTCCTCCTATCATATTCTGTGGCAACAGCATCAAAGTAAATGACTTGAAAAGCTCAACTGCAAACAAGTATTTAAATACGAAGTTAAGTTGAAGGAAATAAATTGGAAGGAAAATGTACAGCGGGGAGAACGGCATGCTTTGAAGAAACCTCCACAAGCTTTCATAACATACCATAAACAGATGACTTGAAGAGATGAGTCAGATTTTTCATCTCAGTTGTGGTGTTAAAATAACATAGAAAGCTTCAAAACCATCTCATCTGTACTAAGGTGAAAAAGAACAGGACCGTTGCTGAGTGTTTCAAATTCCTTCCTTCGATACGAAAATAAAGTTTGTGTTGTATTGCTTAATCACCCTGGTAACACAATCAAAACAGCTCTAATGTAAAGAAACTAGAAACAGTTGGCAATCCAGCAACCAACGATGCAGATGAGCTGAGAGTCGCTATTAAATTCAAACTGGGCTTCCTGAACAGCTCAGCAGAATTAAAAAGCTGATCTCCTTTATGCTATGCTGCTCTGATGCAGTGTGTTACACACATCGAAATGTGGAATGATCCCATATAAATGAAAAATCTGCATTTTACAGTAAACGTGCACCATCCATTTAAGTCCAGGAAAATGACAGTAAAGCACTTTAGAACCATATGTTTACTTTTGTTTTAAGTGGGGCTTTCGCTGTAAAATCCAGTTTTCCATTGTCTGAACATAATTACCTGACAGACTCAACAAAATATAAGGAAAGCCAATTGTCCCTTGGTTAATACACTGCAAAAAATTTAAATCTACATAAGTCTTTTTTTCTTAAAATAAGTGCATTTTTTCTTGAATTTAGGAGGAAAGTGAGGCACTTTACCAATGGAACGAGACAATTTACATTTGAAATAAGGTAAAACAATTGCATTGTCTTATTTCAAGTGCATATTATCTAATTATCCTATTCTAAGAGTGAAAATACTCTTTCCATTGGCAAACTATCTCGTTTAACCTACTCAAATTAAGGGTAAATACACTTAATTTAAGAAACTTTTACTTATTTCTAGATCATTTTTCCAGTGTAGTCTCTGTAAATCAGTTTGCGAGATCAAAGCTGGAGGAAAATACATCTACTTCCTCAGAAATTTAACTGCAACACATTATTTTCCACCATAATATACCTCTGCTGGCACTAATTCTTCTGATCAAGTAAAAGAAAACCTAATGAAAGAACCAACACCCATGTTTAAACATCTTGAAGCTGCTAATTTTAGCTTCTGATCCTTGGCAACAAAGACTTTTTTTTTGGTCATTATTTACTTAATAAAATGAAAGTTTGATTAGATCTATTGCCAGTGAAAAAAAAGTTTTTCATAAATGAGTCATATCTGCTTGCCTCTATATTTGTCACCTGGCTGCTCTTGCATGCAGAAAGACAAAATATTTCTACAGAAGCAGTTCTTTCCAGACTTACTTTACAACTAAACATCCAAAATATTTAGTTAAATTTTTTTGAGTGCAAGAAAGACTCATTAATGTTTTAGTTTGAAAAGTTTGCTATCATTTGCTCTGGTTAAATGACCCAATCAAATCCCAAATTAATTATCTTCTTATCCCGTTCCTGTTCTGTAATCCTGTTAGTTTCAGTGATTTATATCCTGGCAACGATATTTCCACTCTTCACACTAACAATATAGTGAAAGTCACATAAAAAAGCACCCCTTGCTGTGCGGGTCACTTCTTTCTGCTCTTTCAAGGCTGACAGTTGCCGGAGCACTTTATTGACTGACAGGGAGCAGAGGAGCCATTAGACTCAAGTGCTAAGATACAACCATGGGGTGATTTCAATTACCCTTCTCTGCCCTGGCAGGAAGTCTGGACAAATGGATAAAACAACAATTGGGGTAAAGTATATGGTGTAGCTCAATGGGTATAATTTAAGTTTTATACTGAATTTCCCCTTTTGTTCTATTAGAATAATATAGGAATAATGAATCTTAAAGAAGGGAGCTGTGGAGGGAGAAGAGAACTTGGGCTCTTAAGAGTTTGTACTTGAATGCACTTTGTGCTCAAACGTATTTCCAGCTTTTGTTTAACTATCCGACCCCCCTTAGTGACATTCATCTAACGGCAAATCTCCACTGAGGCTTGGGATGTTTGCTAACAGGCAGCTATCCACAATTTAACTTCAAGCTTTTTCCTTACCTAAAAGGAACTCTGTGAATTTATGTATAACCTCCTTTAATTTGAACCCTCTAATTAAACTTTATGAGAGGGGACTTATAATTGGAGGTAAAATTTGAATTGCCTACCAAAAAATTGAGATCCATTTAATACATCAAATACATCAAATATTGCCATTGTTTTAATTTGTTCACTTTCTACAGCAGGTAAAAAAGCAGAGACTATACTTTGGTGGAAAATGTACAATAAGAGAAGGATTTTCCAGTGGCTGGAAAATGTAGAAAGATCAAAGACAAATGAAAGTTTGCAAATGGTCTGTACTTATATAGCCCTGAAAAAAA
>NW_015150496.1:588705-609044 GCF_000732505.1 Cyprinodon variegatus | reverse complement strand
TGCGGTTACAGCGACCAAAACAAAGCTACGGAGCAGACTGGACATCAGGAGCACACTTCGTCTGTCATTTTCTCTGATTACGCCTAGATGGGACCGGCTTGTTGTTTTATTTTTATGCTGTTTTTATTAGATTTTATGCCAGTCGTATCATCCGACGGCATCGTCCGTGAAAATATTGTCTGACATATAGCGGCCCGTGGTGCTAAAAAGGTTGGGGACCGCTGATGTAGAGCACCGCCGGGGCAGGCCTGACCACGACATGCGGCGCAGAGGACCAGTGGCGGAGCTCTAGTGAACAGCCACTGGGTCTTCTCAGAGCACAGGCGCACTGCTCTAACCACTAGGCAAACACTCGCCCTTTACACCCCTCTTCTTCTGTGACAATGAACAAACTCCTTTCCAAGATCGACTTTTGCTTTTCCACAAGCAGGATCCCTTTCACGCTTTCTCTTTTTAGCCTCCTCAGAAGGTTTAGAGGTTTTCCTTGCCTCAGCCATGACCAGTACTCGAGCAGATGGAAAAATAGTAGAGCCAAAGCCTTAGCTCCATGACGATATAAGAGCCTGTGGCCATAAACCGATAAGTTCTTCACAAAACCTGGTAAACGCCGGTGCGAGTTCTCTTAACTTACATAGAGATTATTTCAAGAGGGGAGCCTGGCTTGTAGCATTGATGGTGTCAAGTGCTGTATATTGGCCTGAGGAATCATTTAAAATAACTCATATGCGTCAACTATTCAGGTTATAAAGTCTGGGGTGTGCCTTTAAATAACTTTGTAGCTTACTTAAAAGGCCCCTAAATGTTTTAAAATGTTTGTTACACATCCTTCAGTTTGTAGGTTTTTCTTTTCAGCTGAATATTTAGTTGCATCTATCTCGAACACTGGACAACAGACAAAGTAGTGCAGACCATTGTGGTGTTAACATTAAACAGACAATTTGCTTTAGAAGAGCAGGGGTTGAGCATTTAGGTCACAAAGCAGGATAATTTTTTTTTATCCCTTTTCTTTGGCCTACTTCCTTTCAGTATCTGTGCAGAAGTGAAGAAGAGTCTGTGTCTCATCAATACAACAAACACCATGAAAAAGCTGAAAGAGTTGCTGGAGCAGGAAAATCAAAAAAGTCAACTTGCAGTGTCTATCAGTTTTTCTGTGCTCATTTTCTACTTCCTTCTCCATAGCTGCTTTGGCACTGAGGTTATTCTTTGTCCCTCTGCATGAAGGACAACAAACCTCTATGGTTTCGCTGCTACTCTATAGTATATCAGGCACTATTACTATATAAGCTCAGGATGGGTGCTTGAGAATGAGCTTTCAGTGAATATAATGTCCTCAGTCAACAGGTATTCCAGCACAGGGTGATTGGACTATATCTGACAGTTTTTCTGCAGTACTTGGTTTTCAGAAACTCTAGTTTATAACACCACACATGTTGTCCTTTAATTAGGCTGGCTGTTTCAAAACATTAATGTTTTTGATCTGGAACCAAGATGCTTCTTTCTGGTGTTTTTAAGGTAATTATTTTGCTAAAACTCACCATTTGGGTTGATTCCCCTGCATAGGCCACAAGTCATTGGCCAGACACAATCCCCAAAAAATCAGCCTTACTTTCATAAAATGTTGCTGCATCTTGCAAGACAGTCAGTTTGTTCTTTAGCTAGTGTTAAATTCTTTCTAATCTTTAAGGCCCTGGTTAACATTTCAAAGAATCTGCAATTGCATTAGCTCAACAACCCTGCTTCTGCACTTTTTTTTTGTCTCATTTACTCTCCAGTCATTTTTTTTTATTTATTATTTACTATTATTTTAAGCAAAGTCTAAACTGAACCATATTTCTCAGGAGTTCTCTATGATTTGCAGCTACAACATCTGCTTCCTTCGTCTTTGTATGAAGGAAAAAGGAATCGAGTTACTTTAAAATGGCCTCTTTAGGAATATATTCAGTAACATATGAGCTTTTATCTTGTGTGTATTGGTTTTACACAACTCTACTGCAACTATTAGTAAATTATTTACCACACAAGAATATATTTGACTTTTGTTTCCAAACGCTGTGACTGATCTGGTTGATGATGTTGGATTGCTCCATAATAAGTGCACATTCACTGACTTCCAAAATTGAATAAATATATATATATATTTTTTTTACTTTTCCAAATACCATTTCAATTAAACATCTCGAATCAACATTGCAAACACAATTTATTAAGATATTCATAATATCCCAATTCCCATATTTGAAACAGTAGAAAAAAACTTATTTGAAGAGCACAGATATCTTGAATATTGAAAAGAAATGTTATTATATATCTTATTTTTTTTTTATGGAAATCCAACTGATCATAATCCAACACTCCCCTCCCTCTACCGTCAGCCAGATCCACAGTTGTGGCATTCATATAAATGTCTGCCAGCTGTAAAATCTCTATGTGCCCAAAACTGGTGTATCCAGCACCAAAGCCACACATCCCTGGATGTTCATGCAACTTTCCAGCTTGGGAACAGTGTCAACATTGGTTGCTGTGATTAATCAATTTATCATGTTTCTGACTGGACTTGTTGTACCGTCCCCTGCTGGAACTGACCCCAATCTACCTCTTCATTTGGAGCAGTGACAGGACCCCACAAATGGCACTATACGTTAAACAGAAATATTACCAGGAATTCCATTTTTTTTTAAAATCAAAATGAAAAAAAAATTATACGGGAGAACAAATTCTCCTAATTGTCCAGATTAAGTCAGTGCAAATTCCCACGATAGTATCCTCATCTAAGCAATGGTTTAGATTGAAGACCTGAGGTTTCAGCCAGAAAAAATGTGAGTTAAAAGTTAAAATTTATTGAAATTAACTCTGGCTGGAAACAGAAAACAACTTTGGGCACTATTAGGGACAACCTAATAGTCAGAAATGACAACGACGAGGACTACAGAGAGGAGGTGGAGCAGCTAGTGGACTGGTGCTGAGACCCACCTGATCCAGAATGTGGAGAAACCGAAGGAGATAATCATTAATTTCAGGAGAAATCAGCCTAACCAATGCTAATCAACAGCTCAGCTGTAGAGGTGGCCAGCAGCACCAAATTCTTGGGGGTACACATCAAAGGCAACTTTACGGACTGTAAACACCACCTCACTGATCAGAAGGGCACAAAAGCGCATGTGCATTCTGAGGAGGAAGAGGAGAGCCCACCTGCCCCCACCCATCCTCACCACCTTTTACAGAAGCACCAGAGAGAGCTTTCTGACCAGCTGTCTCACTGGGTGGTGTGGAGGCTGCAGCGCCTCTTCCCAGCATTCAATGCGGGTCCAGCAGATTCCAAAACAGCTTCTTCCCCACGGCGATCAGATAGCTGAATGCTGAAAAAAAAAAAACGACAAAAAACAAAAAAAAAAGTTGAATGTTGAAAACATTTTTGATTAAATTGTGTCATAGACCATATCAATGCGCTTTTTTGCACCATGTTTTTTTCTCGCAATGTTCACATTTGAGTCACTTTAACAAAATTTAAATGTCATGGGTGCTGTAAAATTGAAATTTTGTTTTATATACTCTGTGTGTACAAAATGACAATAAAGTTTGTCTAAAACAGAGAGGTTTGGGGTTGCCGAGAATCCGATGAACAGAAAACTCAGGAAGCCCTCTCAGAGGGTTATTGGCTTCTTCTGCTTAAAAAATAACCAAGACGATGATGATGCCACAGCTGGATTCATAAGACGAGATTTAGAAGTTTTAATCTCAGCAAAGGGCTGAGTCACTGAGATCAGAGGGAAATCCATGTGGACCTGTGAGAGTCAAACACAGGCAGGCCAATTCAGGCTAGATAATCTGTGGGATAGGCAAGGTTTTAATGGGTGTGGTGGATACACTGGAGGCTGATAAGTTGTTCAACAAGGAAAAGACAGGGAAATCAAGCAGGTAGAAATTTGGTTGAGAGCAGGAAGAGAAGAAGGCAGGGAAAAAAATATGAACATTTACACATGCAAGGCTTTCAATAATCTGGCATTGCCAATCAGCAGAAATCAAGTGTATAAAAGCAGCTGGGCATATGCAGGAAATAAGCTTTACTGAGGTGCTTTGGAGAGTAGCTCAGATGTGCATCTGATAAAGCTGATAGCAGAAAAGCAGGAGGAGATTAAGAAAATGCATACAGGCACGCCAGAATCGTAACAATCCAATCATGTGTAATGACCGTACGCTGGTTTTGTGTCCCTTGGTCATCATGTACCCATTTGGTCCGGCATACTCATCCATTAAACCTGGCTAAATAGGGTTTTAAAATAAGGTTTTATTTTTTGTTGCACCAGTGTTTTTACAAATTGAATGGGACAATTTTAAGATTATTTTATTATTTTTTTTAAATATGGCTATTAGTACATTTAGCAAACTATTTGTAAACATTAGCATAATTAGAAAGGTGAGCTAATGACTGTAGCAGGAGTGTGTATTTACTTTATTTTATCTGTTTTTATTTAAAAAAAAACAGGCCTTAAACTTTCCCAGATTCGATTTCAATTTAAATTTTAAGAGTTAAAAAAATAAAATATATACAAATGTTTCTAAGTTGGCTGTGGCCCTGTTGTAACACCTCTCACTGCTCTAAACGATTACCAAAATCATTTAAAAAAAAGAAAGTTACATATTTTTTCTTTTATGTTTTTTTCATCACTAAGCAGCAGACGGCTCTCTCTGCAGAAGCCATCTGTCCTCTAGCAGCGTGATGAGCTTCATCCATATGTCCAATTAGAGACTAAGGTCCTGGGACTTTAGAAAAAACTACACCTATCCAAAACTATACAATCAAATATTATATTAAATCTGAATATCCCATTAAACAGTAGGACCTTAATTAAAAAACTATATCATTTTATGAATCTCAAACACCAAATAAATTACAATTTAATAATAGAAATAGTAATAAATTAAATATCAAACTCCCGATGATGCATTCACCAGATTTCTGTCTCTAGTACCACCATGCTTAATGCAAATTAAGTTAAAGATTAATTAAAGACATCTCGCTCACATTTGTTATGTTTTTCCCTTATTTTTCACTATAATCTTCTCCAAAGGAACTCAGCCAATGTAGAAAAGTTAAATTTAGAAGGCTAAATGTGATAAGCTGACATTATTATCCAAGTGTGCATTAACTTTTACGCTGTAAGCCTGAAATCCCCGAGTCTTACATTTACTCTTGTTGATATATTGGAACAGATGGGTCTCCAGCTTTAACATAGTGTCTTTGTTTTGCTTTATTTTCGGCAGGTAAGCCCAAAGTGGAGCTGACCTACGACAGAATGTACACAGTTACCAGTCGGGTGACATTCACCGTCACCAAGGAGGATGACGGGATCCCTGTAACCTGCATCGTGGACCACCCTGCCGTCAAGGACTTCAGAGCACGCAAATATCTGGAGGTTCAGTGTAAGTACTCTGGCTTTTTCTGTTCACACGCTTGAATTTGTCACTTAGCTTTTTTTCATTTCAATTTTATTTATAAATGGTGAATTAGATTTTTTGATTTTCAAGAGTAATTAATAAAAAGCCATTATATATACTTCCAATAAAACAGCACAAGTCCATATTGAAATACAATGTTTTTATATTTAAGACAGTTACACTACAAAGCCATGGATCAGAGAAATTAAATCAGATTGACTTTTTTTGGACAAGAAAAGTTAATTAAAAGTTAAATTAATTGTACTGTGTTAGAGAAAACTGAGAGTATTAGCTTAGAATCAGCAGTTAAGACTTGTGGCAAAGGCAACAAGCCATTAAATTATTATTATTATTAATGGTGTAATGATGCTCAAGATGCTTACTTCCATGTCTAAACCTTAGTGCCCAGTGCTAGTAAGAGCTGAGGTTTAGTGCTAGTGACGAGTGGAATTTAATAACTTCATATAATGTCAGTTCATAAATAAATTGTCCACATAGTCTATAAACAGCAGGAAAGTTGCAGAAACAAGCTGTTTATTTGCATTAAAAGAAAAGCATGACATGTTTCTTCAAAACAAATGTCATATTGATTTTTTAAAGTAAAGAATTTCACATTTACATTAGCATGCATGGTATTTACCACATGCATTAGATTTGACAGTTAGCATATCTGCTTATTTGATATAATTATCTTATTTTAATCCTATATTTTTTTTTCTAAAAGAGTTAGAAATGTGGAAAAATACTTAGTTTTACTTTACCTTATGGGTCTTGCTGCATTACTAGTGCTTTTTTTCCTCCACCTATTTGAAGAGGAGGTCAGTGAAAGCAGCATAATGCAGCAGAGAACATTAATGCTGCAGTTTCTGACAGTGGAGAGAGCAATAGACGAAGAAGCTCTGAACACTTTTGTTTTTAATAATAATGCAACCTGTTAAGATCCACCTCCAAATGTTGGCCTGTCCAGGTATTCAACATTAAAATTGGCCATCTGCTTTGAAAAACTGCACTTTTGAAGTGCTTAAGAGCAGATTTTTATTCAGGTATCTGAAGGGCGCAACAAAGTGAAAAACCGCCCTCCTCGAAAAGTCAAACTCTTGCAATTTTGCACCCCCAACTGTGCAATACAATATTTATTCCAGTTAGATGTTCACATTTATATTGCTACAACATAGTGTTTAGCATCCCTTAACTATGATTGCCCTCCATAAAGATCAGCTGTTCTGTTTGGCCTCAAAGGTTTGTCAGAGAACATCGGGGGAACATATAGTCTCATAAAGACCACGGAGCACCGCAGGCAGGTCAGGGAGAGAGCTGTTGATATTCCTTAACACATGATCCCCACTGTGAAACAAAGTGGTGGCAGGATGATGCTGGAAGGAGAGATTTACCTAGCAGGGACAAGGAAACTATGCAACAGTGTTTGTGCTTGTACAGTGCTTCTCTTTGCAGCTAGTCATTAAGTATGAAAAGTTTTAGGTTTTGTTTCTAGTTGATGATCAGATGTTTGTTTTATTTCACCAGACTGTTGAGTTTCTCTATTGACGAAATCTGATCAAAGTTGCTCTCACTGCATCAGAAATCTGCCCAGTCTGAGCAGAGAACGCTGATCATAGTCGATCCATCAGTGAAGAAAAAGCAACATGTTGCCTTTTGACACATTATGAGTAAAAGAGGAACACGCCCTGGTAAGATTGTTGACATCAAAAGGCCCTCGTTGTTCAAAAGAAAAGCACGTAAAACAGCGGAAAAAAGACGTCTGGCTATTGAAGAACACTCTGCAGGAGGTAGACAGGCATGTCAAAAATGGAAAACTTGATGAGGGCAAAAACAACGGAATCCCCCAACATGTGCAAATTACTTATCAGACTGAGAGGCCAGATCAGAAGCAGTTGGGTCGATCAGTCCAACTTCATCTTTACTGGGATTGAAGGAAAGCCTCTTGGAGAGATTTAGACATCATGTGTAGATAACATGGCCAGACGTCCTCTTTTTCTCAGACATTTTCTACTTTTCATACCTAAAACAATGCTCCAGGGGGATTTTTGAAAATCGTCCGGGATTTTGGTCCACTACAGCACAGGCGCAATTTTCTGAAGGACTGGTGTGGACATGTCCCCAACAATAATTTCGGCTTTTTTTCCCCCCCTTTCCGCTTATTTACTTAAGTCAAAGGTAACAGAGGTTGGGTGCAGCTATCTGTGTTCAGAGCATTTTGAATCCATATTTTTTTCCTCTCTCGCTTTGAGACATCAGATTTGCAGTCACATTTCACTGTGTACAAAGTAGCTACATGGAGGAGAGACACTCAGCAGCACTCAGTGAATATTAACCAGCAGCTACTTCGATGTTTAAGTAAAAGATCGGATACCAGTTGGTTAAAAAAATTTGAGATCATACCACTGAAAATATGTTTGTTTGAAATACAGAGTTTTTTCTGCTAACAAGCTAAAATGGCAACAAATTGTAAGTTTATAAAAGTTAGTATTATAATGCAAGAAGCTTAAGAAAACATAGTTTGTTCTTCTTTACTAGTTAAAAAGCTTGGCTTTTTAGAGGACCATGACTCCCAGTTACAGGTTAAAATTAACATGTTTTCTTATTGTACAGATAGAATCAGACTGCAGAGCCTCTACATATCTTGAAATTTTGTTTTTGGCATCATTATATTAGTAAAGAGGTTGATAAATCTTTTTAAGCAGAGCACAGATAGAAGTAGGGAGAGCTGCAGATTTAAAGGGGAAACAGATTTACTGGGATGTGCAACACGCAATAAAATATATCTCCAAGTTTACTGGTAAGTTTACAAGAAAAAAATATGCTAAGCTATATTTAAAATGCAGCATATCCATATTTTTCTGGATGGATGGATAAAATTGAAAATGTACTTTCAGGGATGCATGATATATCAATTTTGGCATCGGAATCAGCTGTTATTAATTTTTTTTTTTTATACATTAATGTTTTTGGTCCCTATATAGGTAATGCATTAAAAGGCATTTCTCTAACATCTATAAATATAAATATAAGTGAATTTTGGTTCCTCTGTGCTCTCGACAGTAGAAAAGCATTCAATAAATATATGTTTGAGCTCATTTTTTGGAAAATACAAAAATCTAATGACAGCTTTTGGGTTGAGTAAGTGTAGGTCCATTAGCCCCCACCCGAGTGTCCCCACAAATTTTCATCACAAAGTTACACCCTTGGAGAACAGTGTAGCACATAGTCGAAACACACCGGGCACTCGAACCGAGCCGTCAGCTCCACGGCTGGGGGCAGGGAGACGGCGGGGGACGGAACGGCCAAACCCAACCTGGTGATGGTAGACACATGCTGTGCTTCCCCCATCTAATACCAGCCCCCCTCCTCCGGCTGTGGACAGGTAGCTCATTGCTCTCTGCTGAGGTTCGGTCCAGTCAGTGGGCCCAACAGTCGACCCCCCGAAAAAAAAGGGTCCTCCTTTTCAGAAACCTGGTTCTTATATGTAGAACGTGAAAACAGCATGATGATACAGGGGTGCTAATAGTACTTAGCCACTCCAGTTTATTGATGATGCGTCAAAGCCCATTACCCAAGTAGAGGCACATTACCCTTCTGTGTTTCCACTAATAGGA
Organism: Cyprinodon variegatus; assembly: GCF_000732505.1. Classification (NCBI taxonomy): domain Eukaryota; kingdom Metazoa; phylum Chordata; class Actinopteri; order Cyprinodontiformes; family Cyprinodontidae; genus Cyprinodon; species Cyprinodon variegatus. The sequence continues at coordinate 599,994 of NW_015150496.1, read as the reverse complement.
GCATTACATATTTCAGGATTTTTTTTCTGTTTGTTTTTACAAGTTTTTAACCATTATGTTCCTGCTGCTTTGACCTTACGGTATGTCTGGACCCTCTGGCATGTTCTGTCACACTGTTTAAAGATAAAATGTGCTCTGTAGCTCCTGACCTTTTCCCTGTGAATAAAAAGGAAGATTATGGTGCATCTACTGCAGCAGAATGGCCTCTTATGACTTAAAGCTTACATGCACCGTTGGCTTAGAGCCTTACGCTGCGTCAAGCAGAGCTTGGGCTGCCGTGCTCTGGGCGTGCTGCAACATCACCTGCTTTGAACTCACCCTGTACCACAACAACACAGCCTGAGATGTGATGAAGCAGCTTTTTAGATGCTTTAGAAATTATTTTAGTGATTCTCACTGTAATATGTGGCCCAGGGAGTTGAGAACAAGGCAGTTTGATTACATAGACAAAAACATTAAGTAAAAAAAAAAAAAACATTTTAAAGTTTAAAGAGTGTTGGAAATATGATTAGTTATCTTGAAAGGTAGGTACACAACATAAGACTGTTTTTCTTTATTTAAGATGTATTTAGCTAATTCATCAATGATAATAAAAGCGAAAGTGAATAAAGTTCAGCTTATACAAATAACATTTTTTAAAAAATCTGGCGATGGACAAACTAGGTTAATCTCATTTTCTTTTTTCTAAAGATGCTCAAATTAGGAAGATATGGCATCTAAGAAGGGTTTAGAAGAGTTTTAGAAAAATTAAAATGGACTTTTCCACTGTAGGGAAGTGGAGGATGTTAAAGACATCTGTCAACATCCTCAAGTTCGACTGTCTGAGCAAGTTCAGCATTATAGCAGAATACTATATGCAAAAAATTAAATCTCCATAGTCTTAAATTTGTTATCATCTGACCTACAGAAGAAAAGAGTCAAAGTTTAATTATTGAGTGATGTTATGAAGGTCAGAAGGAAGTTTTCTTGGGGGCAAGTAGACTAATGTTCCAGACAAAATTTCTGGAGCAATACTCTTTGGATGAATCAGTCTGAAAGTAGATCAATTGGACACATGGACTGGAGAGATATTGGTAAAAACTAAACATAAGATTTCAGGGAAACTTATTATATCAGCTGTAAAATAAGTAGATAAAGTGCCATTGTTTTTTTTTGTGTGCATATTTTTCTGCATTTTTATGGAACTTTGTAAGTATAACAACTTTTAAAGGGTAAAAATTCCCAAATTGAAAAGAATAGTATGTATGATATCTCAGGCTGAAACAGTTTAAAAGGACCTGCTATATTTTTTTGTTTCTGGACCAATTTGTAGAAAGGAAGAGGAGCATGATAAGGATAGTTGGGATTTATTACCAAAAAATAACTTGGGGGGGGGGGGGGGGGGGGATGGTTAAACACACAAGGGGGAACCTATCCAAACATTTGGAAATAATCAAGAACTAAAGTGAAAACCAAACCAACCACATACAGAAAATAATCAAAAGAAACAGACTAGAAAACAGCTGAAAAAAAAGTTAAGCATTAGAGAGATTTACCATAGAAAAGTAAATCAAAACACTTAAAACACTGGCTTGCATAAAATAAAACAGGAATGAAAGGAAAATATTTGCTGTTAGTTTGCTCTTTGCTCTTAGTCCTCGACGCGGCTGACCCAGGTTCGAATCCGGCATGTGGTCCTTTGTCGTATGTCTCTCCTCCTCTCTCATACCCCCTTTTCCTGTCGGTTTACTGTCAGAAAAACGAGCCAGTGCCGCAGCCAGTGACGCAGTGCCATAAAAACAAACAAAAAAAAGAAATCCAGTAGAACACACTAAAGGTTAAAAACAAGCTATAAAAGAAAAAAAAACTAAAAAAACAACTTACATGAGATCCAGTTCACCAAGATACCTCATGACCAAAAAGGATTTCCTTCAGAAGGCTAACAATCTCCACATATAAAGGACAGTAAGATCTTTCAATCTTTTAGGGAGAGTTAGGTGGCCGTCCCTTTAGAAGGACTGTGGCGTTAAATCCTGTTTAATTTGAGCCACAGGTTTTTGGACAAACCTGCATCAAAGGTAATTGTCACTTATTTTGGACTCTCAGATACATTTTTGCTGTATATCTGGTGTCTTATGTAAACATATTTTGCTGTATCATATTTCAAATGATCAGTAAATTGAAACTAGCTTTGGCCGACAATCATAAATATACACTGTCCTGCTTTATGCAAAAGTTTCTGCATAAAATTGCATGTGTAAAATCTCTAACATTTAAAGTTCCTTTAATAAAGTTTCTGAAAGGGGTCAGATGTATGTGGCATTTCTCCTGCTCTATATAGCAGATAGTTGAACAATAGAATTAAAGGACATTTTCTAACAAAGATGGCTCAGGTTTTTTTTAACTTTGCAATGACACATTTCTTCTCCAGCCTATTTTACTCTAAATTCTGTCAATCTATCTTCATCCACTCAGTGGCTGCTCAATGAATATCTTCTCCGTTTCTGACCATTTATGATAAAACTCGGATGCCTTTCAGTCCAGAGTAAATTTTAGCACTTCCTATGGGAAACCCAACAACTATGACCTCCTATGGGGGCTACTTTTATCACTCAGGTTGTTTTTTATTCATCTATCTCTGTGTGGTTTGAAGCCATTATAGAGGATTATCAGAGCTGACCGTCCCTCCATCCAGGACTTGTACAGGTTTAGGGTCAGAAAAGGGGCTGCTAAAATCTTAGAAGACCCCAAACTTCATGAACACAGACTGTTAAGACTTTTTACCTTCAGGACGATGCCACAGCATTTACCACACTAGCGATTATTTGCACCAGTCCAGCCATGTTTCTATCTTATATAAATATAAAATATTTATTTATTTACCAATTTTTTTATTTTTTTTTCAATTGCATGTATATTTACAGTTTGCAGGTCTAAAATGACTATGTTGTGTATACTTGTAATAAAAAGGTTAAGTTTGTAATAGAATCCTTAAGCAAAGAGGAATGAAGTTATATAGATTATTGTGCCCAAACTAGAATAGATTCGGACTCTGGGTGTGGACTGAATTTCCAGCACTTTTTAAAATACTCAGAGCAGCTCACCCTGCAGCATTAACGGTACTGTGTTCAGTCATTCTCATCCATCTCCTATTCTAATGGTTAGTTTAAAGGCCAGCAAGGAAGCTGAAAACACTTGCATGCTTTGAGTTACTGCTATTTGTTTGGCTGATTTCCCTTTTAGAGTTATACAGTTTAAGGTGTTCCTAATAAAGTGGCCTGCATGTGTTTGTATAAAATCAAAGCAAGCTGCTGGCTTCCTACCCACTTGTTTCCTCCTTTAGGTCAGCTGACTGCAGGGGAGACTGATAACGCCATGTTGAGCACTTATGAGGTTAGGCTCACAATAAAGCAAATAATCCAGTTAGCATAATGGTAATGGCCTTCCTGCATACAGTGGGCAGTATTTCAGCAAGATGTGCTTTCTGGATTTGGCACTAATGTGTATTGTTCATCATGTAGAGGCAACTAAGCCTCACAGTATCTATGTGGGACTATCAAAACAACCTGGAGATGCCTGGCGTCCTTTATGTTTATAGCTCTGAGATGACAAGGTCAGATGACTGTGAGCAGGCAAAAAGTTGCTGGACGCCTTGTAGAGTCTGGAGCGGAAATAAAGCCAGGGGCTGCTGTCTGAATCCACACAATCCCACAGAGCTGGCTGCTTGCCCATCTGCTGTCCGTCAGCTAGCCTCTCACAGAGCAGGATGCAGACAGATGGACAACCAGACATTTGTTGTTTATAGCTGAGAAGGTCGGACACTTTACTGCTGGCTCTGAAACCGTAACTCAGGCCTGAGCTCTCCCTCTAAAGCCTGATTAAAAATGTGACGACAAAGCCCAACATTTAGGAAACATCATTGGGGGAACCAACAAGAACAATTCACCCCACCAGTGGGTAGTCATAACCTCACCTCTTTTCTGCTATTTAGATTAACTCACGATATATCTTCCTCTCTGTGAAGACACATTTTTATTATAAAAAGATTCCTATTGTGTACACAGCACTATATGTCAGGAGATGCGTAACCTGACTCCGCCAGATCGATTTGCTCCGCATATCCATCTGGAAACCTTCGGTTGAAGTAATTTTGACAAGGGGCGAAAATACTGGTTAGCTGATTGGCCTATGTTGGAGATAGACGGGCCAAAAAAACCAATCAGATCAACGAAGCATATGACGTACTAGCAGGCTACTCTTGCCGAAACCAGTCGGGAGAAGAGCAAAAACATCTTTTCCTCTGAGAAAATCCTCCAGAGCAGTGTTTTGCTCTTCTTTCAGTGAAGAAATACTCTGTAATTCCGATAAAACTTGCTCGATAGCCACGCTAACGCTGGTTTCATCGGCTGAAGCCGCCATGTTCTTTAGACTGAAACGCTGATTGAACGTTCGTTTGGTGAATGGCTCCAAACTTTCTTTAACGGAGAGTCTCCAGAATGATTAGCGAGTGAAATCTTGAAAGATTGCGAGATCAGGATGGTCTCACGAGGCTAGGAGATGCGTGCCATGGACTCTGATCTCTACAAGGGTATTTAGTCCCCTGACGTAGTCCACACTATGTCATGTTCAATCACAGACTTCAATGTGACAACGCAACACAAAGAAATGCGTAATCATGAGGTTGTTAGTCATAATGGCAAGTTCATTTATATAGCACATTTCAGCTAGAAAGCAATGTAGTGCTCTACATGAATAGAGCATTAGTTTAATAAAATATATGCATTTTTAAAACATTTCATTGTCATTACACTGTTACAGGTACAGAGCAATACAATTCACTCTCTGCATTTATGATGGGTAGCAGTGGGCTCTCATTGTTAGGATCCGGGGAGCAGTGTGGGGGTTAAGGGTCTTGGTCAGGGACCGAGAGTGGCAGTCTTTGGGAGTGTGTGGGACTGGAACTCAGAACCTCTGAGGACCAAGTGCAATGCTCTAACCACTAGGCTACCTCTCACAAATTTCACTGCAAGTTCTTCTACACACTTAAACCAATTATGTTTTATATAGCAGTTAAAAAGAACTGTCAAAGGTAACTCTAAGCGAAAGGATTTCAACCTTAATTTGGCACTTTTACAGTCTTCTAGTTTTTTTCCAGATTACTGTTGCCAAGAGCTTGATGTACGCCTCTCTGTTTGGTTCTGGGTTTACGGAGTGAACTTAAGCCTGGGATTTCTGGTTGGTCGATACACTGATAACAAGACTGTAATATAAGTTGGTGCTAATCTAAATTGTGAATAACAAACTAACAGAAGTATTATTAAGTCTATTCTCTGTTAAAGGGGGAGCTAATGTACAAACTTTAGAACTTAGATGATGTGATGTATTCTACTTTTTTTTATTTTAATGAGAGCGAGGGCAGCAACATAATGGAATAACCTCAGCTGTTGGATCTACTTTTTAGGCAGACCTCCGAAGACAACATTGTAAATAAAGATAACTACACAAGTGATTTTTTTTTTTTTATATATATTAGTCATCTAGGAAAAGTTCTTCAGGTGATAGAAGGCCAGCTTTGTTGCTTTAAGGGCCTCTGAAGGTTCAGGTCTAGGTCCATCGCTACACCCACATGCTGGGCCTTATCAGAGTTTTTTTGCTGGAGTAAATTAAGTTGTGCTGCAAATTTTGATTGCTTCTTCATTTACCAGGGCTTCAATTTGGCACATCCATGCATTTTCTCCCTTTATGCATTTATCCAGCACTTCAATAAATTAATGGTCCCCTTATAACATTGTAATATAGAGCTGTTAATCAATGCTATACTTGCCTAACCTGTCATTTTAGGTGGACCTCCATGTCTTGTTAGGTCTGCATTTGATCTATCCTCTTTCCATGTGCAGATGATGGATAAAATAGAGCTCTAGGGGATAATCAAGGTTTGAAATATTTTTTGGAACCTGGTCCAGATTTAAACATCTGTACAAAGCATAAATCCAACCAGTGACTAATGGGATAAATGTAGTATCAATGTTGCAAATTTTTATTAAAATTCAGCAAAGCTGAAAAAAGTTCAAAAATAGTTTACTCTTTAAATAGCTAACTAGATTATCAAAATTGACAATCAAATGTGTGAATCCAACATAACTATACACTACCAAAGTTTTTATTAAGTATTATTGAAATATTAATTTGTTTTTGTTGTTATTAAACCCATTGACTAAATAATACACATATAACAGCTTTCGGAGCTATAAGCTATATTTAGTGGCTGCAGAGGCCTGGTTTGGGTCACATGGGTAGTTTTCTAGGGCTCCACCTGTAGACAAAGAAAAAAAAAAAATACAACCTGTTAAACCACTGATAAGATTAAATTAATAACTGAATTAATGCACAGCTCTCAGCGACGCTAAACACATTCAGAAGTAAACGACAACCATTCCCCTGTTGTCTCCCACCATTTCACGGGGCAATACTTTAACAGTACGGTAATATGGGAAGAACCTGTTTTAACAGTGCTCATGCACTATAATATTAATACAATCTAATAGAAAACCTTTTACGGCAAAGCACCCTTAAAGGTCACCTGAAGCCGCTTTCTCCAGAGCATGGAAAAGTAGTCATTGACTGGTAAACAGCAAACAAATCAGAATACTTTTTGTTTGTTTCTTGCGTTCTTTCCCTCTTGATAAATGTAATAAAATATTACAATTACTTCTATAGAGGTTTCTAAGTGACTTTTCTTTTACTTTTTTGTAATGGGCATGCAATGCGCATTGTCTGTCTTCTAGGTCTTCATCAGGTGTTCTTTCTTTTGCAATTTTCTTTTTTGTTTATTTCGTTTTTTTCTTTGGGTTGAAGTGTATGTAGAATTTATCCAGGATGCAGCTACAGAAAAGCCTTCCATGGCTAACAGGGCAGGAAGTGTAATGGAAAAACACATTGAATATGACTTTATTTTCTATGTCAAGCCAAGTCCTCCGAGGCCAAGCTTGTTCAGCTTGCTGTTTTTTTCCTGTTGTCAATAAAGATACCTTTGAGCGGCATAAAATTGACCGACTCTCACTCAAACACCACTGAAGAAGTCATGGATGTTGCTCTGATTGTTGCATCTTTTGTTATTTTTTAATCTCTGAAACTGTTGAGAACGTCCCCCTGACATTGCTCTCTGTTTGTTTTAAGAAGCAGCTTTTCCAGACATTTTTATCACAAGCACATTTTTGACTTAGTGGTGTTTTCTTCTTCTGCCTTATACATTCAACCACGGTTCCCTCAGTGGGAGGCCAAAATGCTAAATGTCAACAGTCTGTTCTGCTTGAAGAGCTTCCTCATCTTGCACTCCATCCTTTAAAGAATTCAAAGCAGCAAATTCTGCATCCTTGATTTATGATGCATACTGACCCTGAAGAAGGTCTTCCTGGGTTTTCCTGCAGCAACTTTAATCAGTAGACTTGTCTCAGTCTTTGCCTCACGAGGAAGAGTTTTAGTGTCTTGATGTCAGGCTCATGAGTTATGGTAGGAAGGACCTTGAGATAGAAAGCATGGCTTGGACCTGCTGTGGTGAAGAAGTATCTGGGACAAAAAGTGAAGCTTTTCATTTACAGCTCCATTCATGTTCCAAACCCTGTATTAATTGTCTATATATAGAGAAAGAATTATGTATATAAGCAGCTTAAGCTAAGCTTTTGTTCTATACCTGCAATATGCAATAGAGATAAGGTGAGATGCTCGATCATCTGAGGAGAACATGCTTTTGTTGAATTGGTATAGTCTAAAAGAATTCAAAAATAAAAAAGTAAAAAGTTAAACCTGATCTGCGAAAAACATCTCCATCAATATCTTATTGTGATTGGAGGTGCATCAGGTTGATGAAATGGTCTTACCAGGCCTGACTTTCAACATTTCTGTTTGGCCTAATTTTGGACAGCACCTATGATCCAATTATAATACGCAACATGATTTTCAGGTCAAATAAGGACAAAGATGAGGAATTCCAGTGTTTGGAGAACCAGACAGTTTGCTAGTCCATCACAGGTCCTGTGATATGACTAGCAAACTACAGAATCTCATGTTAAGTTTGTTGTTGTTTTTTTATCCTTAATTTTATGCATTCACTCCAAACGCAATTCAAGCAGCTGGAGTTAGTGATTTACATGTTATCGACATTAAGAGTTGCATTCATGAGTGCAGTAATGCAAAGAGATGTTAAGGATATGCTTCTAGTGATGCAAATGACAAAATGATGGTGATTACAGGGAAGCAACAACTGCAATAAAAGTACAGTGAGTTAAAAAAAATCTGAGCTTATCTGTTAAGTTGTGTTGTGACGACCACAAACAGGAACCGGATGTGGCTTTGATGTAAGGTGAAAGTGCGAAGCGAAGACAAAGCTGTTTCACCATAAAGATGGACCCACCAAGGTGCTTTCTCTCTGTTAGGTGTCTCACTCGACCCTAAGGCTGTCACCCTAATCTTCAAAGCTGATCCCATCTTACCACAGCCTCTGCTGGACTCTCTGCTCAGTTTTTCTGTCTACTCTCCATATTTCTTCCCCTAGCTGCAGGGCGGGGCATTGCCAACTGCCTCCACCCTAGCTGCAGGGCGGGGCATTGCCAACTGCCTCTACCCTGCTTGGGTACTCTCTGCAAGGCTTCTTCCTCCAATCTCCCCTGCTCCTGTCTGAGCTCCACCACTCCTCCTCACCTTACCTCCATTGACCATGCTCTGGTCTTTCCATGGAGTTTTGAGTTCTGGTCAGACAGAAAAATAAAAATAGCTGGAATCATTTTGTGGGGATGTACCATTAAAATGATTTTACTGTCAACAGGCTGGTCAGACTGCTTTGTCAAACTGAAACATCTATCCACTCCACCTGACAGACCTGGGCATGTTGGCAAATGATCCGAATACCCTCCACGTGAAAAAAAAATTCCATCATGGAATAAATGATTTTTAGCAACTTTTGAACCCTTGTTAAATTCCATACTAGACTTGTGCACTGCCAGAATGTCCTTAACAGCTTTTTGGATCTCACTAGGGTGTTTACTCTACCAAAGCCTGTTCTCAGTGTGATCAAAGAAGCTCTGCAGAGTCAGGCCTGGTTAGTACATGGATGGTAGCTGGTGATGTAAGCATTTAAATCCTCAAATTTCTTCAGTTTCCATAATTTGTTTACAGTGGGACAATAACACTGTCTCAATTCTGTTTTCTCCCTTCAACAGCAAGATGCACCAGAGACTGGGAGTTAAAAGGAAAAATCTCCTTAAAGGAATAGTACACCCAAAACATGATAGCCTTCATTTTCTACTCACCCCCATGCTGAACAACACTCTGGAGTACTTTTTTGATATCTCAAATGCATCTGGAGATCTGGGAGGCTTCTTGCTGTCTGCTGACATTCAAATAATGGAGGTCTATGTCGCCCGAGACAGAAAGGTCCATAAAAGTCCACAAAAAACGTGTCAATATTCCTCCATACTGCTCGTCCAATGTATTCCAAGTGTCCTGAGTGGGTAACGTCCATAATTTACTCAAAACAAAGTCATTTAGAATGTTTTTAGAGCATAAACAGTAGTGTATAGGATTTCCTAAAAGCGAGTTCCTGACGCTACGGAAACCGCGGCAGACCAAACCAGATGAAAGTGCGCATTCAGCTCGGCAAAGAACTCATGCTCTTCCTCAACACTGAAGTCCTCAGACATTTTTCTTTTGTTGTTTCTTTCTTTGCACAGGTAAACAGCACATTTCTTCTTCTACGCTTGCATTATCAGCAGAGCAGACGCTGAATGCGCACTTTCATCTGGTTTGGTCTGCCGGCTTCCGTAGCGTTGTGAACGCGCTTTTAGGAAATCCTATACACTACTGTTTATGCTCTAAAAACATTCTAAATGACTTCGTTTCGAGTAAATTATGGACGCTACCCACTCAGGACACTTGGAATACATTGGACGAGCAGTATGGAGGAATATTGACACGTTTTTTGTGGACTTTTATGGACCTTTCTGTCTCGGGCACCATAGACCTCCATTATTTGAAAGTCAGCAGACAGCAAGAAGCCTCCCAGATCTCCAGATGCATTTGAGATATCAAAAAAGTACTCCAGAGTGTTGTTCAGCATGGGGGTGAGTAGAAAATGAAGGCTAATCATGTTTTGGGTGTACTATTCCTTTAAAATGACAGTAGTTATACTCTCAGCATGGTTACCTGATGTGGTTTTATAATTTGCTTTTATTAATCAAAACACACAGCCCATTGCAGTGTTTGCTGATCTTTTTGCATGTCTATAAGCACCTTTGATACGTTCCTAAGTTAACTAAACGTCTGATTACATGAGAGCCTCAGTCTATTCGGTTGCTCTGTTAGGGCAGTCAACACAGTGCATATATTATATACCACAATCACTTATATCCTGCTGCACCACAGGGAGTTTCTTAACCGGCCCACTGTGAATCATATGCTCAGTTTCACAGGATCTGGTCAAGAAGTTTGTTTGTGACTGTACTGTGCATATAGTGGGCATATATATATACGTTAGCGCCATACAAGAGGGGCTTTGGGAGACCAAGTTTACTTTACCATCCTGCCTAAACAAATTCGTAAGGTACCAGCACATACATGTTTCCTGGGACCAGAAATGAGTTGATAGGATTTCTAAAACTAAAAAAGCTTTTAATTGTGAATCGACTGTTCACTTGTGGAGCAGTTTTTTTGTAAGTGAATCCACAGTGTGTGTTTGATATGCATGCAGTTTTTAGATAATTGCCTGAGCAATCGAATTTTCTGTACAGTTTTCTTCAGTTGATGGTTATTTTATTCTCCATTTTCTTTTTCCTCTCATCATTTCAGACAAACCAGAGGTAAAGATCATGGTGGGATTTCCACAGGGCTTGACAAGAGAAGGCGAAAACCTGGAGCTGACGTGTAAAGCGAAAGGCAAACCCCAGTAAGACACAATCAAACACATTTTTCAACCACTCAAACACAACCATAGGGAATAGAAGCAGACCAAACCTCTTCACTGATGGCAACACAAATGTTTATTCACATCCTACATCACATTTCTTCATCTCAGGGTAGCAAGTTTGCCCTTGCCTTTAAAAAAAATCCATAAACAATTTTTTTTTTTTTACACATTAATCATCTGAAAAAACACAAATTGAAGATAGTGTTATGTTTAAGTCATATGGAGAAGGATTTGATCACTAATACAGTAAAAGGCAGTTTTTAAGAAATTGCTATTTTATGAGATGTTAATGATCCATTCATCCATCCATCCATCCATCCATCCATCCATCCATCCATCCATCCATCCATCCA
>NW_015150496.1:572016-587490 GCF_000732505.1 Cyprinodon variegatus | reverse complement strand
CCACCCACCCACCCAGGCCCATCAGCACCACCTCTTGACATCATCATCAGCATAAAAACAGTTGAAAACCATTTAAGTGGTATCCCCTGTTGAGAACACTGAAGGTAGTATAATGCATCATAAATTACTAAGCACATTGATGTTATAATAATGTTAAAATAACTCCCAGCCAAATTGTATCAGACTGCATGAATCTTTCAAGTTGAAAGTTTCTTATTAAGCCATATTTTTCTATTCCTTGTTAAACTCAATGCCAGCACAGGGTGTGCGGAAACGTTTTTCTTTTCATCTGAGAAACCTCAAGGCAGCAGCCGTTTAAGTAAAAATGACGCCATAAAATAAAGATTTTCCGTGAATAATTGTAAAAAAGTTTTCTCTCTTTTACCTTGAGTTATTTCTCTGACATACTTCCCTGTGCTATTGCTGTATCATTCTCTGACTCTGGATGTAATTTATATTTTTTCCTCTCTTTATGGGAAGCAGTTAATATTAAATTACTCACCACACAGCTGCTCAGTATGTACAGTATCTGTAGCAGCTCATAAAGGAGATAAAATACTTGCACTGTTCCTGTGGGTCTACTGAGAGAGAATCTATCATGTGCTGGCTATAATGCCTACCTTTAAACTGCCTGTTTGACTGTAACACTGCATTTCTCTGCTTATTTTAAAGTATTTTTGTCCATCTTTACACTAATGTGACCCTGTCCAGTGGAGGTTCAACCTATGTGTCATTTATGAACAAAAACTTTAAAAGCCTGCAAAGCATTCAGAAGCTTCAGTTTTCATATAATTTCATTTCTTGGCAAATTTACTGAAATAATAGTTTCAACATGAATATGCACAATGAATTGCATGTCTGTTAGATTGTCCTAAAGCAGAGATATAGGGCAAAAAGGAGAAGACAAAAAGTTGCACTTTGGATCTTATTGTATTATTTAGGTTAGTTTTTGTATTCATTTAAATAGTCGCTGATAGTAGACAAAGTTGGATTCAAGTCATTTCCCTCCGTGCTGAAAAGGTACAGCAGCTTTTATTAGTGCTAATTGATTTCTGCAAATGTCGGCCGGTATCATCTGAAAGCTCCCGCCCGTCTCTCATTAGGCTGCCATTTCATATGTATCACTTTCGAACACAGGTGTTGGTTTGTTCGGATGACAGGTTTCTTTGATATGAGATGTAATGGAGTGCAAATGAAGCCATTAGAGTGATCAGGGGAAGAGTAAAACACCGAGAGCCTTGGGCAAAAGTCCCACTGGACTTTTCCAGCATCAATATAGCTGGCAGCATTTGCTTTAGTTGTGTTAATTTGTTGACAGGGCGGTTCAAATTATGGCAGAGCAAAACAATCAGATGATGTAGTTGTAAATATTAACTTAAGGTGTCTAACTGTTAGGTGCACTGAAAGAAAATCTGTATGGAGAAAAAAAAGGTAAATGAAAACCATTTGCTGAAGTTGTTTTAAAAGTTTCTGGAAACGTTTAACTAAATGACAGCTTGTAAATTTTGGCCCACAATGGTCATCCACCATTTTTTGGTTCGATAAACACCAACACGGCTGTCATATATTAGTGAAAAATACGGTTAGCTGTATGGAGTTCTCTTCCATACTCAACGGTTGCCTGGTAAGCCCTCACCCGTTTGAGTTATGCTGATTAGCTGAAGTTCAGGCATGCTGCGGTTGTCCAGTAAGAAACAGATACAGATAAAGTTGGATGATGGATTTTTATATCGAAGTTTACAAAGTACAGATATGTGGTTCTGCAACAAGAAATAAAAAAACATAACTGATTACCAGTATTCACAATAACCATGAGCTTACTCACATTCAGCAACAACATATATAAACACAAGCCATGAATATAAATGCAGATAGAAAATATATAAGTTTACAACACTCACACAATTAATAAACTGGGAAAAAAGGCTCCAAAAATGCCCTAAGTGGGGTAGCAAATACAGTTTAGCTCAATGGGGTTACATACAGAAGCTAACAGGCCCATTTACACCATTGTTTAGAAATCAGCCTCAATTAACACACCAAAGTAAGCTTATATAGCATTTTAGCTGGCAAAAAAGGGTGGCTATAATCATTAACATCAATATATGGATTTTACGTAACATTAAAACACAGTTACATTAATCAGAACTATCTAAAGCTGTTTACTCACTTCATCATTAACGTACTGCACTTAAGGAAACTTCGACCACTCCGGTTGTCTGTGTTATTGTCTATCTGCAGTAGGGCAGCCTAGACAATTTGTATGGAAACCTGACGATGACTGACAGCTAAATTAACCAGTGAGAAACAACTTGTCTGAAAGAACTACAAAAAAAAAACAGTATGAGCTGGACTGGCCCTTTTACAATTAGTTGTTATTTAATGAAGAGGCATCAGAAGAAAAATGCAAAGCAGACATATCAAAAAGAAAAAGAAAGCTCTCATTCAGAAAATTAAGATACCAGAAACATAAAAAGCCCAAGATTCCATCAGTATAACGGCAACAATAAATGTCCAGCATTGATAAAAAAGATCGGTTTTGTCCTCAAAATGGACAAAGGAGGAAAGGATACTGACTTCTTGTTCCCAGAAAGAAGCAAGAAACTCAATACTCTTTGTGGAAATATGTTAGACCTCGGGGTTCTTCATAGTTTGCAATGAGACTGTTGGAAATATAAGACTGGTATAGACTTTTTTGGACACATAATGTAAAATCAGCGATTGTAACTGGCCAGAGCACAAAACAAAATGGTCCATATCAGATATTATTAATAAAACTATCACAAGTATTACCCTAGAACACCCCCTCAAATCAAATTAAGACCCCCTCCCTGCCTCAGGGACCTTATTGATCATTCAGACATGGCTGTATTGTAAAAACACTGAAAAACGTATTTGTAAAACCATCAAAACACTTTTGCACCATATGTTCTTGCTAAAAAGTTTTTCTTCTGATTTCTTTTTGCTGTCTGTCATCCGATAGTCATTGTTATCACATCTACTCCAGGATGTTTCCTTGTTATTTGCTAAACTTCCCTGTAAATATTGGAGGTTTCAGCCGTTCTATAGAGAGAAAACATAATAAAAGAAAAAAAAAATTTATCTATTGATTAAATCACTTTGTTGGTTGGTGTACTGTTAGCTGTTGCTGAGCTTTTCTTTGCCTGCAATAAGTTTAACAGGGTTCAGCACTCATCTTCAGTACTCAAATCTTGAATGGGTGAAAGCCTGCATATGAAATCCATTGATCCATCTTTCCATCTATTGTCTATACTCGCTTGTTTTTGCATCGTTGCCTAGGCGATGGGACTTTGACCAGTGCCTTAGTCTGGAGGTCATTCAATGAGATGGCAATTTACATCCTGGACACTTCATCAGTCCCTCACAGAGACACAGGATAGACAACATGTACACACACTCTTGCCTTATTGCAAAATAAAGAAACACATTTAACTAAATGCTCATCTGTTTGGATTGAAGGAGAAAGCTTCATTATCTGGAAATAGCCATGTATTCGTGCTACAAGGCAACAGTGCTTCCAATTAAATCACTTTGCATCCTGTAAAATCTGAAATCCTCTAATAAAACCAGAACAGAACTTTTCACTTGAACTACCTGCATTATTTATAGGCCACACCCCCTGCGGTGGCAGCATTATGCTGTGGGAATGTTGGTTGACTTGTCCACAGACACAGAGAGATAACAAATGGTTCTTATTTCAGATTCTTCAAAACAAAAACATTGCTCCAGAGTGTGCAGAACTCCAGACTAAAGCAGAAGTTCATCTATCAACACAAAGGTGCCCCGAAGCAAACAACTAAGATAATAAAGGATTGTTTCAGGAACAGTGGATTGCAGAAAATAAACCAAAACAGAGATTTGAAAACTGCCAAAATATTAGGCAGTGAGTGTGTCAATGTTTTTATTAGATTTGAATGTTTAAACTTTTTATTAATTTACAACATTGCTTTTACTCTGGGACTATGTACATTTCTCTAAGGGGAAAAAAAGGATTTCCAATACAGAAATTAGTAAAATAGATTTCTTCAGAATGTTGCCCTGAAAAACATCTTAATGTAGTGTTGTCAGGTTCCCTTTTGCAGGTTTCGTTTTTATTCTATGATCTGTTTAAATGGACATAACAGGAACACACAGAGACATAACACAGATCAAATCCTCTGTGTCCCCTCCCCACCAGACCCCCACAGTTTCCACACTTGGCATAGAGACAAGCTCACTCCCTGTATTCATTTTATAAAGATGAAAACACAATCAATACACTGAGCCGGGAATTGGAAGTCATTTTCATTAGAGCTGCTGAGAGTTGTGTAGTCATTACCAGCAGATAGCGGAACGGGGCCCCGGCTGCAGGCAGCCATTTGTATTCCAGACGCCTGCCCTTCCTCTCTCCTTGCTTCCCATCTTACCTCTTTGGTCTATCTCTGTCTATCAACCTCCCTTGAATTTATTTTACCTTCTCTCACAGAATCCGGTCTACCTATAGAATTTTATAGATGATGTCTTTCTCTCCATCTTAAAGGAAAGTAGTCATACTTTTATTTATTCTTTACTCTCCCCTTCTACTGCTGGCTAACCATGCCCATTAAACACCCCTTGGATTTTCTTGTTTTAGAGTCTAGCTTCTGCATTTTTCTGCTTTGTTTTCTTTCTTTGTTCTTTTTTTTTTCTGATTCCCATGAAATATTCTTTTAAAGGGAAGGAAGCAACTTAAAACACAGCAACAAAATTCAACAAGAGAGGCCATCAGCGCACGCTCAGGGGAAATAACGGTGGCTGGCAGTGGTCGTTGGAAGCTGTCGTAGCCAAATGGAGGTGTTTTTTCTCCCACTCCCCCTCCCTAAACCTCTGCCACTCTGGGCACTCTGAGCTTATTGTCATAGAAATAGAGTTTACCACCCTGCTATTCAAGAAGAGACAAGAACAAAGCCTGATGCTTAGTAGTTACCAACCTACGCGAGTAAAAACATAAAACGCACGCAACCGCCAATTCCAAGACAAAGGCGCTTGCAATTATTTCCATTCATTTTACACAAAGACTGAATTAGATTTCCATGATGTCAGTAACTATTAGGCTCTGACTAAAACATGCTAAAGCTCATTTAAAATAATTTTTAAAAATCTATTTTGATACATCATCTACAGCAGCGTTCCCCAACCTTTTTTTTTTGGGGGGGTAAGTACTAAAATACTATTAAATAAAATTATACGACTGGCAAAAAATCAAATAGAAACAGCATAAAAATAAAACTCACCATTATGTTGAATTAGTTGGAGTCCTGAGCTTGTTTCTGTGAAATAGCCGGTCCCATCTAGGCGTAATCGGAGACAATGACACACAAAGTGCGCTCCTGATGTCCAGTCTGCTTTGTAGCTCTGTTTCGGTCGCTGTAACTACAGAAAATCCCGCTTCACAAAGAGAGGATGTTATAGATAGGATGCGTCTTGACCTTAATTAACCTGTGTCAAGAGGCACAGATGCACCGACTGATGTAATTGGGAGAGAATACCCCAATTTTTTACATTTTTCTAAATAAAACATCACTCAGACTCTGATCGTTGATAAATTATATATATATATATTTTTTTTTTCTTTGCGGCCCGGTACCAAATGACTGACGGACCGGTACCGGTCCACGACCCGGTGATTGGGGACCGCTGATCTACAGTACACTGCAAAAAAACAATCTAGAAATAAGTCATAAATTCTTAAATTAGGTGTATTTGGCCTCAATTTGAGCAGTTAAATAAGTTTATTTGCCAAAGGAACGAGCTTTTTTATTCTTAAAAAAAGATATTTAGATAAAATACACTTGAAATAAGACAATGTAATTGTGTTTTCTTATTTTAAATGTAAATTGTCTTGTTCCATTGGCAAAGTGTCTCACTTACCTCCTCAGTTCAAGTAAAAATTAACTTATTTTAAGAAAAAATGACAGAGATTTCATTTTTGGCAGTGTATAAGCCAAGTGGTGCACTGTATCTGCTTTTTGAACATGCTTCAAAAAAAATCAGTGGGAGGCGACCTCATCTGGTGGTCAAATTTGGTATTCTACAGTTAAATTCAGAGGACTGCATCTCTAGACAGTTTTTTTTTTTCTTTGCCAAGGGCATCATGCAGTTCTACCATTAAAAGAAAAGCCAGATATGCTACCATATGAAAGGGGGATAGGGAATGTAGCTCCACAGCTTGTGTTTTGCAAGAGTAGTCCTTTTTGAACAGGATAATTTTTTCATATAGTTCCAACTAGTATCTAGTGTGATTTGCAGTAAGGGGCATGGATCTGAGATGGCAGAATAAAAGGAACCCTCTTTTATAGTGGCATCATAAATGACCCATTTTCACAGTAATCAAGACTGAAGTTTTAAAGTTGAAATTTAAATAAGTTGTTTAGTTTTTAAAAATGACTGTAGTGAACCTTATAAAAGCAAGGGAGCCCAAGTCCAGTCCTCCAGGGCTATCCTCCCACTTTTAGATTCATTTCTTCCCAAACATCTCTACATCAAATGCAGGCCGCATTACAAAAAGGCCTCATTTATAAAACATTATGTGGAATCCACACAAAAAATTGGACTTATAAAGCTATGTACAAACTTCGTAGCATGCAATTTTCATTTATAGATCACAGCTCCATCTCAACATTTGATAACAATGTTCGCCCTTTGTTCTTCCCTCCACACATTTAGACTTAGACACACTGTATTGTCATTTTGTATACACTGATGATTGAAAAGAGCAGTTTACAACAGTGAAATGAACATTACCGTTATAAAATGCAGCGTTGATCATCATGTAAACAGTATGGGAGAGAAAAGAAAGCCAGTTTTAAAAATATTGGTGTAAAAGGTCATTAATATGGAAAAGCTCAGTGCAGGGCAAAATAAATATGGTGCAAAATGCAGTAGAGCATTCAGTTGTTTCTTATTTAGAAGGATTATAAAAGTTTCAGCCACATTGGTGGTGCAAAAATAATGTCTGAAGTTTTATGCAGAGTTCAAAAGTTCAACAGTCTGATGGCAGCGGGGAAAAATGCTGTTGCAGAACCTGCTGGTCCTGCAGCTGAAGCTGCAAAGCCTCTTTCCAGAGGGCAGCGGGGAGTCCATGGTGGGAGTGGGAGGGGTCACTGATGATGTTACGGGCTCAGGACATGCTGGGATGAAATGTCCTTAGTCGAGGGAAGAGGACATTTCATCCCAGCGCTGCATTTACCCATAAATGGCAGAGGACCACATGACTTTTAATATACATTTAAATGAGCCAGCTGACCAATGCTGTTTCATGGTTAAAATGATAACTATGTATGGAAAGGAAAAGGGAAAAAAACCACAGTTTTAAAGAGGTAGAAATTTGCAGTTGGGATAATATTGATCGCCACATTATAGGCGTGAAAAATAAGAGGAATTATTATAAATGGTAACTTGTTCAAAATGTGATGTTTGGACTGTTCATATTAACGATGCTGCCTATAATACCTGGGACCTATTGATAATTATAAAGAATGATTTCGTTCTAAAAAGTGTCTCAAATTAAGAGGGTTAATTAACTGTTTCTTAGGAAAATAAAAGGAAAAGAAAATCTGTATAAGCAATGCTGCGTTGTTCCCTCCACATGTAAATAAACAATAATACAGCATTCTGATCAAGTTAGTCATAAATTGATTATCTGTTATAAAGAGTGAAATGAATGCCAGGATGCAGTCTATTTTGAATTTACCACTTTGGCATCTTTGTAACCAGCTTTCACTGTCTTCAAAAGGAAATGTTAGGTACTGTGAGGACTGAACATGTTTTTGCATGGAAAGTGACCTTTTAAACTTTCACACCCTGTTTCCATTTGCAACATTTATTAACTAAAACACAGGCCTCTACAGAGCAAAAGAACATGCAGATTGAGGGTTTTGCTCTTTTCATTCAGGGATGCATTCAAAGTTGGAGGATGGACTTTGGCATCCCTATAATCTAGTACCTTCAAAGGTAATGAACTGAAAGCAGCAGCTGCTCCTAATGTATTTTATGATGTTCTCATTTCAGACCACAGAGGGTGAATTGGCTGAAGGTGGACGATGATTTTCCGTCCCATGCGGTAATCATCGGAGGGGACCTCTACATCGAGAATCTGAACAAGTCCTACAACGGGACCTACCGCTGTATGGCGTCCAACCCGCTGGGCGAGTCTTTCGATGACTATGTCCTCTATGTCTATGGTAAGCCATGAACTCTGCTAAAGCTTTATGATCTCTGCATATCTATCCCCTGTACCTGTTGTTTTTATTCCGTTCATTCAGCTTTTTGTTCATCCACTGAAGGATCTCGCCTAATTTATGAGGTTTCTTTGATTTATGCAGATTCTGTCTGGTTTATTCAAGTCTTTAAAAGTCTTGAATACTTTGCTCAATTTAAGCCAGTTTTAGGAGACTTAACATGAACAGCAGCATAATTAAATGTAAAACACTGACTGATTTATGAGGCTGCTAAGCTGTTAACACAGGTGCTCATTTGTGACACTTGGAGCATACTAAACACTCTGCTGGCATAATTCAAGAAATGCGACTTGACTTTTAAACAAGGGATCTTTGTTGTTCTGTCTCTAACTCATAATGTGGTTCTAGCAGCACCTTACTGCTAAACTCTATCTGCTTTATTAATCCATCTGCATATCTATCCCCAACTTGCTTAGAGTAGCATTTAAAACCACAGGGCAACTCTGGAGTCCTTTTCTTTACTAAAAATCTAAGATATTTTACCTCAGAAGTCGTTCATAAGGACAGTCACATGTTATTTTATCTCCATGAAAACATCACAATTAAATATCACTCAGGGGAATTCAACCTCCATATTTTAACACCAGTTTTAACAGCAATATTCTGCCTGATGTCTTGAACTGCCAGGAATTTTAGGATGTTAATACATATTTGGCTGAGTTCTCTCCTGAGCAGCAATATTCATTTACGTGTTGAGTAGATTTTGCCTGCATGAATTAAAACACTTGGAAACCTTGAAAAGATCTTTATTTTTCACAGATGAAAAGTATTTATTTATTAGTGATTTAACCAACGTAGCTCAAGCAGCATTAAGGGATTAAAACTATACCTACACTGCAAAAACAATCTAGAAATAAGCAAAAATGTCTTAAATTAAGTGTAATTACCATTCATTTGAGTAGGTTAATGAGATGATCTGCCAAAGGAACGAGCATTTTTATTCTTAAAAAAAGATATTTAGATGAAATGCACTTGAAATAAGACAATGTAATTGTGTTTTCTTATTTCAAATGTAAATCGTCTTGTTCTATTGGCAAATGTCTCTTTTACCTCCTCAATTCAAGAACAAATGCACTTATTTTAAGAAAAAATGACTTATCTAGATTTTGATTTTTTCAAGTGTAGATCATCCTCTTAAGTATTATACTGCATTGACTAATAAAATGTTGAGTGGGCTTCTCACTTAGACTACTGACTTCTAACATTTTACATTATCATTATCTGCTTACCTTTATCACGACTGCACTATAAAAAATGAAACGGATGTATTCAACTTTTAGATTTTATAGTTTTGGCTTCTTCAAAAAAAATGAGCTAGTCAAAAACAGTAAGTTGAACCTTTTTCACACTATAGCATGTCTCTGAATTTGGGCAAAGTCTTTTGCATCGATGGTTTTTGCTTTCAGAAAGTGGACAACGAAACGGGACAGCATTATTGCAGCCTCTGCTTTTCTAAATCATAAATACGCAAATTTTTGCTATTTTTCTTGCTTCCAAATGTGTTTTGTGTGCCCTCATGCCCTTCAATAACCCGTCCTGTTTTTCTGTGTAGTCATTCTAACTCTGTAGATGCCGTGGATCTAGAAAACTCTGTAAAAAGCTTTGAGGGTAATGTTCTAAAATCCACTTTTATAGCCTTTAAAGCCCAAACAGGTTAAAGCAGAGAGTGGATGTTTCAGCAGGTTATAGTAATTGGCAGGGACTATGAGCAAATAATGCCTCATAGTAAAATGTTGTTTCCTCTGCTGCTAAAGCTGACTTCATAGGGTTCAGTCAGTTATTGGATTTCATGTCAAATATATCAAACCTCAGGGCATATTATTCCTTTTCATTACATCTCAATTTAAGTCAGACTAGATCTGTTTATAGGCTGAAAAAAAATATATTTCTGTGATGTTTCATAGTCTCTAAAGCAAAGAAGCCACCATCTAGGTGAGATTTGACTTGAATGAATATGTGTGGCTCTCTTTCATAAACTGATGGTAATCTTGTAACCTGCCTTCACCTAATTCTGCTGGATTTTGTCCTTATTCTACCCTCCCTGTCAATCTCTCATCTTTCTCTCTTTCTCTTTTTCATGGCATTATCTCAACATGCCACTCTGCTGTTGATACCAATAACATTTACTCCCCGAGAAGAGCATTATCGTCTAATGTGCTGATTTTCTCTGACCAAAATTACTTCCCAATCGCTTCTGGTGGAGCCTGAGCGTGCAGTGAAATTATTTGGCTGCCGTTGTCAGAGGGAATAACCCTCGTGAAAAGGTTTTGGGTTTTATGTGAGGGGTAGAGAAGTTCAGCGCCTGATGGACGCCAGCTGAATAAATGTTACTTACAGTCGGCTGTTCTGCTGCACTAATTACATCTGAATTAAGCAACATTGCTGCCTCCACAAATCAGTACGCTCCTAACAGCAAACTGCTATAATCCCTCTGTTAGTCTATTCAGCACTAGATAAACCACAGAAGAAACCGTATTTATGAGAAAACTAAGCATTATATCCAAAAAAGGAAGAAAAAACAGATTGGATCTGCTTTAATTTAATGCCTAATGTCCTCCTAAACCTCCTTAAACCACTTCCTGTCAGCAATACCAGCTGACAGAAATGTTCCTCTGAGATGGTTTGCAGCTTCAGAGAGTCACTAAAACGCTACAGCTGTGGAAATGCACGCATGCACTGCATTTGAACTCCTTTCATTTATTCATGACAGGTCAAACAGAGTGCTTCTTTAACAATCATGTCCCAAAAAAGCTACACTAAAATATTCCTGCAGCAGAAAACACTTTACCTTCCATTGAAATAACACACCACAGTGTACTGTGAACCCTGCACAGTTAAAAAAACATAAAAAATTTGATGTAATCTTTCCAAACAACCAAATTTGCAGTTTTATTTTTTATTTTTATTTGTTTCTGCATTCAATTAGACAAATGTAAAACAATCAGACGAGTCCCAGAAGCATACTTTCTTATTAACACATTTGTGATTTTATGTTGGTAAAATATTTTAGAATGAGTCTGGATATAAACAAAAATGGATGAAAATAAAAAATGAACCATGATGCTAAGTATTAGTATCACGGTTCGTACTACTAAATTCTCCAGCTTAACTGTTGGATTCACTGCAGTTCATTTTTATGGAACCAGTTTACAACAGTTGACTCAACACTTTACCATTCAAACAGATCAGTTTTATGTACAGAACTTTCCTGCACACATGGCATGTTTCCAGACACACATACAGGTTCACATTCAGTGACACATTTAAATTGGACAAAGTTATTATAAAGTGCAAAATGTTTAATTGAAATCCTTTATTGATGAAAACTCTCGGCTGTTCCAGGTTACAGTAGCTCACAAAAAAATGCTCTTGGTTGGTTGACAACACCCATTGCCACAGAGACAGCCAGTGTGCATATCTGCTGGTTCTCCAACCTCTGCAAGGCAGCAAAAAGAAAAAAAAAATGGCTTTACTCTTCTTCAATAAAATATCAGCTCTCTGAACCCCAGCTTTTGTTCAAGTTCCACCCTTACAGCAAGGCAAGTAAATTTATGTTCATGGAACAGTTGGACGAAATAAATTATTATTTTGTTAGGAATTTAGAAGCAATTTGAAAGTAATAAACTGGTTTTATTTTTTTTTTCTTCATTCTTTCTTTATTGTTAGAATAAGGACATACAGGTTTTTCCCTTGGCCTCAAATGCAATAAAAATCACTTCTTTGAATGGTTTGTTCTGCATCTAGAAAAAAAAAGCAGAGGCTTTTCATAACAGCCATGTTATTTCTGCATCAATAGTCACAGGGCTGCAGCCAGCAACCAATATCCCACATTTTAAATGAGACTGTATTGAAGTTAAATAGAATACAGAAAAGAAATGTAAACATAAACATAACATGCAATGTTGCTTTCACATCTACCATAGGATATTCATGTGAAATTTAGATTTAAATACAGTGGTGATAAAGCATTTTTACACACAAAAAAAATCCAATTAAAGAATGCTGGGCCCAGTTTGTTTAATAGTGAACACTGGTTTCACACCATAGTTTTTGGCTATGGAAGGAATCTACAATGCAGTGTTAATTCCAATGTTACTTGGTCACTTCCCACCTAAACTATTTGATAAATGAAAACTCAGGTAATTTTATTCGCTAGCCTGTGGATTATTAAAAGTGTCTCCATCCTGAGTTAGCTATCTAGTTTATGCATTGGAAATGGCAATGCATTTGGCTATGTATCTGGATATGGAGATGGACTTGATTAAAACTGATTCAATTAGCTTTTAATCCAATTTAATTGACCATACTTATACACAAATACTCCATAGAATGTATAATCTACACAATATTATTTTCCAAGTACAAGCAGTATTTGCCTTCCTTCATAGTTTCTACAAAATATTATCACCTTCTCTTTACCATCAATTGCATTAAGTAAATAAAGATCATTAAATAGATCCAACAGAGGCTAGATTTCTTTTTTCATGGTGGGACAAATGACAGTGATCCACCATGCATGTCCTATGTGGGACTGCAATCATGCTAATGCCTTAGAATAAATGGGTAGGCTAGTGTAGACAATGATGGATGAATACATTCCTTTAAGGTGTTACACCATCTATAATCTGAGTTTGTACAAATGGCAGTAAAACTGTGACATAGTCATTTAGCACAGTGTTGAGCCATTTTCTGTTCCCTGTTTTAACATAATGAAAAAATAAAAAAGGTAAGAAAAGAAAAGTAAATAATCTAACCACGGTCTGTTTTTTCTGAGATATTTACAATGCTATAAAGTCCAACAGGAAAAACATCTCAAATTTTAAATTTGGAAAAGTGTAGAGATTTGAAATGAAAATGTATAAATTCTAGGTTTGCATTGTATAACTGATACCTCCTTATTGAGCTCATTTTATTTGATAAGTAGATGAAATAAATGAAGGGAAAGGAGAGGAATCATCAAGAAGGATGTGAAGCAAACTTCACAAACTCTTCAGGTTTGACACAGTTTAATCATTAAGAATGCTTTTCACTTGGAACTGATAATTACAGAGTCAGTAGTTTTCACCATGAAGGATCATGTTCAAGGGTTCTTCACATAACAGCAGAACACTGAGTCCTCGGAGCTCACCATTATTCTGGTTTGGCAACATAACGCATCGATATATTATACTCCAAAATGGCTCTCAATATTTCCTTTAAGAGAGAGAGGCTCATTCAGCACA
This sequence comes from Cyprinodon variegatus, assembly GCF_000732505.1. Lineage (NCBI taxonomy): Eukaryota > Metazoa > Chordata > Actinopteri > Cyprinodontiformes > Cyprinodontidae > Cyprinodon > Cyprinodon variegatus. The sequence goes on along the minus strand of NW_015150496.1, from coordinate 573,989 downwards.
CTAGCCAAAAAAATAAACAAAAAAACAAAGGATGTATTTATTTATCTGTCTGCCACTCTGGGATGATTTCTACTAAATGCATCCCTACTGTTCCCAGAAGTATTGAATCTACTGTAAATGGTTTGGACCATCACACTGCAGTGAGAGAAGCATGAGGCTGTCAGCCACTTGGACCTCTCTCAGAAGAAAGAAATATCCCTGGGAATTATAGATCCTTTTTTTTTTTTTTTTGTGAAAAGGCTTTTGTTATCGACTTTGAAAGAAATAGGCATCTTACAACTCTGGTTATTGGAATTTTTATCAGGTAAAATAACAGTTATAAATCAAAACATCAGTTTTGTGCATGCAAATGTGTTTGTGGCCAATTACAGCGCACATAAGATTAAACAGGGAAAAGCAATCTTCCTCCGAAGTATGCATGGAGATTGAATTTTGAAATATTAGTTGCTCTCTCTCTCTTGTGAACAACACAACTCGAACGGAGAGAGCTGCATTCTTACCCCTCTCTCATCCACCCACACCTCTCCCCTGGTGAGAGAAACACAAACAGTGTAATGCAACATGTGGGCAACTTAACAGCATTACACACAAACACACACACATAGGAGAGAACAGCCGCCATTAAAACCAGTGAAGAGCTCCATCCTTTCAGAACCAGTCTTTTGATGACTTTGATGTGCCCTCGGGCTCACATCACTAATGTCTACAGTAATTCAGAAGCAAATCGTGCCGAACATTCGCTTTCCTAATGGGAAAAAATGGATGTTGTGGCCGAGCTGTTGGCTGCTGATTTTCACATCATGTTGCAGAACTCCTTCCAACCACACACTCACACCACCTGCTGCAGCCACACCATCAGAGCACCCCTGCTGTGAGCCTGTTTACGTAAGCAGAATATGTAAGGAGGGCATGCATGTATGGGGAAAACAAAGCTCCCTTTAAACACCAGGACTTTAGATTGTCTCTATAGGCAAAGAAAAGCCCTTTGGGATGGTTGATGAAGCCTGCAGCTGTGATGTGTATACACTCGGTGCTGTGCCTTAACTCTTTAATATGCTGTTAAAGTGAAAAAGATGCTGTCTCTCATTTCTCTGTGAGCTTTTCAGCTCATAACCTGCAGCCTGAGATGAAAAGGTCAAACATGCATATTTCTGTATGCGTTCTAGCATTTATGTTGCTCAAATAATAATTAATTACAATAAAACATAGTTTTATTGCAAAGCAGAAAAAAACAAATAATCCAGTTAATAAATTATCAGCAAAATGTTTGTTCTCCCTACTAGTAAATACTTACAGTAGATCCAATCTGAGTATTCACCACAACAGCTGCACCCATATTGCTATAACTTACTTCATAAAAAGTTTGAACCGAAAGACAACAGAAAGATCACGAGGTACTTGGCCTCTGTAATAGAACTAACCTGGCATAAGCCAGGCAGATACATGCTTTTCATTCTGAATTCTAAACCATAGATGTTTAGAGCCTATTTTGGGGGCTTATGTAGCACCCCTAATTTGAATTTTTAGATTAGATTAGATGAGCTTTATTGATCTCACAGCAGAGAAATTCACTGGTCACATATTGGCATAATAATTAAAGAAGGTGCAAACAAAGAGGAAAAAGATGCATTAAGAATAAAGAATATATATACAGTAGATCAAGATAAATAGAATTACGGTGCAAGTGTACATGTATCACACACAGTGAAAAACAAAATAAAAATAAGAAATAAAAAAAAATAAAAAAATACAAGTCATTTGAGATTTGAGATTTCAAAGCACCCCTTAAATATGAGTCGTTTTTTGTAATACTTTATGCACTTTTTACAATAATAAAAACAAAAAAAGTTTACATTGTAAAAAAACTTTACAGTATTTAGTTATTTTACCCCTTTAAAGCTACAGTGTGTAATAATTACAGGGATATGCAGTCAGAAATGTAATATATTATACATAACTATGTTATTTATCAT
>NW_015150496.1:570384-571796 GCF_000732505.1 Cyprinodon variegatus | reverse complement strand
GTGGAAGACATTTTGTCCCGTAACGCTCGCCGTACTGTTTGGGGGGAGATGTTCATGTTGCTGCGGTCTGCAGTCTGGACGTTAGATGTCGCTAAAAATTACACACTGTAGCTTTAATTATGTTCTGGTTTATCAGAAACAATAACGAACGTACAAAAAAAAAAAAACAAGTAAACCAGCCATATGTAGCGCCTAACTAAAATGTTGAGCAGCGCTTTGAGGAAAACGCTGCATTTAGGTGTTTCAGAAATATTCAGTCCGATTTCTGCACCTACTGATGGTTTGTTGGTGAAATGTTCATCAGCGCGGTGCTCTAATGTGTCGGAGACTGGTTTGTTTTATTAATTTTAAAACCACAACTCAATATCAATATTTAAATTTACTGAATCATTAGTCAATCATTATTTTTTTCACAGTTTGTAGCTATTTGAATTTACAATCCATTTTTATGACTGCCGGTCTAAAGAGGGAGAGGCGTACGAGGGGGAGCAGAGGAGCAAGGTGTGTGCAAAGTGAAAGGTCAGGAAAAACCAGGTAAGAAAACTGACAGAATAGCAGCAGACCAAACAACAATTGTTAAGCTGGTAAAGAAAAAACTTTTCATTCAGTAGATATTATATTTTAGATAGAAGTAAATTTTGGCACCCAAAAGAGAAAACTCATTTCATGAAAACTGATTCAAAGGTTTCCATAAAAACAGTTGATTTAAAAGTTTTGACTGGATGAAATATTCTTCTAGAAAATGCTGCTTTTTGCTTTGCTTGTTAGGTTTTTGGCACACATTTCAGGTACAATGCATTAGTGAATAATGGAGTCACTTATTAGCAAAATGCACTGAACAAGTTTCACAAATAGTAGAAAACAGTGAAATTAATCTTTTCTGGCCAGCCAGCTCTCTGGGTGCTCAGCACCCCTAAACCTCTGGTCCTAGAATCTGTTCTACACATTATAGATCTGGAAATCCTCCTACAGAAAGGGTTCGCAAAAGGGGAGGGACATTAGCACAATTCTTTGAGTTGAAAAAGAGGGTATTCCAGCTGAAACCGGGGCAGCCATGTTTGTTTTGCTTCAGCCTTCATTTCATTTCACATTCACATTTCTACCTTGTACCCAGCGTATCTGTCCACTTCTGTTAAGATGTATTTTCGGGAGTTTGTGAATTCAAAAATCTTGTGACATTTCACCTTGCTTGCAAAGTAACTACAAAACTGTTTCTAAAGACTAATGTTGAGACTCAGTCAAATATTCAGCTAGCAGTTCCCGCACAGTGCTCAAGATAATCCAAACTCTGTTCCATAGTGGAGGAATGAAACAGAGGGTGGTACCAGAACATGTACACTCACCGGTCACTTTATTAGGTACACCTGTCCAACTGCTCGTTAACACTTAATTTCTAAGCAGCCAATCACATG
>NW_015150496.1:565043-567334 GCF_000732505.1 Cyprinodon variegatus | reverse complement strand
CATGTGATTGGCTGCTTAGAAATTAAGTGTTAACGAGCAGTTGGACAGGTGTACCTAATAAAGTGGCCGGTGAGTGTATATCTCTGTATATCTTCAGGACACTGTTGAAGACCCAGCTCTAAATAGAGCATCTCCTACCTTTAACTGCTCTACCCCCAGGTCCTAACTCTTCTTATCTCTATAGTACTGCTTCACTGTCACCTTTGACAAGACCAGACAAGTGCTCATACTTCAAAGTACAATATTGGTAGCTTTAATATTACCTTAATCCTTATTTGTAAATTTCTTAATACTTTTTGCAATAATTAATTTAATTTTCCAATTGGATTAACATAAGCTTCTATATTTGTATGCTGATGAACATTCTCAGTCATCCAGCTCATAGTTATTCCAAAAAAAGTTAAATAACAAACTCCTGGACTTTCCATTCCAAGATTAAAGATGTTTTGCAACATTTTTCAAAATTTTTTGGAATCCTATATTTATATTCTATATTTCTTAAACATTTATATGCATTCATTTTATAAGTTTTCATTTTATAAGTAATCACTGTTGTTTTTACAGTGATATTAACAAGCAAATAACATAGTAAATGACTAGCAGAGTTAACAGTGAAAATCCTGGACTCCGGTTTAAACATCCGATCAGAGCCTACGGGACTAGCGATAGCAGTAACATTAGAGGGTGTCAAGGCACAGAGCAGAGGACCTAAATAGTTAGCTAACAGAAAGGCGTAATTCTCAAAAGCTTTTATTAAATAATGTCGGATCTGTAATTTAGCAGCTGGGTCATCAAAGGCTGGAATCTCTGTAGAGGGAAAATTCAGGTTAGTGACCACGTAAATCTAATGGAGGATGAAAGCGAATGTGTGAGTCACTAACCTGGTCTTAGAATTCAGAGAAAGGAATGGAATCCAGCTGAATGGCTGCCAACAGCACGAGGCAAACTGCCCAGAGACTTCAAGGACCCAAAGCCTTGAAAACTGCTGAAGTGGAAGACAAGCAGATCCAAGCAGACAAAGGAAGGCAGGAGTTCCAGAAGATGAAGGCAGTGTCAAAGAGGTTCACAGGAGTCCAGGCCAGAAGATCAGAGATCTCGTAGAGGTACCAAGTTGAAGTCAGGAGGCAGACCCAGGTTCAGTCNGCAGTGTCAAAGAGGTTCACAGGAGTCCAGGCCAGAAGATCAGAGATCTCGTAGAGGTACCAAGTTGAAGTCAGGAGGCAGACCCAGGTTCAGTCTACAGGTAGAGACCAGCAGGAGTCCTCAGACAGGTCAGGCAAACAGATCAGAACAGGAACAGGCAGGCTCAAATGTCAGAAGACAAAACGGCTCAGGATCAGGCAATCAAAAACACAAACAGGTACGCTAGAGAACTCTCAACAAAGGCTTAAATTATCTCCCACTGGTGAACAGGAGCAAGCAGTTTAAATAGAGACTAGAGCAGGTGACACAAATAAACAGTGATGAGAAACTGGGTGAACTATTAAGCCAGTCATCAGTGCAAATATCATGACAGAGGTGGGTGTGGCTCTTTTTATTAATAACTGCTGGTGTGGCTCCTAACACATTACTGTTACTTCTCTGAATAATGGCTGAATATAAATACAGCCACGCTTGTTCGTTTGAATAACACTGGCGTAAAACCTTTCCCAAGTTCAAAAGATATTGATACATTTGCAAGGACGTTTATTCAGTAAAATATATATTTTTTTAAAGATTAAGCAACTTAATTATACATCAACAGTATAGTGCTATACAAATATACTGCTATATCAGCCTGTAAACACAGCAACATTACCTGCACATAACCAAGCTTGATTAGATAGATTAAACAATCTAAATATTTAATATCTAATCTTAAAACTTGATGTATGTTTTCAATTAGAGACAACTGCTTAAAACAGCTCCAAAGCTGAACATTTGTCTCCAGTGAACTTCCACCAGCACTTATCTCCCAGCTCTCCCATTATAATAGCCAAAAAGCAGCCAGAGACAGCATCTCCCTTTAATACATTTGATTCCAGACCATTGTGACCCTTAGTGATGGAGAGCAGCGTGAGTCTGGCTGACACTAACAACGTTAACAGGAGAGAGTTCAGTCTGTGCCGCTCCAGCTCTCAGTGCATCTCTTACTTCACAGCCGAAGAAAACACAATTGTCACAGTTTTCCTTTTTAAACTTGTGTGAGACTTATCCTTTAGGGGTTTGAAGAAGTTTAAAGGCTGCTGCTGTCTACCCAATAACTTTAAGTTTCCTTGCCCAACATTCTCTCTGCCTCCTCCCTACGTACT
>NW_015150496.1:555690-559620 GCF_000732505.1 Cyprinodon variegatus | reverse complement strand
TTACTTCACAGCCGAAGAAAACACAATTGTCACAGTTTTCCTTTTTAAACTTGTGTGAGACTTATCCTTTAGGGGTTTGAAGAAGTTTAAAGGCTGCTGCTGTCTACCCAACAGCTCTAGATATTATTGCCCAACATTCTCTCTGCCTCCTCCCTACGTACTACCTATTCTTCTACATTACAAGGTGGTTTGTTTCCCAAAATAACAGTTGGTCACCCTGCCACAGCTTTCCATGTTTTAGCCAACAGCAAAGGGAACTAAAATTTCAATATCATAAGGTGAGAGAAATAATTGTTTGCCCCCACTCAAATGCAAAGCAGCCAGTCAAATACTATTTGGCTACTTTGGTATAACTTTCCATCCTCCATAGAAGACAAATTAACTATAAAGACATAGATTTGGTTATACTATGTTTAGATTCCCCATTCACATATGTTTTTTTTAACACACATAGCAAATTAACAAATTAAATGATAGCAATTTAGTGCATTCAACCTTCTAGATATGCTGAAGGTGGCCGAGTAAGAAAGAAGATATAAGTAAATTTGTATCTTATACTGTATATTTTTTGTTGTAGAGTTTCAGACCAAGTTAAGCTACTTTGAATGTATCATGTAGCACATATTGCCCCTCTTCGGGTTTGAAGAGGGGCTTACACTTGTGGTGTCATCACACCGAATGTGATCTGGGCGTCAAAAACGATTAAATGCCAAATTTGGGCGCTGAGTCAAAGGCAGGTCAAGTTGCTTTGAAGCTCTGGATGCTGTGCCTCTGGTTGTTTAGCTGCTCTGTTCTGAAGCTACAAGCTGAAGAGCAGCTTGACTTTATTTACTTTGATGAGCTGGAAAAATATCTTTAACACGGTTTCAATTGAAAAAGCCTAGCTGAACATTCAGTTCATCAGGATTTTGATCCTACTAAAATATCCAGTCCTTGTTCGGAGCTCTCCAGCATGCTGGCTGGCGGCAGAGCTGTAAATACCTACTGAAAGCTCTCTGCAGCCTGTCAGATCAGCATAACCCATCAGATTATCATACCTATAGTCAATACACTCGTGCAAGATGTCAGATTTGCGTTTATCCCTTTAGTGTTGTACGAAAAACAGACTTTAAAATACCTGAACGGGTGTGTATCCCTTTTGTCATTTACAAAAAAAAAAAAAATAATGTAAGTTCAGATCAACATACGCTTCAAAAAACACCAAAAAGTAAGTAATTAGATAGTTTTTTTGTACATGAATAAAGGGATACATGCATGTTTGGGTAGTTTAAAGTGTATTTTTTGTACAAAACTAAAGGGATAAACTAAAAGGATAAACGGGTATTGACTATTGGTATGCTGGTCTGACGGCGTATGCTCACCTGACAGAGCAGCGGCTTAAAGTAAGTATAAAGAGTTTAAAAAAAAGCTGCAAGTATCAGAATATATAATTAAACAGTTTTCAGCGGCAGGTTAATATTTTTAGTTAATTTGGGTTGCCATATTGCATAAAAAATGTTTTAGTGCTGTAATAATGAGCAGAGCTCGCTCTCTTTTGCTCGTACATGATAAATCCATTCTCCCGGGTTTTTTTTTAACCCTTTACATTTATGAATTTATTTTTCATACTCAGACAGGTTTGCCGAAGCGATAACAGCTCACTTTTAGTATCTGTCTACAGAAATAAAAACTCCTGGATTAGCTTTTCTGATTGATTAATGCTCCAGCATTCAGTGGCAAAAATGTAGTTTTTTCGAACACTTTGACGCTCCAACTTTTGACACGACAACGCATGGATGGACGGCTCCCGATGCTTGGACACGCCGCTGGACCTCTCGACACGGTCCCTCATAGACTTATGATGTATATCAAATGCTTGGACGCCCAAAACACTTTCGGTGTGACTGCATTCGTAATAAATAGTCTAAACACTTTATGCTGATAAACACATCAGCATGCCCTTGCACACGGCAATGATCTGCACTGGGCTTTCATTGGAATAGGGCTTCGTGCTGAAGTGGAAGCGCTCACACCTCCAGATTGCACATAGGCTTTTTAACACCTTTTATATACTCCACCTTACTGTCTTATTCACAAATAAAACAACACACTAGCTGAAGCTGCTTGTGTAGAAAGTGCTGATAGTCTTAAAGACTGCAAGAGAATTTTGTTCTCACAGCTCTGATGGGTTGGTTGAAAACATTTTGGCTCAGAGAGCCAGTTCTCTGAAGTTACCGATGGGAGACAGAACCACACTGAGAGCTGCTTTTCTATGTTTACTGCATATAGATTCACATTTATTAACACCATACACAATGTGTGATTTAATGAAGTCTTTTATTTTGGATTGATGTTAATTCTTTATAAATTCCATGAATAATATATTTTACACATCCATTGTAATTTATGCAACACAATCTGAGCCACTGAGGAGACAAAACAGCCAGCTGTCTAAAAAGAGCTGGAATCCTTTTCATGATCTTATTCTTATAATATACAGATGATGGCAATGCTTTTAAAGCACCGCAGCAGACTGCAAATTCACTTAAAATAATTCATCCTTTAAGATTGGTTTACTTTAAGAAAATGTTGTACATTTATAATAATTTTATTTCAGAATGTAAAGCACTACCTATTAAAGGTAGTGGAATTCCTATAGAAATGACTGGTAAGAGATCATGAATTAATTCTGTGAATATTTTCCTCAGTTAAACACATTTATACAAATGTTAAAGTTAGCGAAAATTTGAAGATTTTAAATTGCTGTTTTGCAAGTTTATATAATATAATACTGAAGTGTTTTGGATTGTTAAGTACTAATAGAACAGATAAAAGCTTTAACTTATTTGTAATTCCTTCCCTCTGTATGTGAAACCAGCAGTGCAGCAAGATGCCTTTAAAAAACAACAACACTGCAGTACATAAACATCCCTCGACTTATGTTATATTAAGTGTCATAGCGTGTCAGTGCAGGGGAACAAGTGTTTGAATTTAAGAACATTTTAGAGACCAAATCCTTTTAACAAGGGCATTGTGAATCGGGAATAAAAGTACACTCCTTTATTTAATCAGCCTGAAAATCTTTTGAAAACACAGATGTCTGAAAAATGTAATTTCACTTGTTCAACTTAAGAACAAAGGGAACCCCTAAAACGGCTTTTAAAAAAATGCAGAAAAAAGGCCTGAAAAGGGTTTAAAGATAAAGTAGAAAATCAATGGGGCAAATTTTCAGTACTAGTGGACAGAAATTGGAGAAATAAAAGCTAAAACAAATGAAAGGTTCAACACTTAAATCTGATATAAGTCTGTCATGTTGATTATGGCTTCTCAGCACCAATAAATAGTTTCAGCAGCGTCACACTAAGAGTATTTCAATTCTGCTTATTTGAGGATACTGATAAAAACAACTATATTAGTATGGAGGGTGACAATACAACGAACAACTTATGAAATAGTCATTTAATTGTGTCAATAATTTATTGAAAGTGGAATTAGATTTCAATTATTTACTACATATATATTTTAGTTAAATGGGCCTGAGCTATTTTAAGAAGTGAATATTAAAATTTCTAACTCATAACCTCGAACTCAACGCTATTCCTGAAAAAAAGTTCCTGGGAAGAAAAAAGGAAAAAGTCTTCAAACTTGGAAACAAAGTCCAATGGATTGTTTTAAATAATTTTTTGGGAATTATAATTTCACAGTTTAAGAAATGATTTTTCATATTCCTGCACTTTGGTAACCTGACTCCGCCAGATGGATATGCGGGGCAAATCCATCTGGAAACCTTTCGTTGAAGTAATTTTGGGAAGGGGCGAAAATACTGGTTAGCTGATTGGCCTATGTTGGTGATAGACGGGCCAAATAAACCAATCAGATCAACGCATATGACGTACTAACAGCCAGGCTACTCTTTCCGAAACCAGTCGGGAGAAGAGCAAAAACATCTTT
>NW_015150496.1:534110-555201 GCF_000732505.1 Cyprinodon variegatus | reverse complement strand
TTTTGAAGTTATTTCAACCATTTAGCGAAAATACTGAAAAGAAGTTTTACGTATCTTGTCCATAATCCCGCCTCTTTGAGGATGTGTGACAGTTTGAATTAATCCATGGTGTTCTTCAGAGAACTTGAAATCATTCATTAAATCATGAAACATGTCATGATTTATCGTAATAGACGTCATAATATAAAATCACTATATTTGACTAATTTCATAATTATTAATCATATATTTATTAAGTACATTCTGTATGCATTTCCAGTTGTAATAAATTAAAAAATAATGACACATTTAAATAACTATTTCATAAAGGTTTTAATTTATTGAATTCTGGCACTGGTCATCCTCCATATATTAGAACTTCTGTGGTTTTTGTGTTATAATAAGATCATAAAATTAACTTCTAAAATTTCTCCCTCCTAATATAAAATAAATCAAAACACAAACTTTAAGGACAACTGCTGTTTTTAAACATTTAAGCATTTTTGTAGTTGGAGTCTGAAAGCTTGATTTGATACTATTTGGTAAGATTATCCCAGACCTTTATTATTTTTGGTGATTTGCTCTTATGTTTTTTTTTGCTGATTCTTGGAATTAGAATTTCTGGTTTAATTTTGATGTCTGATTTTACAAATCCCATCGAATCTGCTGTTTTTGAGGAGTTAGGGTGATGGCAATGCTCTCTTTGGAACAAAAGGTTCCTTCCTTTGAAACGTCCTCCCTTGATAATATTGTCATCTTCAGCTTTAATTAGAAGACCCTTAGGGTTGCTGTTAGGATCCTGGTTATTTTCATTAAGATTGAACGTGATGATGTTAAAAGTAACCCTTTTGGGGGTTTTTCCTCCTGAATGATGCATTTCAACAATGAAAGTTTTGGCTTACTTATAAAGAAACTGCACTTTTATCCAACCAAGGCATGTCAGCTCACCTGTTTCTTTTAAAGGTTCCCTCTGAGAGAATGTTTGCATTTAAATTATATAAGTGTGGATTCAGTTCTTCAGAATTGAATCATGGCAGAACAAATTTCATATTGAAAACTTCAAAGTGAAAAATGTTATAGTTTAAATGATTGTTTACTTTAGGTTATTTGTCAAAACTTGTCTATAATTTCTTTATTCATTTTGTATTTAACCTTTATTTTACTAGGAAGTCCCTTGAGATAAAATCTCTTTTTCGAGGGAGACCTGGCCAAGAGGCAGCAGTACAGAAAGACATATAAAAACACAGGACAACATAATAAAATCAATCATAAACTAGACTCTAGAATAACAGTTACAATTCTATAAAGCATCTGCGATCATGGTTTTGCGTGACTGCAGATGCTTTACTGATGCATATAAGGTGTTGCGTTCATTGAATGCTCATGTGAATTCGTTCAGCTCTCCAGCTGTGGTGGAAACGACTCCTGTATGGTTGAATCCACCAGCTTTCTGTGGCCCTGCATCACTCAGTCAGGACAGAAAAACTGATTCTGAAACCTCATCAATAAACACGCCCTGATGACTCAACAGGAGGAAAAGCACATTCTTCCTGTAGCATTTGAAAGTCAATGAGCTTCTAGTACTCCTCTCATACATTGCACTAGCCAGTGCCCAGCACATGGAAGTGTAACTTGCACACAGAACCATCTCATAGGGCTTGTTGTAAGGATTGTGTTTGTAAGGTGTAATTTTTAATGAGTTTTCGACACTGATGATCCAGAACATCTGCCAGACCCTGGATGTCCCTGATGGGATCAAACCAATCAGACGGCATCCATCCCTGAGCTGCTTTGTTGTTTTCCTACTTCGTCTTCCAGCCGACCTCCCAGGTTATCACTTCTATCATTTCCTTGTCTTCAAATTGCTCTGTGCAGTCAGCTGCATCGTCCAAGTTGATGCGTTAAAAACATGCTCTTATAAAGCAGAGCTGGAATTTCGATCCACAATACCTGGAGGCAATTCTGCAATTAGAAATGTAGCTTGAGGCAGAGATCTAAGGGGCTACATGCTCCTCTCTGCCTCCTATTTGAATTTCCTAATTTACTTCATAAAAGAGCATAAACTCTAATATTTTAAAAACTAACAAGTGTGAATTTGTCATTAACTGAGAACATATTTTTCCCTAAAGGAAGACTGCTTTTAAATCATGTACAGCCTCTGTAGCTCCAGGGAAGTTATTAACAGCTGTGCTACTTTTGTTATTCTTCTAATAAAAATTTGATGGAAAGTTTTTAGATCTGTTTTCATTTCAAAAAAAAAAAAAAGCATCAATTTGATGTCTGGAATGTAAACCAGTTTCATTGTATCAGATAAAACTGATTGATTAATTGGTTTCTTAATGCTTTCTTTTTTAACCAATTTGGTCACATTTTCTTTTTTTATTATTATTAATTTAGCCAAAATAAGCCTTTTTCCCCTTTTTTCAAGGATAAATGTTAAATAATGCTCTGTAAATACTCTGCTTTTCCCCTTTGATTTAAATTGATTTTCATACATTGTCTGTTGTTCTTCTTATCAACCCTTGATTTCAATATTTTATATAACATTCCTTTGGTATTTCTCTCTACTTTTTAAATGAATTAACACTCTCAAATAATTAAAAGGCCTTTTCCCATCTGTTTGGTCTCTAAACATTTAATTATCAGGTTTAACTTTGGCTGTAGTTCTTAAATTTGGTCTAAATGTCTAACCAACTGCCAAAACTGTTATTTTTATGACAAACACATTAGCATAGTCCTACCGCATGATTGTAAAAAGACAACTTTCTATCATTGTTGTTGTTTTTTTTTTCCATTTAACCAGTTGATACCAAATCCTAATTACTGTTCTAGTATTTCAGTTTAATTACACGAAAGTTCAAAGAGCCAAAAAAGAAGCAGAACTAATTGTAGTAATTTAAAAAAGTGTGAATTTTTGTAGTGAAATAAAAATGTTTAGTAACCTTGTAAATATCTTCAGTGAATCAAAACAATATCTATTCACGTCTAGGTGGTTATATTTAGAGCCTTTTGAGCTTAAAATCTAATAGACATAAAAAGTGGATTGATTATAATTTCCCTTCATCACAGAAAATAATGCATGCAGAGCTAAAACAAAAAATGTTTTTCCTCTTCTCTCTAGAGAAGATATTCACACATCCATCTTCTCCAACCAACTTAGTGTGGCCTATAATACTATTCTCAGCTCCAGTAAACATATGCACATAAGCTTTGGAGATAACACAGGAGAAAGAGGAAACTTTAAGAGGCTTATGGAGCCACAACAGCTCCAATTGCAACAACAGTTAACGTGTACACCAACATAGCTAAAATCTGAAATAACCAAGTTACCCTCCAAAAAATGGGGCTTAAAACTCATATTATCATTATATTATAAATATCAAATTTCAAAACTAAACTTTTATTTACAAACTAAACATTAGCTTGTTGTTTTTATTGATATTCGAAGCTAAATATTTAGGATACAAACTAAATATTTGGACTCAATATTTAGTTATGATCTAAATGTTTAGGTCGAAGCTAATATATGTAATATTTTCCTTCAAAATAAAGATTTAGTTTACAAGGTAAATTTTTTGATTTAGAACTAAATATTTATTTCCTAACGGAATATTTATTTCACTGATTTCTGTGCTTAATGTTAAATTATAATTTCACAAACAAAATATCTACTTGAAAAACGAAATATTTATTTAAGCTCATCGTTGTTTATGAATATTTGTTGAAACCAAACATTTAGATTTCAACTAATCATTTAATTTGAAGGAAGATATTTATACAGTAGTAGCCATTCAAAATTTCCCTACGTTCCTTGGCTGGTCCTTGAATGGTCCACTATAATTCCTTTTTATACATCAATCTTTGTACTAAAATATTGTTTCTGTCATGATTTGCGAACATCAAAATCCAAAGAGAAGCATTGGCTCCTGGTCAGACCCTGTAATTCAGAGAAAGGATGCAGTGAGAGTAAAGAAATATGCAAAAGGGAGTCACTCCGGTGGCTGGAACTTGGAGGGGATTTTGCTGGGAGTTGCAGGGAAGTGGGCTTCCATTCGGCTGGCGTTTGACTGGGAACGGCCATTTTGAATGGCTGTAAGATAAGGAACAACAGCAGAAGATCAAAGGATAGTGGTAGATCGGAGCAGTCCAGAGAGGGAGCACTAAAACTGGGTAGTGGTTGGATGTTAGCTCTGGATGTTAGCAGCAAGACATTTACGGAGGTTGTATTAAAGAAGTCCACCTGGAAGACGGCACCAAATCAGGGGATAGGAGGTGGCTGTCTGTCTGTCTGCGCTGGAGCTACTGTAGGGGAGGAAGATGATTGATGAATTATTTAATAGTCCTTCTAGGGCTGGATTAAAACTGCTTTTTTAAAACCACCTACAATTCCCTTTACAGGGATTTTCAACCAGTGTGCCGTGAGAGATTACCAGGTGTGCTATGGGAAACTATCTGTTATCACCTAATTAATCATTGTCGGTTGCCTGTACTGTAATTAAGGGTGGCAGATAATGTAATGCTTATCTATTTCAGTGGGTGGCAGCAGAGGGGGATACATGCCTGTAAGGACAACAGAGTGACAGTGGCAGTTTGGGATCTGAGCAAGTGACAGCGATGGAGAAGCTTGTGAGAAGGGAAAATGCAAATGCCAAACAGGGCCTTGGAGAAAATTCTGACCAGCATGAAGGTCCTAGTATGAGTGGTCAACAAAAAAAAAAAGAGGACAAGACAGGGAGGGATGCGACACCACCAACTCCACTGCACTTGGTGTGTGGTGAGAAGCCAACCAATAGCGCCATGGTGCCAAGCAAGCTTAATCGCCATCTCCAAACAAAACACCCTTCCATTCAAAACAAGCCGATGGACTATTTTGTACGCTTACATACAAACTGTGAGAACCAGGCAACTTTTTTGAGAAAAACCACAAAGGTAAACGAGAGAGCCCTCAAAGCTTGCTAACTTGTTGCTGAACTCGTAGCTAGATCAAAAAACTCCCCCACTGTGGCAGAAACATCTGCCAGCTTCTAAAGCCATTGTAAATGAGATGCTTGGCCCTGATGCGACTAAAGAAATAGCTAGCTGCCTGTGTTGGATAATGTTGTGCACATAGTGACGGAGACCTTTGAGGTGTTACTTATTATTATTATTATTATTTGGGTCTTGTGTAAAGAAATGAGAGTGGAACATTAAATGTTATTGCTCCACATAGAGGTTCAGTGGCTATCGTGCAGCAAAGTACTAGCCCGTCTGTACGAATTGCAAGAGGAACTTAACTGACAAACTAAAGGTCCGATTACTCAAAGCCGCTTGCAAGTGATGAGTGGTGTGCAAGGCTGGCATACCTGGCTGATATATGTCATTATTTGAATGAACTGAACACACAAATGCAAGGCCAAAATTAAAACCTGCTTAGAAACACCAATTTTATTTTATTTCTTTATTTGACAGGGACAGTGTACATTAAAAAGCATTCCTGCAAATGCACCAGAATTAGCCAAAAGGCTATTTTTCATCTGTTGTCCCTGGAAAGATCTTAAAATTGTCTACCTAAAAAAAACACAACAGTAAGCATGCTACAATGAAAAATACAAATATAAAAAGAAATAAAAACAACTATAACTCCTCAAAACTGGTTTAAAAATACAGAATAAGTGTTCGCTGGACTACAAAGGTTCATAAAATAGGATAAAACATTAAAACTATGTACATATAAATATATATACATATATACATACATACATACACATTTATAAATATTAATACATACACACAGCAGACACAAGTGGCAGCATGGCTTCTTAATGATAAACAACTCATGTTCAACTAATGTTGACATGACTGATGTGTTAAAAGCCAATTTTTTTAGATACGTTTTGAAAATAGTGTATGTTGTAAGTCCTCTAATAAATGAACAGGTTCCGCACAGCTCAAATAAGGTTTAAAATCACTGCTATTTCACTACTTTGTCAACATTATTTTCTCTGTCTTCCCTTTTGAATGCAAAAAACTTGTCTCTGCTGAACTCAGTCCCCCAACACCACAGCAACATCTAGTCCCTTACTGGTTTTTGAGATGTGGATATTTACAAAAAGTCAGATTTTTCAACTCCTGCAAATTTCCCTTTGTGCACCTCATTGGTTCATCGTTGCTCTCGGTTTGCTGTATTCACTAGAAACATGCCTTTTGCCTTGCTAATTACAACCTTTCACTTTACATTATGTGGACTCAGAAGAATGTGGACAGGCTTAGAAACACTTGGAATCAGAAAAGAGAAACAGATCTTTTGATCACTTTCTTAAGATGCAAAAGTTTTGCCAAGTTTATCTTTACAGTACAGAAGTAGAAGATGTCTATCTAAATCTCCTTCTACTTCCAGCTGCTGGAGTGACCCCCTCTTGCATATTTTTTTACTCTGACTCCACCTTTATACTGAATTACAGGGTCTGAGATGCTTCTCTTTAGACCTTAATGTCCACAAATCATGACAGAAATAATATTTTAGTAGAAAGATTGATGTTTAAAAAGGAATTGTAAGGGATTGGCCAAGACCGGCCAAGGGCCCATCAAGGAAAGTGGGGAAATTTTGAATGACTACTGCTGTATGTACCTTGGTTCAAGCATCGTAGCACCTGGTTGGGAATAAGAGAGGTTAGGGATGGTGAGATGCACCTAAACTAGTTTCTTGGATGAACGGAACAGTGAAATGTACTGTTACGGGTTAGTAGTCAAACCTTCTGTAAAGTGTGTTTTGAAGGTGGTGGCACTAACAGAAAGATATAATATGTTAAGATATCTGTTGATAGACTAAAATGGATGTCCAACATTAATCAGGTTTCGAGAAAAAGATGGTAGAATTGAGATCTTTGTTATGCATTTTCTGTAACAGTAAAAGAGCTTTCTCTTATTATAATCCATTATGCCTGTAGTATAGAAAGCCTCCCCAGCCGCATGAATGCAAAATATTACGAATTAATAAGATTTAAACTAAATGGTATAATATATTCCCTATATTAGTTTTTGACACTCTTGCATTAGCTTCATTTTTCAGCCTCTCAGACTGTTAAACCCAACAGTTTTTCCATTTCATTGACTTTCCTCTCCTCCTGTCTCTGTCTGTACACATTTCCTCTCCTCACCTTCTTATAACACCTTATTTCATTAAGGTGTGGACCAGCTTTCCTCCTTATCAACAGCCACAAATTACTTTATTTTTTTTTCCTCAGTCCATTCCCAGGCAATCAGAGCAGCATGGGAGGTCTCTAAGCAAGCAGCACCGCCGGCTGCTTCATATCAATGCAGCCCGGCCACTTGGATGGAAAAAAAAATGTCACTTTGATACCTCCCACTGGTCACTGTCAGGGTGGGGAGTCTAACCCGACTAATGAAGTAAAAAGGAAAAAGCTGTGAGGGGAAAATGGGCTCCAGTCAGAAGGTTTTGTTCATCAACCCTGGCTAAAGCTGCTCATTTGTTTGTTTTACTCACCACCTTCTGTTTCCATGGAGTGTCATGTGGTTATGTTTCCATGTATGCATTTTCCTCCACTCATTGTCTTGTTAAAGACACAAGCCCACAGGTACATCCATACTTCATTATTCAACATACAGTGGACCTAAAATGTGAACACATCCTTTCTAAAAATGACACGTTTTGACAAATACGACCAAAATAACTAAGAAACGTATTTCGGCTCAAATGCAGCCAACTCTCAGCTATGTATGATGCCAATCAGGTGAAAAGCATACAAGTCTGTGAACAGAAAAAATGGAAAAAGCTGCAACAACCCTACTGTAAGTGTGCAGAGAGTTACACGCATGCTCAATTGGAGCACCTGTTTTATTTAGTTTTTAGTTTTCTTCTGTTTAGTCTTTTTGTGGGAGGCTATTACCATTCTTTTGAAATATTTTCCAAATCTATCTGCAAAATTCGTTCAAAATTGTTTGATTTTTAGGGCCATGTCCTCTCCAAAGCCCTCTATAGGTGATCCCACAGATCAACTTCTGATTCTTTAATTTGGCTGTTGAATTTGTGCTTATCTTTGACCTCACTGCAGTACTGAGAGTGAGTTGGATAGCTCAAGTGGTAAGTCACCTATCCTGCAAACAGGAAGCCTGGGTTTGTATCCCAGCTGGGGGGAATGAGCTGCCAGTGTGGCTCCTTGGGTAAGACCCTTCACACTAATGCCTGCTTTGGGGAGTGGTTGTGAGTTCCAGTCCACTCCCACGGACTGCCACTCTGAGCAAGACCGTTAACCCCCACACTGCTACATAGGCGCCGCACAATGGCAGCCCACTGCTCCCTTAGCCTCGTGAGACCATCCTGATCTCGTGAGCTTTCAAGGTTTCACTCGCAGATCAGTCTGGAGACTCTCCGTTAAAGAAAATTTGGAGCCGTTCACCAGACGAACGTCCAATCAGCGTTGGCTTTGAGGCGGGTTGAGGTGTGACGCAACGAGAAGCGCGACAGTCCAGTCTAAAGAACATGGCGGCTTCAGCCGATGAAACTAGTGTTAGCGTGGCTATCGAGCAAGTTTTATCGGAATTACAGAGTATTTCTTCACTGAAAGAAGAGCAAAACACTGCTCTGGAGGCTTTTCTCAGAGGAAAAGATGTTTTTGCTCTTCTCCCGACTGGTTTCAGCAAGAGTTTGATCTATCAATTGGCTCCTCTTTGTCGTCGCTTTGTTACGTCATATGCTTCATTGATCTGATTGGTTTATTTGGCCCGTCTATCACCAACATAGGCCAATCAGCTAACCAGTATTTTCGTCCCTTCCCAAAATTACTTCTACGGAAGGTTTCCAGATGGATATGCGGAGCAAATCCATCTGGCGGAGTCAGGTTACTGCTCCCTAAGGGGATGGGTTAAATGCAGAGAGTTAATTCCGTTGCTCACTATACTTGTGAAAGTGTAAAGGCAATAAAACACTGGAAAAAAAACAAAAAACAAATAATGTATTCTTTTTTTTTTTCAATTTAACAGTGACCGACAGGTGTTTACCTGCTCCATGTGAAAACTATGGCTGAAAAACTAAAGAGAAAGTCAGAAAAAAGTCCTGCAAGGATATCTGATGTCCTGAAATCAAATCAGAAATTGCTTCTATATGTTCAACAATATGTTAGTATTTTTGCAACATCTCCAACCTTACAGTAGGATTTAGCTTTAACCCCCAGAACAGCTGTTTATACCTGTGTATAAACAGGTGCTTCTGTTGAACTCTACACATTAAAGTCCCATTTAAGGCTTTTCATGTCTCAAAAAAGTGAAATACTACCAGAGATGTGTTCACGGTACAGATCCTTTGTATGTAGAAGATCCACTGCATGTAGAACTCTTCTGACATTTCATAATTTACATAATACTTTATGGTAACATTACACCTTTGGTTTGACGGAAATGATCTGAGATGATCTCAGTTCCTGGGAGATGAGACGATGCCCTGCAGTTTCTCCATCATGCTGGTCCTTCATCATATCTGCAACAGGCCTGTAAATCTCACACATTGTTCCACACAGTGAGCTGCTGGATGTTAATCAGCTGCAGATAGCATCGCTTCACAGAGACTTTATGACTGTTATACTTCCCCTGTCCCACCCTGTGTTTGACATGTGTTTGTCCTCTCATCTAGATGCTCCCACCACCACCCCTAAACCCACCACAACTATCATCACTACCACCTCCACCACCATCTTCACCTCCACCCCGAACCCTGAAGCTAGTCAAGGTATAGTATCACCCTGTGCTTGAATGTTTCCTGCTTCTGTATATTCTTATTGTGGGACTCGGCCTTGGACTAGTAACCAGTATCGGGTTGAATGAATGTTCCACGTGAGGTACGATGAAGTATTTTTCTGTTTTATTTTATTCAGTAAGGTTATACAAGGGTAAAAAAGGTAAGTGCGAAAATTTTACATCATACTGTAACGACTATCTAAAGGTATAGTGGATGATTTATTTATTTATTTTTTTTCTGGAAATGTTGGGAAGAAAAGCCAAAGTTACTTCCTACTTCCTCTTCTAAGGGGAAATGCTTATCAAGTGTGCATGCATGAGCACCATTGCCCTAGTGCACGGCTTTGTTTACAATCTGTCTGCAACGCATACATTTAAAATATATGTAACCACGAATGGTTCAAACTAATTCTCACTGGCTGCATAAACACTAGAACTATGCATGTCCAGCAAGAGAAAAGAACTAGCCAGAAACAAGCTTCTACAGTGGTGTTAGGTGAGCAAAAATTTAAGATGAGCAATCCAGAACTGAAAGCCTAAAAAAGGTAATCCTTTACACATTTAAAGGAGCAATGCGTAAGGAATTTGCTATAAACTAACCATAATCATTCTCATTTTTTATCAGCGGCGAAAGTAATATTTCCTATAAACTTTCAGTCCAGTCTTAGTTTAGCTTTTCTCCCTTCAAACCTAATGGTACAGAACTATTCTGGTGGAGGTGAAGCCTATGTTTACTTCCTGGTTCCTGAGCTTTTCATGTAAGAATTTCCAGGGTTGCCAAAACAGAGCACAGCTTTTGATACAGTATGTTGGCTAAAGAGCAGCAGCCTGCAAACATTGAAGACAATAAGAAAACCTGACCACAAATAGTCTCATCAATGCCTAGGAAACCTTTGTATCCTTCAAACCTATTTCCACAATAACTTTGTGTTGATGAATTGTCCTAAAGGTTGGTTTATGCTCGACACACAGATTATGTTAGGAAAATAAAATGTGTAGATATAATAATAATAATAATAAATTTTATTTGAAAGCGCCTTATCACAACACCCAAGGACACTGTACAGGCAGATAAAAACATTAAAAACAGGAAGCTAAAAAGTACAAGCATAAAGATGCCACAGATATGTCTGCAGCTTTTATGCTCCAGTGAACATGGTCCATCTGGAAGTTGGTCACCTTTATAAAATGGTGAAGCCAGCTGAAACCATCTGCAGGATACAAGGAAAATGAATCATGGTTTAATTCAGAATTTTTTCAAGTTGGGAATCCTGACTTGTTGTGTGTGCTGCCTGAGTGACTCTCCAGGCACCTGAGGGGTGAAAATGCCTGGTGCTCTGTGTCTCTGTTTGCTGCAGCAGGGGTCGACTAAAATGAATGTGACTTCCAACCTCATCTTCAGAATCTGTAGTGAGTTGACTCAAGAATTTGGAGACCAGATCCTTCATTTTGGAGAAACTGATTCTGTTCTATGTTCTGCATAAAAAATGCACACCTTATCACTGATCCTGCGGTGAATGAGTTACGATCAAATAAATCAATAAATTCCTGCATCTTTTCATCACAGAGAGCCAAGTTGAAACTATTTAGATTAATCGACTGCAGAAAAACAGATTAGGTCAGACACTACAACCTTCTGTCCCTCTATAACCATGGAGGTCAGAAGGTATGCATCCTCAGCTGTGTTGGTTTTTGATGCTATCATTTTTTTTTACCACCATCTTGAAAGTGCATGTTCATGTCAACAGTGGGTGGTTAGGTTGCTTAAAGGAATAGTACACCCAAAACATGATTAGCCTTCATTTTCTACTCACCCCCATGCTGAACAACACTCTGGAGTACTTTTTTGATATCTCAAATGCATCTGGAGATCTGGGAGGCTTCTTGCTGTCTGCTGACATTCACATAATGGAGGTCTATGGCGCCCGAGGCAGAAAGGTCCATAAAAGTCCACAAAAAACGTGTCAATATTCCTCCATACTGCTCGTCCAATGTATTCCAAGTGTCCTGAGTGGGTAGCGTCCAGAATTTACTCGAAACGAAGTCATTTAGAATGTTTTTAGAGCATAAACAGTAGTGTATAGGATTTCCTATCCCAGATGCAGAGCCGAGTGAAGCACAGATAGTTCTGACAGGTTTAATAGAAGAACAAGGAAACAGAGGTATGAATCCAGAAATCTAACTAAAAAGTTTAACAAACAAAAAACCATGGAGACATCAGGGGAAAAACAAGCCTGAGGAGCCACGGGGAGATGAGCTGAGTAGATGAGTACAGCATTGAGAAGGAACCAGCACTGAGTGACTGCAGAGGTGGAGTATTTAAGGAGAACAAAACAAAAGGATGGACTAACGAGCTGAATGAGGAGCAGGTTTGGGTGGAACTGGCAGGAGGGAGTCCAAGGGGAAAGAAAACAATCACAAGGGGGCAACAGAGAGTAACTAAAGAATCCTAGAATATCATGAAAAATAAAAACAAAACAACTGATAACAGAAAACTCAGAGTCACAACAAATGAGAACCATAACATTTCAGCTTTATACAGTTGTGCATGAAAGTTTACAAAGTACCATTAAAGAAAATGATGAATTCACACTAGTAATTCAAATACTACAAAATTGTAAAAAGCATTATGATACCAAAGCTAAGTTTAATGTACAGAGTGATTCAAAGAAACATTGAAAAAAATATATATTTTTTAGATAAAATAATTGAAAACATTGTTCAATTTTAATCAGTGTGTATTAGCATCTTAATATTATGATTACTATTTATTTGTGTAAAGCACATTGCTGCTGTAGGTCTTTAAAGTGCTTTATAGATAAAGCTAATATGGTATCAATTTAAGTGCATAATGTAAAACAAATACCCCAATCTGCTGTGAGAACTGATCAAATGATTATCGTAAAACATGCCTCTGCAAACATTATCCACCATGTTTGCTGCTAACTTTGGTGGTGTATAATATGTGTAGTGATGTGGCTGTGGCATTTGGGGTCTTTGACTGTTATGCATTGAAGGTGCTCTCAAGTGAAACTGAGCCCCAAACTGTTGATTAATCTTCTTAGAACTCAGAGATTTTAAAAACTATATGGTTATATATTTATAGAGAGTTGTTCCATCAGGAACACTTTTTGAGAAATAAACTGTCTAACCCCATCTGTCTAATTATGTGATGGTAATGCACTCACCACAGTCCCTCATGTTAAACTACAGAATCCCAATGGAGCCTTTATTCTGATCTCATTTAGAAACAATCAGGTTTGTTTAAATTTATTTATTTAATGTTAAAGTCAGGCCTATCAGGCACAACTTTGTCATCACATAAGACTTTATTCCTTACTGTATACAGGGTATAGAAATGATATTTGCCATGAATGATGGGCAGCTAACAGAATTTGCTGGAGCTGGGACATCATTCACTAGAAGTAACTAGAAATTAGGAATTTTAGATTTTGTAAATGCGTCTCTGGAAGGATGTGAGTAGAATAGAAATCGGGACAAATTGGAGTCCGAGACTTTTGTAATGTTCCCCTTTTTATCAGAGCAAGCAGCTACTATTAGAGAAATGTCTCATAATAGTGAGGTTCAATTATGATTCAAAAAGCTTTTTGTCAGGCAACCAGCACTGTTATTCAAAGATACCTCGTCGACTAGGTTAACTGCTTTAAATGCTTTTTAACATCTACTTTGTACAGGAAAGTAGAAATGATTCATATTAGTTTAAAGAGTTTGATCATTATTAACATCTGCTCATTGCTGTCTTTCCCATTTTATTTAATTCATTAGCTTGTTCCATTTTAGAGGTATATTTTGGATTTAAATGTGCTGGAGCACCAAATGGTGTCCAAATTGAAGAAATTGAAGGTAGGGCTGAAACAATCGGATTAATCGGGATTAGTTGATTATTAAAAGTAATCCTAATATTAATTGTAATAGATTAATCGTTAACTGGATTATAGAGACTGTAAAATATGCATTTAAGTGATATATCCACCAATCATCGAGCAGCAATTATACCTAAATTGAAAAAAAATAAAATAAAATCTAAACATTTATTTAAGATGAAAAGACAAGCTTTCTTCTTCTGTCAACATGCTCTATTACAGAACAGGAAAAGTTTTAGTTTCGCCTGGTTTAATTTTGTAAAAATTCTTCTTAAAAGAACTTTCTGCTATCAAATTATTAATTGAAAAAAAAAAATAATAATAATCAGCAGATTTATCAATTTGAAGAAGAATCATTAGTTGCAGACCTATTTGAAGGTTAAAAGAAAAGCTGACCATTACCATGATACTACCTCTGCCTCGTTTAGATTTAAATACCTTATCTAGACTCCCTCAGGCATACACATTGTTGGTTTGACCAAGCAGCCCATCCTTTACCTAGTTGATTTTCTGCAGCAGGTATTGACTCACTAACATGAGCGGATCCAGATTGCAGTCTGACCTGAAGGTTTCTGTTCGCTGAAAAAAAAATAATGCAACCGCTTTTGGCATTTTGTTATTCATATTTAGTTACTTTCAAATATTAGTTTTATGTCCTTCCCTACTAACATGTAACGATTGTGTTAAAGTAATTAAATATGATTAAGTAAATGCCAAAAGCAGTTTAATTACTTTTTTCAGTGTTTCTCTCCACTGTTTAAGTCTTTTAAAATCAGGTGTGTGTTTTTATGGACTTAGACCAGCTCATTTAGCTCTCAAGGGAAAAGTTTTAACAAATCTAGAAGCTTCTTAATAAAGACTTTATGTCTTTATGTGTCTTTATGTGATATAGATTTATGTGATTTAGAGGAAGTGCAGTGATGGGACTAACGGCGTTGAAAGTAACGCCGTTACTACCGCCGCTACCTTTTTTAGTAACGAGTAATCAAAATTATTACTCTTACTGTAACTATAACGCAGTTACAATTGCCGACACCCCGTTACTGCACGTTACTCAGGTCACACAATTAACCTTTTTTCATGATAGGACTCGTGCGCGCGTCATGAGAGAGGGGTGGATGGAGAGTGAGGAGGACTCCAGCTGCAAAACAGCGTTTTCCAGATGGAAACACTGGTGTTACGTCGAGCTGCACTTCCCCATCAGCGCGGCGGCACGATTCACCGCGCAAGCGACAGGAAATGCGCATGCTCGCTAAAGGCGCGTAACAGTCGCCCTGTGCATGCTCGCTAAAGGCGCGTAACAGTCGCCCTGTGCTCGCGCCACAGGAGAACTACGGAGAGTGTGAACGATCATTAGCCTATATGGATAAAGAGAGAAAGATGGATGGATGGATGGATGGACGGACGGACGGACGGACGGACGGACGGACGGACGGATGGATGGATATAGTTACATGTTGCAGTATCTTTAACAACCCAAACACAGGATTTCAGACATAGACATCCCCAGTTATTAACTTCATACACTCGCAAAAGTAACACAATAGTTACTTTTACTACTAACTAGTTACTTTTATTGTGGAGTAACTCAGTTACTAACTCAGTTACTTTTTTTGAGAAATAACTAGTAACTATAACTAATTACTTTTTCAAAGTAGCGTGCCAAAACACTGAGGAAGTGTGCAATAATATTAGCAAGGACTATGTTTAAATTAGGTATGTTTAACTTTCGTCTGAGTAAAAGACAAGCTCAAACTAGAAAAAAATGTTTTAAATAAATAATTAATAGACCAAATTAACATGACAATAATGCACACAAGTAGAAAATCTAACCTCCTTTCTGGAACAGCATGTGTCATTCAAGAAGGAAATCATAGATCATGCTTCATCTTTCATGATTTGAAAAACATGGGAGCAGTGCCCACGGAAACAAATAAACACAGGCGATCAAAATGTAGGCCTCTTTGAAAACAGGACGTTTTTATCTGGGTCTTTCAGCACCAGAACCAGGGAACATTTGAGGGTATGAATCTCTAAAGGGTGCAGATAGAAAACATTACTTTATGCTTCAATTCAGAAATCAGTCTGGGCTCCAAATGCAATCAAAGGCTCCCTGACAGACCGCTCAATTGGAACAAATCTCACAAGGCTGGTAGAAATCACAGGCATTGTGCTTGATTATGCCATCTGATTGGATTAAAGGGGATACCTATCAATGCAGGTTGTTATGCAGCTCCTTTGCCTCAGATCAAGAAGTCTGCAGTGAAGACTGGCTTACTCTGATTAGAAATACCTTAAATGATTAACATAGTTCCCTGTGGGGCTGCAGCCTTTTTATTTCCCCTTGCTTACAATAATTCTTAGAAAAAACAAAACACAGAATAATTTAGTGCCACTTATGAACCTTGTATACAAGAAATGGACTAAATAAGATCAGATAGAATTTAAAAGTTATGCATCAGACCATAAGAGACACAAATGTATTAAGCATAAATAACACAAGTGAGTAGAGTTTTAGTAGTGAAAGAAAATATTAGTTGTGTTTTTTTCTTTTACTCTTTGCTTCTAAAGCTTCATTTGAAATTTGAACAGCCTTGAACTGACATTAGCTACACTATCATGGAGCTTTTTTCTTTTTAGAACAAGAGAAGTTGTAGCCTCGTGAGACCATCCTGATCTCGCGAGCTTTCAAGGTTTCACTCGCAGATCAGTCTAAAGACTCTCCGTTAAAGAAAATTTGGAGCCGTTCACCAAACGAACGTTCAATCAGCGTTGGCTTTGAGGCGGGTTGAGGTGTGACGCAACGAGAAGCGCGACAGTCCAGTCTAAAGAACATGGCGGCTTCAGCCGATGAAACTAGCGTTAGCGTGGCTATCGAGCAAGTTTTATCGGAATTACAGAGTATTTCTTCACTGAAAGAAGAGCAAAACACTGCTCTGGAGGCTTTTCTCAGAGGAAAAGATGTTTTTGCTCTTCTCCCGACTGGTTTCGGCAAGAGTAGCCTGGCTTGTGGTTGTGTTTTCGTCGTCGCTCTGTTAGTACGTCATATGCTTCGTTGATCTGATTGGTTTATTTGGCCCGTCTATCACCAACATAGGCCAATCAGCTAACCAGTATTTTCGCCCCTTCCCAAAATTACTTCAACGGAAGGTTTCCAGATGGGTATCTTTCCAACTTACATTTATTTATGCTTTAAAAAAAAATTCATAAAAAAAAATTACACACGAAAAAAAATGAGAGAAATAATTGCTGAACAATCTCTTAATATTGTCAAAAACATAAAATTAAATGAACATTTTAAAAGAGTGGCTTTGTTTTAATCATCGATGGTGTACAAATTGTAGCTTTTATTTATTAAAAGCTTGTTTTAGCTCCAACTTTACACAAACAATACCTTCCTGTCCTACAGTGAGGAGTCCAGAGGTTTTAAATCCGACATCAAGTTGTGCAACAGTGGTTAATAGTATGTATATAATCTTTCAGATCAGATTTATTGTTTTTGTTTTGTTTTTGAAGATCAAAATACTTTGTTATCCAATCTTCTCAAATATGATTCAATCTGTAGATTATCCCTCAAAAAATCCCATATTTCTAACAAACAACGATGCGCTGTGATCAGATACCCTGAAGACGAATTACTGGTCATAACCTCTGCTTAGAACAATTTGGTATAACTTTCTGAACCACAGCTTCTTTATTCCCTCTTAGTTTTTGAAACTTAGCGAGTGAACTTCAGGAGTAAAACCACCTCAATATATTTATTGAAAATACCTCCAGTTGCTGAAATCATGGCACTGCATGCTGGCAGGTTATTTCAACCTCCCTGTGAGCCAGACCTAAGTGGTGATGCGTGGGCTTCTCCTGATAAAACCAACCTCACATCTGCAGTGCCAATATTTTTAGGTTGAAGGTTTTTACCGGATGTCTTCTCTTTGCCTCCAATCATCAGGGGTATTATTGCTCGTATATAGGTTGAAGGCAGTAACTCATATGGTCTAAAAACCTTCCTGCCAGTTGATTTGGCTCAGCTGCGGCGTGCTGTCTAATAAACCTTTCCTGGATATTTTTCCGTTACACACACACAGAATTTTTTTAATATCTGTTAACCCCAAACTTCTCACACGTAAGTGCTTTGCAGGTTCAAAAGAAATGATTGTAATTGCCACTAAATGAGATGTTGCCCCACCTCGGCAACTAAAGGACTTTTCTTACATTCTGCTTTGATTATTTTTGCTGATTCTGTTTGTCAAAACACCTTCAAAAGTTGAATTTCTTCTCCCTTTGTGTCCTCAACTTCTTTTCACATATTTCCGCTATCCAGGTTTTGTTTTCTGGCGGTGTATCGCAAAGGTTTTCCTTGAAAAGCTTCCTTATTGTGTGACTCATCTCAGGGGCAGCAGGCTATTATGTTAGCAGAGCTCAGGGCTAAAGAGGTCTTCGGAGGAATCCACACTGACTCTAAAAGTGTTGAAAAAGGAGAGCTCTCTCTTGTCTGGTATAACTATTCACACTCCCACTCATTCATTCCACTCTCCCATTTAAACAATATGAGGAATAATTCCCTAAGTCAGCACAGTGTGATGAACAATTGTTCTTAATCCGTGAACAGCCAAAACAAAAGAAAAATAAATGTGTATGTGGTGAAAAGACAACAATCAGGCAGCAGGCTAGCTTTAATTGATGAAAGTCCATAAATGGTGCTGACAACCAATTAATTTAACCCACCGTATAAACAAGACAATAATATAGTCAAGGGAAGGAGAGAGAAACAAAAATTCATTATGTTTGTCAGCATCTTAAATTACACAAACACCATCTGGTGGAGTGATTCAGGAGTTTGATGAATTTAGATCTGCTTTGCCCAACCGGTTTGGACATTGTCCCGACTTTACTCGTTTTTAGTCGTCTGCTTTAAAATTGGATCCAGCCAGCTATAATTTCATTGTGATCAATAGTAACACAATAAATGCCATCATGTGACATACAGCCCTTAGAGAGCGTGAATGAAATTATAATGCTTGAAACCACTTAGTCTGGAGTTCAGCCGTTCCTCCTAATGTAGAAATAGAGGACTGAGTACGGGCCACTGAAGCTTCCAAAATCAATGATGAAAAATAAAAAATGTTGCCGCGTATCATATTCCTTTGGCTTTAGACTCTAATGAGGGAGTACTGCTACACCCAAATTCACTAAGATCCAGTTTGATATAAGAGAACCTTTAAAGTCTGCTACATGAGAGCAGGCTTCTTAGGAGAGATACATGCAGACTGTACCAACAGGCCCACAAGCAGAGCTTTTACTATGTTTGACTGGGCAACTTTACAGACTAACTGAGCAGATTAAGAAAACGTCTTTGTTATAAATTATTAAAGGTATAGCGGAGGATGTTCTTTTTCCAGGTGGATCATCAAAATAAGTGGCCCTCCTAGTTGTCAATCTTTCTGGTAATAAGGCCGTCCTATACGCTCGTCACCATTGTCACTTAGCGGTGGAGAGTCTGACATAGTGGAAAAATGTTAAATCTTCTTTTGGAAGGTAAGATTGTATGAGGAATACAAATAGTAATTTTTAAATAGAGTGCATGAGGAGAAATGAGCTCATGCATGCACTCACAAACTTTAATAGATGGTTTTAATAGATAGGTACAGGGTTGTGCAAGTGCATCTAAAAATCAAAAAACAAATCTGCTCCATCCCAGATGGTCGATCAGTAGCATACTTCCAGCGAGACAATTTTATATTTAATTGCAGTTGTTTTGTGTTTATTATGAGTGAAAGTGAGATGACAAGAAATTTAAATAGAATCATATTGCACTGGTCTGCTCTGAGCATTGTTAGGCATGACATCAGATGAGCGATATACAGAAAGCATGTGAACACATCCATTCTGCTGTTATTACCATTTTAGATCAAGTAGTTTAGTAAGTTATACATAGTTTGATATGGAAATTGAGTCCTGCTATACTGGAAAAACAATCTAGAAATAAGTAAAATTTCCTTAAATTAAGTGTATTTATTCTTAATTTGAGTAGGTAAATGAGATGATTTGCCAATGGAATGAGTATTTTGACACTTAAAATAAGATTATTAGATAAAAATGCACTTGAAATGAGACAATGCAATTGTATTTTCTTATTTTAAGTGTAAATTCTCTTCTTCCATTTTACAAAATGTATCTTTTACCTTCTCAATCCAAGAACAAATGCATTAATTTTAAGAAAAAATTACTTATCTTGATTCAGATTTTTTCCAGTGTAAATACACAATGTTAGATTCTTTAACCTGTTTTATTGTTTTATTATTATCATGGTATTATCAGGCTTTGATAATACCTATTGTAGACAGTTATTTGTAAATTCTGGCTCACTTTGCAAATATATGTTTTACATTTGCATTTTCTGAATGATTTAATTATTTGTCAGACATAAAGAAGGGAAACACTAAAAGGAGAGCTCTAAATTAGACTTAAAATGATGAATTCTGAATAGATTTGATATGATAATTGTGCTGTAGCTTAATTAAGTTGATGCAGACATATGCAGCTATAAAATCCATACAGGAGTAGCAGAAGGTCATCATTGTGCTACCAACCACAATGCAAAGTCACACAGAAAACACACCCTTAGAAAGGTCAGTATGTTTAGTTATTAAAGATCATTTAAATGTTCTGCATATTGATCACATCATGACATACCAAACTAAAAAAAATAGATCTTCTGTTTATCCATAAAGCATGAAAACATGCTTCTTCCTGTTTATTTTTCTTCTCCTTTTTATAACCTTCCTTTATTCTTTAGAACAAGCCTCAAATATAAACAGACATTAACAGTGGTTTATGTTTTGTGGAGATAATTTGTACAGTGTTAACTAAAATACTAAAGTACAGTTTGAGACTGTTTTCTCTTTAGTTTAGAGGATTGTCATAAATAAAAGGTGTGAAATAAAAACACAAACCTTTAAGCTATTGCTAATTAGCAAAGTCTGCCTGGTTATGCTTTTAAGAAGTAATCATCCGAAAAAAGAAGGAAGACTAGCAAAATACAACAAAACACTTTGCAGTAAGTGAAAAAAAAATCACGTCAAGAGGAGAAAAAGAAAACACCCACCAGTGGTTTTTCATATATATCTAAAAGACATGAGGAACCAGCCCACACTCAGTTTAATGAATGCTTTCAATGCAAAGGAATAACAAACATAATATTATCCTCACAAAGATTACTTTAAATTAAAACAGAAGTGAAAGCTTTACTCTGCAGACAAAAATTCAGCTTAGCTATAATATTTTCTATGTTGGTCAACTGAGAGTGTTCAATGTCTGTAAAGATCTCCCTGAAAAATAGGAACGCTTATAGCTGAAACCATGTTTACTATATTTTTTCCTCGACAGCTGAAAA
The DNA here is from genome assembly GCF_000732505.1 of Cyprinodon variegatus. Lineage (NCBI taxonomy): Eukaryota > Metazoa > Chordata > Actinopteri > Cyprinodontiformes > Cyprinodontidae > Cyprinodon > Cyprinodon variegatus. The sequence continues at coordinate 534,216 of NW_015150496.1, read as the reverse complement.
TAATTCATAATAATAATTTCCTGTTTTGAGTCAGTTTAGAGTTTCATAAAAAGATTTATTTTCTCCCCTTTATAGGATTTTTCATCCAATTTTTCTCTGTGTCTCT
>NW_015150496.1:512113-533309 GCF_000732505.1 Cyprinodon variegatus | reverse complement strand
GCGTGGCTATCGAGTACGTTCTATCAGAATTAGAGAGTATTTCTTCACTGAAAGAAGAGCAAAACACTGCTCTGGAGGCTTTTCTCAGAGGAAAAGATGTTTTTGCTCTTCTCCCGACTGATTTCGGCAAGAGTTTGATCTATCAATTGGCTCCTCTTCGTTGTCGCTCTGTTACCTCATATGCTTCGTTGATCTGATTGGTTTATTTGGCCCGTCTATCACCAACATAGGCCAATCAGCTAACCAGTATTTTCGTCCCTTCCCAAAATTACTTCTACGGAAGGTTATAACTTTGTTGCCCCGTGCCACTATGTCAATTATTTGGTTATTTTATAATTTGTATACCTGTTTGGGCTACACTGTTTGGGCTACTAACTTCCTGGTTGAAATTTTAAGATGTTGCTTCAACATCTTCATATAGTTATATATACTTGTTGATATGTTTTTGTAAAAGGCACCAGTCCCTCCTGATTCACAGATTTTTGCATCTGAACCAGATCGTTGGGACAAAGACCCCTCTCTGATTGGTATTACAGCTTGAGATTTATGCTGTTAGTATCTGCAGATCAAGCTTTAAAACATTAAACCTTCAGGCATGGTCTGCCACTGATATCTTTGCTAAATCCTTTTGATTCTTCCATGATGTTACATAAGAATGTAGATTGCTTGAAGTGTTGCCTTTATATCAATCCACATTTATGTATCATTTAAACTCAAATGTTTTGATTGAACTTGCTCTGTGAGACTTCGCCGTGGGTCCGTGGCAGTGCAGAGCAGGACAGAAAGAGACTGAATAAGCTGGTGAAAAGGGCCACTTCTGTCCTGGGCTGCATTCTGGACTTGGTGGAGGAGGTTGCTGAGAGAAAGCTGCTGTCCAAGCTTACATCCATCACGGACAACACCTCTCACCCCTTGCACCAGACTGCAGAAGAGCTGAGCAGCTCCTTTAGTAAAAGACTTTTACACCCTGTTTGTAAAATGGAGCGCTGCCGCAGGTCATTCATCTCTGCTGCAATCAGACTTTACAATGCGGCACTATAAGTACAATAACTTGTGCAATAACTAATGTGCAATCACTATTTTTAATACCCTGTGCAATAACCTGTGTTTTATATTTAATACCCATTGCAAAAACTACAAATACAGTATATAAATACCTATTTATTTAACTACCAGTTTAATACCTTGTGCAATAACTGAGTAATAATCCTGTTAAATAAGAGACTTCAGCTGTTATATATAGATAACAGCTGATGTGTCCGACACTGAAGAAGACTTTGGTAGTTTTAATGGGCAGGAAGAAGACAATGGCAATGAATGACTGACTTTGCTTCCTTTTAAAGCCTAAGCTGCACCTTTGCCCCAAAGGTCGGCCGAATCAATTTTTTTCTGTTGTGCTGTATTTTATTTTTATACAGTACAGTTGATACTCATTTAAACAGCACACTACATATTTCGTACTTGTAATTACCAGTAGTTGTACATATACATAAAAAGTTATGCAAATATGTAGCAGTAGCTTATTTTTCAAACTGTTAATAAAAGGGATAAGTTCCCAAACAGCCTTCTCTTCCCTGACAGTCCCTTTTGTGAATATTCTCGTAAATATGGTAATTAAACGTTGAAACACCTGAGGCTTTTAGTCAGATGTGGCTAATATTTGAAGAAAAAAGGATTTTCCCCTTATTTTATCTTGTGTTTCTAATATTCAGGTGCGCCTTGTAGTCCAGAAAATACGGTAATTTTCTTTTGGTTTGCACAAGATGAACTTTAAGTTGGCACAAGATTTGAAATGATCAAAATTGGAACATCACAATGGTCTTATATGACATCCCAAAAACCTGATGTTTTATGTCCTCCGTTTATAAACTAAGACGCAGAGTAGGATAGGAGTTGTTTTGGTATTAATATAATTACAGACTACAGTGAGAATAACAGGTGTACAATGTTTGTTCAAGTGTGATCAACAAACCACTACGGCAGAATCTTTAAATAGAAAGCTCCTCTTTGCCTTTCAAGGCCGCAGTTAACGAGCTCAGTGAGGTAAATATTCGTCAAGGATCCCGCTCTGTTGCATTGGATGTCAACATAATTAATGTGAAAGTGTTGATATCACAAGTGTAAATATCACACAGCTATTTGTGATGCACAGTAACAGGAAAACCTGCTTTCTCCCTGTCTTCATAAAACCAGGAGGGATGTGTAGGTAGGCTGCAAACATTCCTACATCTCTGTGAGAGTTCAGAGTCAGAACTGGCCTTGGGCATAATTTAGCCCTGACACTAACCTCAGCTACTTCAACAACTTGCTGTACAGTAAGAAGAATCTTAAGAGGCTTCAGTAATCCACTGTGCTTTCTTCTTTTAAAATCCCTGCCGACATCTTGGATGGGGGTGTTCTGCATCGTTTTAATCTATCCTACGTCACCACTGAGAACATATCAGCTGTGTCTTAATGAATTATGAGCCTTTTCCCTGCAGATCCAAAACAACGCATGCACATTTTTTCTTTAAGGTCCTGCTTGTCCCAATATTTGCAGTAGTTTTAATTGTTGTCAAATCTACAGGTTAGTGTAAAAGTTAATTTTTTTTAACCCTGTAATGCCAAATGTATCATATTTGATACATACGGTTTCTGAAATGTTTTGCGTCTGACACCTTTTGCATAATTTAATGGTAAAAACTTTGCTCAAAATCCTATTGTACACAATCAGATATACCTGATAACAGAGGGCAGAAGACTACACAAAAAATAATCTTGACTTATCGAATAGTAATAAATTATTAATATCAAAAATCTATTTCTGTTTTTTCTTTTTACATATTTTGTTAAAAGGCCAAATAACGACTTAAAACCAAAAAAAAAAGTAATTTTCGGTTTTGTTTTATTCTTGGATCGGGCTTTAAAGGGTTAAAATCTGAAATCTATGAAACACATTGTTCATATCTCACTTGTTTCTTTCTTCATGCCACCAAATAGGTATAAATTATGTATTTCACCAATGTTTTTGGATTAATGTTGTACACATACCAAAAATCTGTTAGAATCACTTTGCTGCCATTTGGTGGATACAGTTAATTACATCTAACTTTCCTCATTAATAAAATACCTAAATGTATGTATATTTTACAATTCTTAACTTATAAAGTTTTATCAGGTATGCCATCTGCCTTACAGCAAAATTATGTTTATTTGATTGTAAATTTGGGCACATAGGGAAATTATTTAAGTACTAAAACTAGTATTTTTTTAGGTTTATTGCTGAAAGATAATAAAAGCACAAAATGATGCTGCTTTGAAATGTATTATTTGATTTAGTATGCAAACATAATTACTTTGTCACATTTGTTTGGCATCAATTTTAGTTCAATACAGCTGGGAATGAAGGTAATGATTAATATGTGGTTCTGCAGATGTTAAGGAAGCCCTGCTTGCTTTGACAGTGAGCTTTAGCTTTTTTGATGCAGGTGTCTCTTATCCACCTCTTAAAGGTTCGCCCATGGATACTCTCTGGTTATTGGTCAGGTTAAATGTTTGATACATTAGAACTTATTCATCAAATTTGTTTCCATGTCCTTTTAAGCACATTTATTATTTTTTCCAAATAAAGTCAAAAAGCATCTTAAGTTAACGTTTTTTTTTTTTTACCGTTTTCTTATTTATTAATTTGATATAAATTTTAACGCTTCCCTCCAGCTCTTTTAATGCAATACTTCACATTTGCTAAAGTTTTCTTTTAAACTCTTCTGATGACTGCTGTTATCACTCGTTATTGGAGCACGTTCTTTGTCCCTGTGTTTCTCTCCGCTCACCTTTTCATCCCTAAGCATGACCTGTTATGAATTAATCTCTCTGTCAACATTGTCCTTGTCTGTTTGCTGGACAGAGTTCCTGGAAATAGTGCTGTATACTAACAAAAAAATATATAAATCTTTGAGATTTCCTTTGTTAACAGCTTGCTTAAAACATCTGGAAAACGCTGAAAACATTTTCAGGAACATCCAATAAATGCTGAAATTACTGTTTGCTGCTGTTGACTGTCAATTGGCATCGAACAGAAAACTCTGCATTACCTTCAGTGACATCGGACATTATTCTGATTGTAAATGTTACTAGTTTTAGTGACTGTAAAGGTGAACCACACTTCTGCTTCACACATAGAACAGGGTTTATTAGAGACCAGGGCGGGTTGCCTTTGGTTCGGAACGTCTACCTTTCCAAAAAAGTAAAAAAAACAAACCACTGAACTTTGTTTTCCAAGTCTGAAGATGTTTCGCTTCCCATTCAGGAAGCTTTTTCAATTCAAAAGTCGTTAGGGTCATTGTTGGCCGCCTTTTCAGCCAGGCCAAAAATAAATGTAAGGACTTCCTTTTTCAGAGGCATAGACCAGTAACAGGTGTTGCAGGCTAACAAAGACCTCAACGACTCTCCATTACAAAGGGGCGGACCTGTTCTTCTGGTTCAATTTGCATGTTTTCTAATTCAAAACAAGGCTTTGTTGGGCTACTCTATAAAGCTTGTACCTCAATGCTATTTCAGACATTTCAAATTTAAAAAGCTTCCTGGATGGATAGTGAAACGTCTTCAAACCTGGAAAAACAAAGTCCTTGATGACTGAGAATCTTTACTAGCAACCTCTACCTTGTTAATATCTGTCATCGGCCTGGTTGTGCAATTGGTGCCAGAGAGACCATTGGACTTCATTGGTTGACATGTGATAAATTCTGGTTTAAAAAAAGGAGATGCTAACCCAAAGCAGTGTGTTATTTCTCTGGTGACCTGCATAAGGTGGAGATGCCTTTCTGTTGTAGGTGTGTACAACCAAAACACTGCTGCCCCTGGTTGTTAAGGGGACAAATTGTTAAGCTGCCCTTTGTAAACTCTAAAAATCCAATTCAGCAAATAAAGGCAGAGAATCAAAAGCAGAATAAACAGATTGGAAGAGCAATTTTCTTGTAAGCAACCCACAGTCTTTATATTTGACATGAAAGATTGTTAAAACACATTATTGATTAACTAAGCTCAAAATTCACTTTTTTAAAAGAAGGGTTTAATAAAGTCATACCTCATTTGGACATGATATGTGGTCAGAGTGGTACGGTTGCAGAGGTCAAAGATCTGCATGTAGATGTTGACCTTTGAAGTGAATGTGAAAGTAGGTATTAGTCATTTTGCAAGGCTCTGTTACACTAGATGGCCCCTAAAGCTTATTATCATTTAATAATCTTTTCCTTCTTTGGACTCTTCCTGGTCGAGGTCAATGGTCATTCTTTCCTTAACCCTGTTTTCAAAAAGATAACTTTTTGTAAAGAATAATTCCAGCTTTTGAACTGTTTGTCACGTGTCACCATCAACTGGAGTAAACTGGATTTAATATATAGAGTCAAAAAAAAAAACATGTTGGTCAGTATCTCAGCCCTGCAGTTGGTTCAGCTCTTTGTTTGAACTTGTCAGTCCGCCATTCAGCGATAAAAAAATGTTAGCAAGTAGTTAAATGTTTCAGCTTTGGACAGCAGCTCTATCAAACCCTTCTGACAGTTTGTCTGTGTGCACATCAAGGCAGGCTGCAGCACATGATAAGTCAGCTGCATATCTCCTGAAGCAGCTCCCCTCACTGTCTGCAGTGGAAAGTGTATTTGTGTAAATGTTTATCTCTGCACTGCCGTCGGTTCCTTTTGATTTCACTTAAGTCTTATGTCTTTTGTCATGTTCTGCTCTCCTGATTGCTTGCTTATGGGTGTTGTTTGTTTTCTCCCTCCCCGTTTCTTCTTTATTTGCATGTTGTTCCTCCTGTTCCTCCACACCTCCCTCCTCAACCTGCCCTGTCCTCCCCCTGTGTGCTCAGACACTGTGCCCAGCGCTGAACCTGCAGCTCATGGTTGGTATCTCTACTTTCCTTTTTATGTCTCTTTTTTGTACTTTATATTTGTCCCTGCAGCGTGCATGGCTTTTCTCTTGCTCTGTGGATTTTATTGAGCCTTGCTGCTTTGCTTTGGAATGTCAACCGCCTCCTGACAGTTATTTATTGATAGAACTGATCAGTCTTTTGGGATACCAGTTTCAGCTAAAAGCCAAGTTCTTTTTTTTTTTTTTTTTGTTGCATTTATTCTGTCAGAATAAGTTATTGCTACTGCAAAAAGCCAGTTATGGTGTAACAACTTCTAATCATTCTTGCTGGAACCGCACTTGGAGAATGATTTCACCGACTAACCAATTACAGCGTTTCCCTGAAGGTGCCACAGAGTAATAAAACCCACTCTGAGGACACGACTGATTATATCAGCCACAGCAGATAGCTTTGTGTACAGGCAAAAATAGACCTCATTTACTTGTTTTCATGCGTTTGACTGAAGCTGATACACATCATTTTCTAATTTCGTCTAATTTGCATCGCTTCTCCATTATTTTTTCTTTTTTTTTTTTTTTTTGAGATGCTGTTTCATAATTTGTACGAGCGAATTCACGGTCACAAGCTTTCTGTTAATCAATGTGCTCATTTTGCTTCATTTGAATTTTAAAACTTACATCACTTGCTTGGTTTAATGACCAAATTAGTGAGCTGCAGAGTAAATATAAGCTCCTGTTTGTCGCAATTTAGCTGCATGATTTCATTTGGGTCAACTAGTTATTTGAAGCTTAGCACAGGTCAAACAAAACATGATGGGGAATTTACAGCATATCAAGAGACATGCCTACTTTACCTTGTTTGTGATCCAGACCTCCTGCAAGTTCTGCAAGCCTGCCAAAACAGGTTGAAACAGCTCCTTTTTTTGGTGGTGAAATATCCTTGTGTGACAGTGGGAGCATGGTTGCCATAGCTGCCTATGTGCAGTACACTGAATGGATTGGTTATCTAAGTTTTGATCATGCCTAACAATGAACCTGCAACTTAATTAACACCAATGATTAGGTGGAAGCTTTGTAACAAAGTTCCTCTTACACTCTAGACACTAACAATGCTTCACTTATTACATCCATTGCTGCTATTGCTTAAAACAAAAGGATTTAGGCAAGTGACTACAATGAACAAGACTTTGCCTCACCTTTAATTTGCACTTTTTCTGTCTAAAGCTTGAATGCAAAACACATATCAAGGATAACCCCTGACCGTACAAGGTTTAGGGAGAAAATAGGAGAAAGACATAAGGCTTACTTTATGTCATAAAAATGGTAAGATTTTAGGTTTTGTGCATGATTCCTTTTAGTTTTTACACACTGCCAATTGAAAAAGTCCACCATAAAGATCCAAGAGAGGGAATCCTTGCCGTCATTAAAACTGTGAAAGGTTTAGAGGCTATTTCCAAAGTACTTTAAGACAGTTTATGAACATTTAAATTGGATGCTGATTCTCCCTATAATGTACCTCCTATTCCATTAACTCACCAAGGTGTCCGAATGAGCAATGCTCAGAGAAAACTTCTAACACCACGGGCCCCAAATCAGGGTCTGCAAGACACAGTTAAAGGTTCATATGAGTTGAAAAAATAAATTCTTGTGTCGTACTGTTTGCACGGGTTGACAATTTGGTTTGTTGAACTGCATTTGAGCGAAAAGAAATTCTACTTGAATACTTTTCTTTTAACAGGTGTTTCTTTTGCTCATAAATAACAGGATCATGTATGTAGAGACAAATGTGAGGTTCCCCTTACAAATACGATTTTGGTTTTGAAGGGAATGAATCAATGGAACACTAAACCAGCAGTAAACCTACAACAAAATGTCTATAATAGAAACAAATCCAAATGTTGAAATGGTCCACTCAAAGTCTAGAGTTATACCTGGGCGGAAACTTTCCCAGAGCTGTGTAGAAAGTGACCACTGGGAGCCTCTACTGCTTGCTGCTGTTACTGACTAGATCAGGGCTCGCCAATGCGGTGCCCACGGGCACCAAGGGGCCCTCAAGGACCACATGGGGTGCCCTCAACGCCTTCTGAAAACAGCAACTCAGCAGTGGGCTAAGTTTGAAATTTTATTTTATTCTGTGACTCTTCTTTTTAATCATTTATATAGCATTTCATCATAGTAATCATATAGGGCATTTTAGCATTTATAGAGATTTTAAAATTATAATGTTTAAAGAAAAAATAGAAATTAAAAGTTAACAATAAAGATGTGTTTAATTTGGATGAAGTTTAGGTGAACGCTGACCCCTCTTGTTCATACGTTAGTTTTGAGAGCCCTTCCTATGATTCAATAGCCATGAAGTAGCCCTCAGCCTTGAAGTGGTTGGTGACCCCTCGACTAGATCATCGGAAAATGTATCTTTTTTTTTTATAACCGTTTATCTTTTAATGGCATTGCACCGATACCAGTACCAGTATCTGGCAGGGCCCCGATACTGCACTAAAATGGTGGTATCGTATCGACGAGTACCAACAAATAGGGAACCGATACCATTGTGAGAGCCAAAAGTTTATTTAACTATTGTCACTCATTCCAGGTAGGCAACAAAAAGTTGTAGTAGATTCACTTTGTATTAGTCTCTTTTTTCCTGCTTCACAAAGGTTGGCAGCAGCTTGACAAAGCCACAATGGCAATTATATATACATGCATCAATTTCAAACAGATGGTATCGGTATCGGCCGATACTGCACAGCCAGGTATCGGGGCCAAAAAATGGCATCGGTGCAACACTACATTTCTGTTCACCTCAGTCTAAACTACTGTCTATAAAATAAACCTCTAGGTTTCAACTTTTGATTTAATTACTGACTTAGAAAAATACTAGAGTCTGCAGTGCATGGATTGTTGATGTGTGAATTACGTAGGGAATATTGAAATCGAATTGCTCCTATTAAAATTCAAGGTAACCTCAGTATTTTAGTGTTGCTGAATTTTTCATTGCATTGATTGAACCGATTGCATCCATCACTGTTAGTTATCCTGTAGCTGCTAACGCACCGTTGGATTCTCCTGTCACTTGCAGTCAGGAGCTGTACCCTTTCTCTATTGCAAGAAGCTCATCTTGAAGAGAAAGCAGATGTTTTGTTCTTTCGTGTAAGATGTTTTCTCAGCATTGATGAGTTTTTGAATGCTCACCCCAGATGTTCTATCTCAGCCTATAATCATTTTTTAAATGTTGGTAATTAGCTGCAGAGATGCATCCTAAGTATGAAATTTGAATTTCCTTGTGCTTTTCTTGATATTTTTTGGCTCAAATGTGGTAAACAGTGGCTCAATGCCGAGATGGATTGAATCATCGTTTTATGAGACAATTTGTTGTAAATTCAATATTCATCTGTTTCACTTAGGTTCCTGTGCAAATGTTTTAAATCGTCTTTCATGTCTTCATTCTTTTCTACCAAACAGGTTGGCTTTCTTTTGATTTTTTTAAAAGTGGTTTTTATCAATGGTGAAATATACATGACTGATCATCATGACTATGTTTCTTGCACAATACTATATGATGAAAAGAGGACCCAAAGTATTTATGAGGTTTCGGAGCCCTTGTGTAACAGATAAAGTGGAGTTTCAATGCTTAATGAGCGAAAAATATGCTCTCTCATTGTTCTTTATCATGCTTCAAATGTTAAAAATATGCATTAGTTCCTGTTTTGAAATCATATATTTTGTGCTGGCTCCCCGTCAGGCACGCCACATATTGCTAAAGTGCTTATATTCCTCAACCTTTTTCGCATCTTTTCACATTTAAACCTAAAAACATTTTTTTTGTTCTTTTATTATCCATCTACACAAAGTAAAACACCGATGTGAAGAGAACAACCGGCATTATTAAGACCAACAAACTCAGTCAGGGACAAAGTTTTTCAAAAGTGTGAAGCAGTGTTATGCCACTGTCACACCTTAACGATTTAGCCAGCGTCTGCCAACGTTGGAAAAATTTGCCCTAAACGCTGGCGTACGTTGGAAAAGTTATGGGTAAGTTTAAGGACACTGAAACACGCTGCCACATGTCGACATACGGCAAGTACATTTAGTATGACAGCGTATGCTCATAGCTGAGCCATAAAACATCTGATCGTGGACATATGTTAATTGTAAGCTACTCATAAGTCATGGTGTCTAGCTTATCCGAAACCTATGAGTAACTTGTGTATAACTGATGCGTAACTAATCAAGAACTTATTTCCAACACATATCGACATATGCAGGTATATTTGACAACTTACAGACGACCACTGAACATGTTTCTAAATTACTGCTACTGTATAATGGCGTATTGGCAGTGTTTTGTTATAAATAGGAGGTACACAGGAGGAAACTTCAGGCGTTCCACTAGAGATAGAGGATCCGGCAAGGCTGAAAACATACTAACTGTCCTCCAACATCAGCATGATCTCATCAATTAGACTCTGGTCCAGTTGTGTCCTAACAATAGAGCCACCAGACACAGTGCTGCCGCCCTCAGGACCAGGGGTGGATTTACTATTAAGAAAAACTAGGCAGTTGCCTAGGACCCCAGGTTTCTGGGGGCCCCATAAAACTCATATTGCATATATGGTAAATACAGCTATTACTTATTTGTCACATTCATTTTTTAAAATAAAAATCCTTTTGATTAAAATGCAATCAGAATGCCCCCCTTCAATGCTCACTACATTGGATCAGTCCATTTGTTGCACGGTGCATTTGGAAACAGACTATGCGACGAGATGAGCAGAGAAGAGAAGAAGATATAGGAAAGATGAAAAGTAGCTATCCTAGCGGTGCTAGGAGGAAAGTAGAAAGCTGCTTTTAAAGTTACTGAAAGTGACTGACTTGGGCTTCTGCATTGCGGCAGTGGCTAGCACCAGCAGCAGCCCACAATCAGCAGCAAACTCAGCTTCAAATTTGACACCTGTGAGATGAACAAATAGTAGGCATTAAAGCGTTGAAGGGGAGGTCCCCTTATATTGATAACTATATATTTACCATATTGAAGATTGGTCATTTTAAAATTACGATTTTAATTTTTTTTGTATGTGCTACAGATGACCAAAAAATCAATTATTTAGGTGTTTTTTGTTTTTTTTCTCTCATGTTAACGTGGAAAACATCCGACTTTTGCGTGTCCTTTCTAATGGAGAACTAAGCAAATGGAGACGCGCTCATATTTACTTCCAGCTATTATTTCATTAAAATTAAAAATGGAAACAAGATAAGCAGATCATGGCTTGCCTACAGTGAAAAGAGGTACTGTGTTTTTTGCTTTTGCTGTCGCCTTTTTGGAAACACAGGAAGAAGCAATCAACTAGGAGAATGGGCTTAGCGAGGGACAAAAGGTTGAACAAATAATGCATGTCTATTGTTTTAAAATTTCTGTATTTGTGTAATGGGTCTGTTTTATTTGTTGTCTTCTCAATTGAGAGGGCCCCATGCCTGTCTTTGCCTAGAGCCACAAATTTCCTAAATCTGCCCCTTGCTCAGGACACTGGCTTGTGACATTTCATGGGCATTAAGCTGCTGTGCGTTATGCATAAGTTAGGTTGTTGTTGTTGGACATAAGTTCTGGACTTGTTATGAATACTCTGAATACTATGAATGCTCTCAAATAAAAAAAAATACATAGAAAGTTCAGTGTATGCCAGAGAAGATTCTGATTAGAATCTGATTAGAAGATTAGAAGATTCTGGGACGTTGGCATATGCTGGCTGAATCGTCCAACCTTTCACAGAGCCATACAGAGCCATGTTCATTCCATCATCTGAACATGGGAGAGGAGGTACCTACTGGTTACTAACCAAGGCACGGACATCCACCTGAACTGTCCGACTGGGCAAGGAGAGCATTATTCTGAGCAGCACTCCACTGGGCTCCATTGAGGAGTATCTTTAAGAGAACCATAGAGGAAACACTGCAAGCCTGAAGGAAAAGGGACTGTAAACAGATGTGAGCAAAATAAAACCTTTTGTCTATATCCCAAATGCTATGGACGGTAAAAAAGTAGCACAGCGCGTCACCACAAACACGTCACCATTTAGAAACATGATGGTGGCAGCATAGAGAAACATGATGGTGGCAGCATAGAGAAACATGATGGTGGCAGCATCATGCCATGTGGGGTTTTCTTAAGCTGGGACAAGAATGTTGGTCAAGGTTGATCTGATGGTCAGAGGTTTCAGAAGACTTTAGACTGGGATGGACGTTCACCCTCCAAAGGGGCGGCCACCCTAAGTATATGGAGCTAAAAAGGAAAGATTCAAAAGATTTCCACTATTAAAAAAACATATAATTTAATTCATCATTTTCCTTTAAAACTCCAGTAAGACATATTTAAGATGTTAAAAGTTGCATGGTGCATAGATACGTGCAAACAATGAAAGAGGTCAACATTGAATACAATTAGAGGAATCTTAGTACTGTTTCCACTAGTTTGTGCTTAGGAGCAACATGGTGGAGTTAAGCAGCTCAGAATCTCTCAGAATATAATTTCTGTATCTTAAATTGATACTCTGACTTTTAAATACTATTGTTTTAGATAATCTACCATTCTGTAACTTTATATCAGGCTTTGCGTATAGAATGCTATCTTGATTAATTGTTAATAAATTAATATTGTGTTAGAGTAACAGATGTATTGTCAAACGTAAACAATACAGCCTTTCTTCGAACAGTACTGCGAAAACACCAGAGAGTGGTTCTTGGATTTTACTTTACTTATAAAAAGTAAATGGTAAATTCAAGAAAATCTATTTATTAAAGACAAAAAGTCTATTTTTTCAGGGCTATATTGCATTAGGGATTTTATTTAACAAAATATTCTTAGTAGCATCACTCTAGGTTTACTCAATATCAATTTTTCCATTATTTGCTTCCATTAATGAGATAAAGATAAAGTAAAACAATTAGGATGAAAGTTTTTCTTCTTTAATATTTGTACAGTGATGTCATGTATAAATCTATAGGGTAGTAATAAAATAAAAAAAAGGTCAGTAATACAATTCATAGCTAGACTCCAAGCATGTATTTATGTCAGTTTTGATAAATATGACTTATATCCGAACTAGAAAGTTTAGTGGAAGGAAAAAAGGTTACATACAAAAAGGAAAATCAAAGCCATTAAATGAAAACAAACTCCCTTTAATCATTTGCCAAAAGTAGACATCTATCTTAGCTTCCAGTTCCCAGCACATGTAATCTCAAGGCACTCTACAGATCATTTCAGTCAAATCATATGGTTCAAAAGGTTTCTATCTAAGGATATCCAGCAGATTTCTTTCCATAACATGTAGTTATATTGGAAAGAAAAACTGCCCTTTGAGAATTGAAGAAACTTATATCTGAGCCAGAACCAGGCTCGATGTGAACGTCCTTCTTAAACGACCTACTGGGAGTAAACTAAAAGAACACTAAAGCACTGATCCATGGACACTTCCTATGTAAGAGAAAAACAAACGGTTAGTTGCAGTGGCAGCTCCTCTTGTGGCTTCATAGTAGAGAAAGCTAGTATTAAAGAAAATGAAACGGAGCACATGCAGTTAGTTCCAGTAAAAGCTCAGCCAATCTTATGTCTAACAGAGAGAAAGAGTAAAGCACTGAAAGATAAGATCTAGTTTATCATCTACTGAAGGAGAAAATGAAGTTGCCGACAGCTGCAGCTGGTGTCACAATCAAACACAATGCCATAATGCCAAATATATGAATATATTTAAGTTTTTGTTAGTGCACTCAGAGCATATTAAAAAAATTATTTCCTTATTTGACACCAGATATCCTCAAAGGAGCTATTCCAAAAAACGTATAACTAAAAACCAGATACCAGATCCACCGCTTAGTAATGGGGAGTCATTGAGGTCTTTGTTGGCCTGCAAAATCCGATACTGGCCTATGACTCTGAAAAAGGAGTCATTAGGGTCGTTGTTGGCCTGGCTGATCAGGTGAGATTTTTTTCTATTCCCTGCATCAGAGATGGGAAGTAACGAAGTACAAATACTTTGTTACTGTACTCAACTAGATTTTTCTGATATTTTTACTTTACTTTACTACTTATTTTTATGGCGACTTTTTACTTCTACTCCTTACATTTTTACACAAATATCTGTACTTTCTACTCCTTACATTTTAAAAAATTGGCTCGTTACTTTAGTTTTGAATCATTTCAATGGAGTTACCTTTATTATTTTTCACGTCATCAATACCAAATTCAATCTAATTGGATGGGAATCTACGTTGCATTTGACGCACCACTACAAGATGAATCGACAGATTCGGTGGTATTCATTCACGGCAAATCATTGCAGCTTGGTGGCGGTGGCGTTAGCATAGTAGCATGGACGACGAGATGATTGAAAATGAACACAACGGAGATCTAGTCCTATTGGCAGACATCCATTTAAAATGTAGGCAACGGCATGAAAAAAGTGGTTTCTACTTTTACTTTTATACTTTAAGTAAATTTACAAGCCTGTACTTTGTTACTTTTACTTGAGTAAAGAAGTTTAATCAGTACTTCCACTTTTACCAGAGTATTTTTTAACACAAGTATCTGTACTTTTACTCAAGTACAGAAAGTGAGTACTTTTGCCATCTCTGCCCTGCATGACGATGAGGATTAAGATGATAGGCCAACAACGACCTCAACGACTTTCCATTACTAAGAGTGAGACCTGTATTTCTCTTCAATCTGCATGTTTTCTAAGCCATAACAAGGCGTTTCTTTTGGCTACTCACCAAGCCTGGAACTCAACACTACTCCAGACATCATGAATTGTGAAAGCAAGCTTTCTGGACAGGAAGCAAACCGTCTTCAAACTTGGAAAACAAAATCCACTGGTTTGGTTTAACTTTTTTGGAATGGACTATGATCTGGGTGAATGAGAATCTTCACCAGCAGCTCTTAATTTTCTAATAAAGATGGATCTGCTCTCCCTGATTGGCCACAAATCTACTCTGACCTGAACCAAATTGAGAATCTATATATTGTTATCAAGAATAACTTGAAGGGAGCCAGAGGCAGCAGCTGGGATGAGCTTAAGGTCTCCATCAAAGCTTCCTAAATAAAAGCTCCAGAAAAACTCTCAGCTGGAATCAGAGAAAAAAAATGAAGCTAAGACCAACAGAACCTAACCTTGCGCTGCGCTGCGGGATCCAAGTTTTCAATCTTACAAAAAAATAACGTAGAACTTAACTCAGTTCTCCACATATTAATTCAGCTACTGCCAGGTTTAACCGAACCTGCAAGAAATGAAGATCTTTGTGGGAAAAGGAGTCATAATCACAACCAAGGCAGGTATAAATGCAGCTTTATGGAAATATCTTCAAGCTTTGATAAATAAAAATACTAATTTCATCAAATAAATAATATGTCACATTAAATATGTTGAATACTTTTTTTAATTATCAACACAAAATATGCATCCTCTTATATTTGCAGTTTGATTTCTTCGCAGTTAAAATTAATGATACCATTATTAAATGAATACTTTTTTTTTTTACCACATTCTATGTGATGCTAAGAAGAAAAATATGAGCATTTCCTTTGATTAAAATAATGTGATGAGAGCAGAAGATCCCAGGATGAGCCGAACTTCTCAGATAGTAAGGGAGACGCAACTATATCCACGTGAAAACGCACCGACTAAAAGTTGGTGGTGGCTTCAGGAGTTGGATCCTTTATTTACATATAATTAATTTATGCCATCATTTATTATCCAGTGCTGATGTGGGAGCAAGCTTTTAGTGAACGAATCTGGCGCCTGCTTATTTGTAGCAGCTGACAAAGCATGAACTGTGAAATGCCTGTTGTTGTTTCCTAATGCAGCGATCAACCGTAGAACAAAAGCTGCAAACACAAACAGAGCTCACAGGGTCTGGCTTTATCTTTCAGTTATTCATTTTCAGTCTGTTTTTCAATAGGTTTCATGCAGCAGATAAATCTGAAACCACTTACCTGTTAAAAACCTCACATTACTTGCTAATTTCTTATAAACAGGATGCAAAGCTAAATGGCCTTGAACGGAGCCAAAAAGAAACAAAGAAATATCTCACATGAAAATATGATTAATTCATTATTACTGTTTAAAAGTTGAGTCTTTTTCTGTAAAAGATATTTAATTGCCCCTCTAGTGGTAAAAAAAAAAAAAAAATAGAAAAGAAACTATTTTCAAACACACTTCTTAGACTCTAGTGCCAAACCTGCCAGAAAACAAAACAAAACATTACTATTTCTGTTGAGATTTTAATAAGATAAAACCAGAGAAACAAAAATTGACCAAATAAATACTTTAAATAAGTAAAACATATAGTTTTTTAAGTTTCAAATCATTCCTAGTAAATATATATTCAATAAATGAAAAATTAATTTACGAATTAATTTATTCAGTCTTATTTAAAAAGTTGTTGATTATTTCCCTTTTAATATAAATTACTCATAATTAATCCTGTCCCAATTGATTGTGAAATTGAAATCTGATTGATTAATAGCAACACCAATTCCAGGCTAATTGCCTTTAAATAAAACCACATTTTGTCCCACCCACTGACTTTGATGTCCAAATAAATAAACTGATTAGTCAAATACAAAAAAAAAAAAATCCACATTACAGAACATCACAGGCTTATGTTACATATTTATAACTACAAATTATTTTCATGAATATAAATTTTAAACATAGACTTCCAGAGATACATGGATCCAAAATGTGGATCGGATATCAGTTTCCATAGTTTAGCTGGGTTGGATTTTTAGATGAATTAATCCAAATCCAGCATTGCAATCCAATATTTACCTCTTTTATTAACATAAAACACAGTAATATAGTTACAGCAATTTACAGTACGTTTCATACAGCTCTTATATTTTGTAGTACATTATATATATATATATATATATATATATATATATATATATATATATATATATATATATTTATTGTTAACAAATAATACATGTATAAAAGTATTAACAAAAAATAAACTGTATATATAATTTGTTATCTTTTTTAACAATGTCTATCTCTCTGTCTCTCATTCTTTGGGAGGAAGCTAAAGTACAGGATAAATGGCAGCCGCATGTATTTTAGCGACTGTAGCAAGACAATTATTTACTGTAAAGCTGCCAGTACAGTACTAGCAAGTCCACCCTTAATCAATGTTTTGAAGTGACTGACTCAAAGTCTAGGTTGAAATAAGACTTAAATACTGTGACGTGCCAAAGAAGTCCTTCCTGCTTGAAAAGTAACTTGTGGGAAATTAGGTTAATTTTATATTGTCCAGTTTAAATACTTGAAACACTGTTTAAATACTACAAACAGAAAATTATATTGAAAATTGTAAGAGTGGTAATAAATGATTTCTGCCCTTTATGGCAATGTTATAATTATTTTGTATTTATTATTTTGTAAAAAAAAATCCGGTACAATCCGGTTTTACATTTTCTAAACAAATTGGATTGATAAATGGGTAGAAAAATATACAATATAGAAGGTGGGGGACATTGGCCAGAATAACATAATTAATGTGTGCTGTAGCTGTAGCCAGGTCAACACCTGTTTTTAATATGTTTACGTGCAAAGGAAACAAGGTTAGTGGGCGAAATGCAGGGAAATAAAGAATGAATAAACCCTGCAGCTGGTCATTATTCAGATAAAAAAAGCTTAACTCTGCACCACAGGCCCTTGTTTTATCATTGCAATCCCATTAAACCCACACTGATTAAACATACAATTAGTCTGGGTTACAGTTCTCATACCAACACATATCATAAACCTGACAAATTGCACATTAACAATAAATGTGCAATTTGTCAGGTTGTGAAGCATGATGAGCTATATAGGCAGTCATCTGGATTTACTTTACAGCTCTTCAGCCCTCGTCTAAGAAAGCTTAACCCAAAACTGCTTTATTATAAGGCTTTACATTCCAGTTAATTAATGCTCCTCTTTTGATATTCCCTTAAATTTTTCTTCTAAACACTTTGGTAAAAAGCTTGTAAGAGATCAACGCCATCTACACTAAAATACGTTTTGTACCAAAAGACCTAAAACGCCACTCTGTAAGGAAGAATGTTGTCCTCTAAAAGCAACATGAAATCCAGATTACAGCTTAAAAATACAGTCAGGAAAATTTGTTCTTGGTGACCAGTCGTGCAATTTGATGAAAGTAAAATTTGAAGTTTGACGACAACGATCAACATTACCTTCGCAGGAAAGGAAGTGACTTAATTCATGAGACTAGAGGTGTGCAAGTATCATGTTGTGCAAGTATCATGTTGTAGGGTGTTTTGCTCCAACTTTACATATAATAGGGGCTTGCTCAGAGGGTTTGCCACAAAAATTGTTGCACTGCTTGTGACTTGCGACATTTGAATTCATGTGATTTATTAGACATATTTAACAGGAATGCATATAACATAGTAATCACGCGCACATTCAGAACACACACCCCAAAAACATGCACACACACAATATAATAAAACCGGTGTGCTCAGTCAAAAGAGTGGATAGAAGAGTAAAGTCATATTACCTCCTCCTTTTCCTGCATCATCTAGATGAGGGGTTACTAAACCTGTCCATGCTGTGGCCCACCAAAGAGAGTTTGCTTCTAGCCGTAAACTCATCTTTGCAAACCAACAGATAATACTACAATAATAATATAAAGACTTTTTTTTTTCCTTTTACTTTTATCCCCATTTAATTTTATTTATTTAGCATAAGGATGTTAACTAACATATTTTAACACTGTATCATCTTCCCAGTAAATAGCAACCTTGGTCAAAAAAGAGAGAAGCTTGAGGACTATTGCGCTTAGTTAAGGTTGGCTCTTGTCCTCATACAGTACAACTGCACCTGCTACTGGGTTAGATAAGGTTTTATTGGCTGAAAGACCCAAGGGTATTGTTTTTTATGTTTTGCCACAGGCATTCTTTAAAGACTTCCCAATAATGTCATGAACCACACACCAAGTCTATTCTAAAATCATCAGTGAACTTGATAAATATAATCTCCATGCATGTACTAAAATTTGATGTCTCCTTAATTATTATGCTTTTAGGAGGGAATCAGTAACAGCAGAAACTATGCAGATTTGAAAATTTAAGATTAAAAGATACCTTTTAGATAAACATCTTAACTCTTTCTAAGGTTAACTACTTTGGATCTTTTGGAGGAGCAGACAGACATGATGAGTGGAACTCTGTCTAATGACTTTGATTTTTGTGCGAAGGACTTAGTGGAAAGATGAACTTTCCTTCACTGAACGGCAACTTTCCAATGTTCAGATGGTTTAGATAGATGCAGTGGTTGCTGCCAGAGAGTTCCAGAGGCGTACGTTTAGAAGGCTGCAGAGCTGACAGGATATCAGTTCCAAGCTGACGAAGGAAGGCAAAAAAATCCAAAGTCCGAAGTCAAGAGGCAGATCTAGGTTCAGTCCACAGAAGAATCTGACAGGAGTCTGAAGACAGGCAGGCAAATTAATCAGACAGGTGCAGGCAGGCTAAAAGGTCCAAATACAGAAACTGATCAGGATCTGACTATCGGAACACTATTGTAACGCTAGAGAACTCTCAACACCAAAGGCTCAAGAATAATCTGGCACTAATGGCTGGAAAATATTCAGCTTTAATAGAAAACTGGAACAGGTGGATCTAATGAGTGATGTGGAGCAGGGAGGAGTTAGACAGGTGAATGAAATGAGCAATCAAGCCAGCCATCAGCACCAAATTCATGACAGACTCCATTTTTAGTACAGTGTTCCAATCACTTAATACATCTCTCCTGCCAAAATCAAAAGATCTGAAAATTTTTTAGCAACAGTCCATTACCACATAACAGGGTTGCAGAGGAAAGATAGCCTTCTACTTAAAAAAGACACAAAATACAAAATTTGGATTGATTAGATATTTAATTAAAGGATTATCAGTTGCAGTGTCGACAGTTTTGTATCAATACATTTATTGTACCCTCCTCCTTTATCTCTATTGCTTTAACTGTGAGCCATGAAGGCATTGTTTCCATGTCAAAAATCTCTGCCAAGAATCGAAATTAAGCAGCTTAATAATATATCTGAAAATAAGGGGCATCAGACCTCCATCCTCCCACTCCAATGATAGTTTATACATTTACACTCCACAGTCTTGGTATCTTACCAAGCCAAATGCATTTCCAGATTGCTTTTTTTGTTTTTGGTATTTTTTTCCTACAGTATACTGTTAACATTTGGTCAGTGCTGCACTTTAAACAAAGGAAATGTCAGGAAAGCTGTACAAAACAAAATAAAAAATAAACTTAGGCTATATACTTAAAAATATGATTTAGACAATAAAAACTGTCTGTCTCAGTATTGGTTTTTAAGTGAGGAGCAGAATGTTATTTGGGTGCAAATTGGAAGCAATCTAAACATGTGGAGCAATTTAGGTAAGCTATTAATCTTTATGACATTGATTTTACCTAATAATTTAAGAGTTACAGTAAATCCATTAGATATATGTTTTTTTATTCTGCCTGGATATTTTTTTAACCAGGCAGAACGGTGACAGGATGTGAAATCTGGGGGTCAGGCTTTGGACTACAGACAATAAGAGTGAGAACCACACTGTAAAAACAATCTGAAATTAAGTAAAAATTTCTTAAATCAAGTGTATTTAGCCTTAATTTGAGCAGGTAAATAATATAGTTTGCCAATGGAATGAGTATTTTTACACTTAGAATAAGTTAATTAGGTAATATGCACTTGAAATAAGACAATGCAATTGATTTTTCTTAATTCAAATGTAAAACATCTTGTTCCATTGGCAAAGTGTTCATTTACCTCCTCAACTTAGGATAAAATGCACTCATTTTAAGAAAAAATGACTTTTTTGCAGTGCATTATTTACAGAAGATACAACAATCAAAAACATGTAATAAAACATGGAGCCGTGGTGAATCTTCACAGGAGTGACCTACTAAAACCGATCCAAGAGTTCCTCCATAAATACCTTGGTATCTTTATTTTTTCTTTACAGTGTCCTGTCTGGCGCTGTGGCAATAAGAGTAATTGCCTTGATGCCAAACAAAGACCCCAACAGATTTTTCACAAGTGGAGCAGTTGAGTATCGCCATAGTGTTCTGCTTGATTTATGCATACAAATAGCTTTATTATAATTCATGCAGGAAGTATTACAGATTATATAGACACTGCATTGTAAGTAGAACAGGAAAGGAAAAACAGGAATAAAAGATAAAAGAAATAGGAGATAAAAGGGAGATAACGATAAAACGTCTTCAGTCTGTTTCATCACCTGCAAAGAGATGTAAAAAAGAACAGCACAACAAGCGGA
>NW_015150496.1:509864-511174 GCF_000732505.1 Cyprinodon variegatus | reverse complement strand
TGGAGGTCAGATTAAAGAAGCAGAACAGAGAGGAGGGGGCTCTAGGATGAGCTGCCAGCCAACTGGGGGAGGGGATGTTTAGCAATTTCTTCTTTACAATTGAGCTTTAGCTTCTACCCTTTAAATTAAAAAGGAACTCAAAAGGCATAATAAAACATTTTAATATGTATGTTGATAAAGTCAAGTCTGCCTCTTGTTCTTAGACGGAAAAAGTAATTTAAGTTGAAGGCGCAAATGTGAAACGAAACTATAGAGAGCTTTATCAGTGTTTTCATGAACGGCTTTATTAAAGGCAATAAAAATGTTTTTTTTACTGCTAGAGTTCAGTTAAAGTTTGGTTTGGATACACTCCTTTTAGCCCACATTATTGACCTAAAAAAAAAAAAGATCTCACCACCTGCCGAGGGCTTTCTTTGGGCCTTGTAACCCACATGAAGTAAATCGATGCCCATCAAGAAGCTCGTTTCTAAAAACTGGACCATATATGAGAGACAGGGTTTCCGATGTTGGAGGTTCAAACAGCATCTGGTCCTCTCATCTCTCCTCCATCTCCTCAGC
Organism: Cyprinodon variegatus; assembly: GCF_000732505.1. Lineage (NCBI taxonomy): Eukaryota > Metazoa > Chordata > Actinopteri > Cyprinodontiformes > Cyprinodontidae > Cyprinodon > Cyprinodon variegatus. The sequence continues at coordinate 510,616 of NW_015150496.1, read as the reverse complement.
CTTAATGAAAGGGCATCTTGAGGGAGAATGTCAGTTGTTTTAGCTGATGGGTTGGTGCTCTGACTAATTTCCCATCCGGAGAGGTGAGCACGTCTGGAAAAGGATATGCCTGCCAACGCAGCTGTCAGCAAACTTGTGAAAGTCGTGGGATAATTGAGCCGCACTCGGAGATCTAATAGTGGAGGAGGAATGCAGAGGCATAATGGCCACTTTGCCCACAGAGGAATTGTAGTGAAGGACAGCACTTTACTCTTTAATCCGAGGACTGAGCTATTACATTTGGATGACATTACAAAGACAAGGCTTTCCATGAATGACATATAAAGGGATCTGTGCAGCTGATGTAGTGACGTTGTTTTCTTGGATTGGGTGCAGGTGTGTTGACAGTTTAGCTTCAATTAATCTGGATCTAGGAATAGATTCTGATACCAACCCTGAGAGGGTCCAACATTCACAGTGTATGGAATTTGATTTTAAAAGAAGTGAGATGTTCAAAAGATATCTGATATTAATATTTTTAGTACAGATATAGTTACAGGAGATGATATTCAGGACTAATAGACATCCCCCCATTTGTCATACATTCAGCCACCCATCCATCCATATAATTGAATATTGTCTGTGTTATCCCAGTGAACATTTTTATTTATTACTTTATTAAGACAAGTGATTAAAAAACACTGTACCGTATTTTCACGACCATAAGGCGCACCGTACTAAAAGGCGCAGTCTCAGTTATGTGTGCCATTACT
>NW_015150496.1:505688-508904 GCF_000732505.1 Cyprinodon variegatus | reverse complement strand
TAAACTACGATGTGAGATGAAGAACGTGTGATGTCAACAGGTCAAAGATACGTTGGTAGAGTTTAACTAACCACACTTGATTTTTGGTGCATTGATTCATATGTTAATCTTGGATTTATCCAAAATTCCTTATTTGTTACAGGAAGAGGACAGAAGCTGTGTTTCACTTTAGCTGTTTTCTGACAAACCTAAAGATTTTTAAATCTGACTTCAGTTGAATTGTGCCATCGAGACATACGACTCATGCAAGTTGTTTAACTTGATAATCTATATTTTTTTCATGATCTAACTGTTATTACAAGATTAGAAACCATGCTGTTCATTCCAAAAGGTAGCAGCCAAGATCTAATGTGATTTCCTCATTAAGACCAAGAAGTCATTAATGGCCCAGTAGGACCTCTGTATTTAAGATCCACCCGTGCTCATTGGGTGTGTGCATGCAGGTAAATGTGTTTGCATACTAACTTGGCAATCAGAGGCTGGGCCTTGCCTTTAGGGCTTTCTTCAAATGAGGCGCATATGCTGCATTAATTAGTTTCAGACTCACAACTGAGTGTGACAGGTGACAAAGAGACCCCCCCCCAATCCCACCGTCGCTGCCTCCCCAAACCTTTTTCCTCCCAACATGACTCACCTCCTGCTGAAAGTCAAGTGAACCTCTAAGGTTCCGTCTGGCTTTTCATGATGAAATAAACGGAGGAGTTCTGAAATACATGAAGCATCAACAAGAGCAGGGATTGAAAACTTCTCAATGGAAAAATTGAGAAGTTTAAATAAAAGTGTTTTTTTTTTCTTTTTTTCTTGTTGTTGATACTTCAATTACAATAAGATTCATTATTCAGTAGAAAAATATTTGTTAAAAAATGAGGCTGTCACATAAACATTTGTCTTCACCTTTTATTTTGGAAAACTTTCTAAAGGATGTGGGTTAATCAAAAGAATCAATCTTATTCGCCTTTAACAATTATTGCCTTCTGATTTCCATTTTTTAACTCATAATCAAATCAAAATCATACCCAGTGTACGTAACATTATTTATTTTTATGTATGATTCAGATAATCACTTTTTTTTTTTTGCTGAATGTTATATATTATTGCAGGCATTCCCAAACTCGGTCCTCAAGGCCCCCTGTCCTGCAGGTTTTAGAGGTTTCTCTGCTTCAGCACAGCTGGTTATAATGATTGCAGTAGACCAAAAGCCTGTTAATCAGCTTTCAATTAAAATCAGCTGTGTTGGAGCAAGAAAACCTCTAAAACCTGCAGGACAGCGGGCCTTGAGGACCGAGTTTGGGAATGCCTGTATTACTGTGACTCTTTTTCATGTTTGTTTTGTCCTTGACACAGTCAAAAATGACAGAATATGTCATGTATGTGGTCAGGAAGGACTCAAGTAGAGAGAGAACCTCTGCAGAAAAAGAGTTTTTAATAATGAAAAACATCAGGAAACTTGTAAGGGGGATCAAAAGAGAAACAGGTGGAGGTGCGCAGGAAGTGAGAGGCAGAATAATGGAAAGAATAACAGAAACTCAAACTGAGGGATTGTTACATCAGCAATGGAACTAAATATTTTTATTTATGTAGCTTGTTTCATCAGGTTTTATTCACCTAGGTTGTAGAAAACATTTAAAAATACATGTAAGGAAGCAAGCAGAAGTTGGTTATTTAAAATATTTTGAGAATATTGTTTTAGCTGGTCAAGGTAAAACCTAATTTATTTAACTGTCTCCACCTTCTGAATGTACCGAAAAAACACTGAATCTTCTGAAATAGTAAAGTTCCTGACTACTCCTTTGAACAGCTGGATCCAAATACATATTTAAGCAAATTATTTTACGATTGTGTCTAATTAGGGGACATCCTCACCCAACAATGTGTCTGAAATTATCCGGGGGTTCAGATAAACATTTGGAAAAATTAGAGAACAAAGGTTTTAATTATGTCCCATAATTATAATAGCCTACAACAAAGAAGCCTTATTAGGCTGCCAGATGCACTAAACACGTTAATCTGAGCTGTCAGTCACCCCATCTGTCCCACAGCTCTGCTGGGTGTAATAACACCTGGACCATAATGGCCTCTTCAAACTCTTTAGCACTCACATCTTCTCCCTTCAAGCTGTTTTTCAACCTTGTGTGAGAACTTTAATGTCACCAAGATCTGTTTTATACAAAATTCTAATATTATATTATTAATAACAATACCAATAATCTCCATAGCATTTTAAGTCATGTTCCTAATGTCATAATCTAAAAAAGTAAACCATTTATGTTCAGTAATGATGTCTTTCTGTTTTGGTTTAGTTGCATTTAAGATTGTTTGCAGTTCCGCTACATTAATCTGTGGGCCCTTTTCCACCTCTAGTAATAGCCCACTGTATAATTTTTATTTATGAGACTCCAAATTATAGGTGATCAGACCCTTTTCACATTCTTTCTTTCACTAATGACTCCTTTTTGGCTACAGTGGTTGCAGAAATGTTAGCCTTTGAATTTGCACCTGACTTTCAAATGTGCTAAATAATGACGGAAAACTGCTTCCTCAATGAGCTTGATAAAAATGTTCTGTTGGTAGTAAATATTAAGTTGAAATTTGCATTTCCTCTACCCAGTATCTGCAGATTCATGAAAGCATACCAAAAAAAAAGTTTATGCACACTACAGGAATTGCTCCTGTCTCATTATTTGTTTTTGGGTTTTTTTTGTGATTACTTACAGTATTCTGTCCTCTATGTCTATGACTTGTGCTGCTGCTAGTTCACCCTTGTGTGAGAGCTCTCGATCTCAGTGAGTCTTTAAACTGGTTAAAATAAGGATAAATGCAAATGTGGAGAAATAAGTTTGTTGTACAGTTGCGATGACAAAGTTGGTTATCACCATTTTAACTCTCATGCCGACAGACCAGCTCATTTGCGCATGTGCAACCAAATTTTAATACAGGTTAAATAATGTAATTATGTTACTTAAATTACCTATTTCTATCCTGACCTCACTAAAGAATGTTAATAAACATATTTTTAAAAATGTTTTATGACTTTTCTAAGACAACTTTGATGCTTCTTACATTTTCTCCGTTAAATTCGTTCTCTGATGTCATCATGAGACATGCTAAGAGTAGTCTGGCAAAATACGATTAAACCATGTTTTTTCTGTATTTTAGTTGTTTCTTTCTTAAAGTTATGCACTATAAGCCATAATGTTAACATGAAATGCAAACATA
>NW_015150496.1:501230-504707 GCF_000732505.1 Cyprinodon variegatus | reverse complement strand
GATACTTTTGACAACCCTACTTTCTTAGGCTTTAAGAAAGAATACAAGAACCCCACAGGTTTTTCAAAATAATTCTCTTAAGCGGATTGTTTTGTTACCTGTCCAAGGTGCAACCCACCTCTTTATTTTTATTTATTTATTTAACCTTTATTTTACCAGGAAGTCCCTTGAGATAAAATCTCTTTTTCGAGGGAGACCTGGCCAAGAGGCAGCAGTAGAGTAAGACATATAAAAACACAGGACAACATAATAAAATCAATCATAAACTAGACTCTAGAATAACAGTTACAATTCTCTGTACAAGCTGTTTTCAATAGTGATTTAAAATAATAAGAGTCCGTAATTGCAGGGAGTTTTTAATATTGTGCCATCGCTTGCCTATTGATAGGATGGATGGATGGATGGATGGATGGATTGTTTTGTCCAATTAAATAAATGTATTTTAATTGAAAGCTGTGGTTTTCAATATGTCTCCGGGTAATCCGCAGTAAATTCAAGTTAAAATTTTTCTACAAGTTAATGAGGAAAGAGCTGTGAGGGCGTTTCTGTTGTGTATAATGATGTTTTTTTCTGGATAATAATGTACCTTACTGTTGCCAGTTTATTTAAAAATGTTGGATAACAATCCCTTAAATCAGAGCTCTAGAGCTGTGTGTGTTTGCTCTCTTCCAAACGGTTCATTACCCATATTCCTCTTCTGTTTTTAAAACATTAAAAGCGTTGCCTTTTGAACAAGGCACAGTGGTCTGCTGACCAGTCACAAGAATGACTCATGTGTTTTTCATTTTATTACAGTTTTCCTGTTTTTGCTACAAGGCTGACAATTTCACAGGTTTCAAACTTCATTTTTTTTTTATGTTTTACCTTGATGTTTGTTAGAATCAAGTTAGAAGACAAAGCTTTCTATTATCTACTATAGAATCGACGCTCCTCTGTTCTGTTGGCCTAGAATGTAGATCACACCTTTAAAGGATTCATATTTTACTATTCCAGAAGCTCAAAATTAGATCTGAGAGGAAATTTAAATTGCTTATTAATAGCACATTTTCCCACTGTTTCCTGTTCTAATTTAATCTCATTGTTCCAGCTGCTGACATCTTTTCAAAGCTTCGGTCTCGTCTTGGAGCTATTGGCAGCCAAAGCAGGGCTTCAAGCTTTTCAAGTTTATTTCTAAAATGCACCAACAAAAAATTTATTGATGAAAAGAATATGTTTGTCTTTTTTTAGTGTAAGTTTTGAATAGTTGTTGGATTTTATAAATACAACCCAGCTGGTTTCCTCTCAGCTTCTGCTATAACCTGAGCTGTACTAAGAGCAGCAGGCATGTCAGGATTTTCCTCATCAATCCTCCTTGTCTGTCAGCTAATCTTTCTCTGCTTTGAGTTCTAGCTTGAACTGTAGAGAGTGATCTGTGCTAAAAGATTTGATCATCACAAACTTTGTTAGTGCACTGGAAAAACAATCTAGAAATAAGTAATATCTTAAATTAAGTGTATTTACCCTTAATTTCAGTAGATAAACGAGATGATTTGCCAATGTAATGGGTATTTTTACTCTTAAAACAAGATATTTAGATAAAATGCATTTGTCTTTTCTTATTTTAAATGTATATTGTCTTGCTCTATTGACAAAATGTATCTTTTACAATCATAATGCAAGAACAATTGCACTTATTTTGAGAAAAAATGACTAATCTAAATTTTTATTTTTTCGAGCATTGTGTCACCTTGCACGTTAAAGCCAAAGCCAAAATGCTGAGACCAAAGAAATCTTTAGAGGTCAGGTATTGGGGGACATTGTGAAGTTTGCTCATTCATGGCTTAATTGTTTAAAAGATCCTATGGGCTCCACTGGTGGAAATATGTGGAAAAGTCTTTGAAATATATATATTATTCACTACATTAAATAATTCATTTAAAAAAGAAAATGGATGTCTGGAAAATGTGTTTCTATCAAACTTACTTGTGCAACATTAATTGATACATCTAACAACCTTTTTGAAATAAAATATTCAAGCTTTTTTTCAACTGCTTTTCTGGAAACCCCGAATTAGTTATTTATACCCTAGTTTCCTCATGGTATGTATATGGCATCACACAGAGGCCCATTTCTTTTAGCCACATGCCATAAGGACACACTTATCTAAAAACAGTGAGGAGGATAAATAATATAGTAACACACTTTAGCTTATGATGTTATGGGTTAGCACAAAGAAACACAGAGGCATAGTTATTTAAATTGTATTCAGGCTTGTACTGTAAGCATGTGGAAAAATGTAGGAAAGAAAAACTGAAAGTTACTAAAGAAGCATTAGGTGTGAGTGTATAATTTAAGGGCTGCTCAGTGGAGCAGCGAGTAGCACTGCTGCCTTGCAGCAAGAAGGTTCCAGATTCGATTCCTGGCCCTGAGTCTTTCTGCATGGAGTTTGCATGTTCTCCCTCTGCATCTGAGCATGCGTGGGTTCTCTCTGGGTACTCCGGCTTCCTCCCTTAGTCTTAAAACATGACTGTTAGGTTGATTGGCTTCTCTAAAATTCCCCTTAGGTGTGAGTGTGTGTGTGAATGGTTGTTTGTCCTGTTTGTCTCTGTGTTGCCCTGCGATGGACTGGCGACCTGTTCGGGGTGGACACCTCGCCTCTCGCTCATAGACAGCTGGATATAGGCACCAGGACCCTTCGCGACCCCGCTTGGGATAAGCGAAATTAGGATGGAGGTATAACTTTACGTCTACCCAAGAATAGAACAGTGGCAGGAAAGTTAAAATTTACAAATCGAATTCATAAAGTAAAGTAAATATAATAATTTATCCAGGGATCAGAAGAACAGCTTAAATATATATTAAGAAGATCTGTACTGTAAGAAATTATTTAAAAGCTCTTTATTATGAGGGCAGCCTGGTCACATTTTATTGCAGCAATAAATGGCAGCTATGACTTCAATGTTTTTTTTTAACAATAAAATTCTAGCTGTATTCAGGTAGATTTTGGATAAATTTCTCCATTTGTGACCAGCATCCTAACCCTGACATCTATAGACATCAGAGGTCCAATTTCTGCCAACAGCTGTTTGTCCACATTTTATTCAAAAACAAGCTTTGCAACAGTCTTGCAAGTTTCACTTTTCTCCATGTAATCACTTTATATTTTGCCAACAGTTGGACCTATTTAACTGTAACATAGCAATTATCTGAAAGCATTTCACACAACATGCATTGTATACAGTATTTCTTCATCTTGTATTCTTACTAAAAAGTTATGAATAACCTCATAAACTAAATTCAAGCTAATGCTACACATGCTGTAGACTAAAGGGACGTTTATACACAAACTTTTTACCACTATTTGAGTTTAAACTAAAGCTAAAATTGTTAGAAAACCTGCATGAGTAACTTATTAATTTAACATGATCTATTGGTTACAACAGAAGATGTGTAAACAAAAGACTAACAAAAAATGTTGTAGAAGAAAGATCTTTCTTA
>NW_015150496.1:479315-501059 GCF_000732505.1 Cyprinodon variegatus | reverse complement strand
GTCCAGGGTGGACACCTCGCCTCTCGCCCATTGACTGCTGGATATAGACACCCGCACCCTGCGTGACCCATCTTGGGATGAGCAAAATTAGGATGGAGGTATAACTTTACGTCTACCCAAGAATAGAACAGTGGCAGGAAAGTTAAAATTTACAAATCGAATTCATAAAGTAAAGTAAATATAATAATTTATCCAGGGATCAGAAGAACAGCTTAAATATATATTAAGAAGATCTGTACTGTAAGAAATTATTTAAAAGCTCTTTATTATGAGGGCAGCCTGGTCACATTTTATTGCAGCAATAAATGGCAGCTATGACTTCAATGTTTTTTTTTAACAATAAAATTCTAGCTGTATTCAGGTAGATTTTGGATAAATTTCTCCATTTGTGACCAGCATCCTAACCCTGACATCTATAGACATCAGAGGTCCAATTTCTGCCAACAGCTGTTTGTCCACATTTTATTCAAAAACAAGCTTTGCAACAGTCTTGCAAGTTTCACTTTTCTCCATGTAATCACTTTATATTTTGCCAACAGTTGGACCTATTTAACTGTAACATAGCAATTATCTGAAAGCATTTCACACAACATGCATTGTATACAGTATTTCTTCATCTTGTATTCTTACTAAAAAGTTATGAATAACCTCATAAACTAAATTCAAGCTAATGCTACACATGCTGTAGACTAAAGGGACGTTTATACACAAACTTTTTACCACTATTTGAGTTTAAACTAAAGCTAAAATTGTTAGAAAACCTGCATGAGTAACTTATTAATTTAACATGATCTATTGGTTACAACAGAAGATGTGTAAACAAAAGACTAACAAAAAATGTTGTAGAAGAAAGATCTTTCTTACCGTATATAAAGCTTTAGGCCTAAAACCAACACTTGCTGTTGTATTGCTGTTAAATTTATTCTTGTCTTTCACAAATGGCATAAAATCTGTATTAACCTTTTTCCCTCAAGTTTTGTTCACTACCATTAAAGAGGCAAACTGTTTCATAGTCCTGTAACTGAAGAAATTTAAATGAATTAATTGTATTTAAATCAGTGTACTCCAAGTTTTAACATGCTTATTTGATTACTATTTGCCAAGCTAAAAAGATTTTATATAAACTTAATCTGACTTTTAGCAGAGCTTTCATCAGAGATTTGATTCTAACTTTTTTACTTTAAAAAACTGCTTTTATGGTAACACAGATGGTGAAGCTTGTGTATTAATCTGTGAGCACACTGCAAAAGATCTAAATCCAAATAAGTCATTTTTTTCTTCAAATAAGTTCATTTGTTCTTGAATTGAGGAGGTAAAAGAGACATTTTGCCAATGGAACAAGACAATTTACACTTAAAATAAGAAAACACAGTTGCATTGTCTTATTTCAAGTGCATATTATCTAATTATCTTATTTTAAGAATAAAATTACTCATTCCATTGGCAAACTATCTCCTTTACCTACTCAAATTAAGGGTGAATACACTTAATTTAAGAAATTTTAAGTTATTTTTGATCGTTTTTGCAGTGCAGTTCATAAACACTGCAAAAAATGTAAATATAAATAAGTAATTTTTTTCTTAAAATAAGTGCATGTTATCCTAAGTTGAGGAGGTAAATGAAACAGTTTGCCAATGGAACAAGATGATTTACATTTGAATTAAGAAACATCAATTGCATTGTCTTATTTCAAGTGCATATTATCTAATTAACTTATTTTAAGTGTAGAAATACTCATTCCATTGGCAAACTATCTTATTTACCTGCTCAAATTAAGGCTAAATACACTTGATTTAAGAAATTTTTACTTAATTTCAGATTGTTTTTGCAGTGTATGACCTTTGAGTGCTTTGTTTTGTGTTTACTGTCTTTATGGTAATATGACCATTTTCTTGGCTTCTTCTCCAGGATTTCGCCTCTCATTTCTTTGGCACAGCTCCTTCTTTCTGGGCTGTGTCTGCTGTTTTCACAGATCTACACAAAGCCCCCAATGTCATTTCACTGATACCATTCTGTCTCACAACACCGGGCTACACGGAGTCTCTGTTGTTATTACCAATGAGGCGGTAGAAGATGCGACACAGCACTCTATTGTGGGAGTCTATTTGTTCAAGTGTTTTCTCTTCGGATCAGGTTTCTGCAGCGTATTTATGTCCTGGCCTTTTCTTTAAGATTAACACATCCCTAATAATTGTTTTGATCTTATTTGTGTGAGTCAGGTGATTATTTTAGGAGAATGCACCTGAACCAACTAGGCCACTGTCCCTACCCAGCAAGTCTAGCCATTCTTGACATGACTGGAAGCAGCTCCATGACAGCAGGGTGAAAGGGGGGAGTTGGAGACTGGGGTGGGGGTCTGTAGATAATCACGCATGAGAGAGGAGAGAATAGTCTAGAGGATGAAGAGAAGCTCCACTGGGCTGCTTTCTTTTCTTTCTTTCTTTCTTTTTTTTTGCCAAACACTGTCCCCATTAACAGGACTGATGTGCATCTCTGCAACAAGCTGCAAACTCATTTGGCCCTGGGAGCCATACAGAGTCCTCAGTGTGTTAGGATAAGTCGCTCCAGAGACCACTAAAAGCCATTATTAGAAGGTATTTATTGAGCTAGCCGTGGCCCAGATACAGCTTAATATCCTGAGAACAGTTATAGCCCATAATTATATTACATTTTGGATGAGAACTTGCCATGATTAGATAAATGATGAATGGCCCCGTCAGATAAAAAAGGTGCAAGGTTTCCAAGGAGTTAATGTACTGTTGGCTCTACTTTGGCTTACGAGCTGGAACGCCTTCTCCTCACTATATTGTTTGACACCACAAGTGGAATTGATTATATACACAGAGGCTGATGTTACATATGGAGAAAATATGAGAAGGATTTCATTTAGCCATGCACATCTCCACCTGCTGTCAATTAGATATTTAATCCTATAACCGAATTAAGGTTTTAAACTTTGTTTGTGCTGTCTGTTTTAAAAGCTGGCTGAGTCATAGATGTTAAAAAAACAGATTTTCTAACTGAATACCTGATGATGCTTAGGTTTGAATTAATTATTGAAAAACTTAATTTAGGAAAACCAGTATACAAAATACAATAAGACAAATTAAATGTTGAAATGTAAATAATTGCATATATAATTGTAATATGTATGATTTTGATCTAATTTCAGAAAAGGGGTATGAAGAAGAAAAGTGGATTTAATCATAACTTCTTTTTCCTGTAGTCCACTAGCTTTTTTTGCCATTTGTATTTTACCTACTAGTCCATGGTACTCAAAAAGTATTTTTTTATATATATATATATATACTATATATACTTTTTGATATAAAAAAATCAAAAGTCTTTTAAGCGAGCTAATAAAATTGTTTATGTACATATATAAATACACACTTTTACACATATACCCACAAACATAAACATTTACAATTATTATTCATAGCAAATGTGAACACCACTTTTGCAAAAATATGTAGCCTATACATTGGTGCACAGTGACTTATATTTCTTGACATTTAATTGCCCTTCCATCTTATAATCAGTTAAAGCCTTTCCTAAGCAGCCTTATACTTAGACATTAGTTTAAGTCAAAGCAGAGGATGTTCCATACATGAAACAAATGCGCATTTATGAAATGCACATTTCATGTTCATTTGAGCACATAAGATTTTGAAACTTAGATTATATATATATATATATTATATCTGTATTATACCCTCTCCCTCTCTCAACAAATAGTTTTTGTTTACTGTCTGGTTTATTTCTGGCTTTATACTTTAGTTGTAAGGTATGAAACTGTACAAGATCATAGAACTTTGGCAAGCAGGAATGAATGAATAATGGATTATTTTGGTCATGATAGCCAGGCTTATGAATTATGCTGATGGCTCTTTTCTGCAGTGTGCATTGCAGTTTGAGTGATGTCCTGTTGATGTTACCCAATACTTCAACACAATAACATGAACTGTAAAAAATGTTTTAATAGCTCTACAGTTCAGAAAAGTATTTTCTTTACTAAGAATTGTGATGCTTTTAGAAATTGTATTCTGCACGTTTGATATGGGGCTTCTAGCAGATCTGGTAGTCACTAATCACACCTATGAATATTATTTAATTTACTCGTTCAACCTCTACCCGTTATAGTTTGACTTTCATATATCTGATTCCTTTTTAATTTCCAAATAGCATGAAAATATCTTTTTATCCAGGTTTAAGGACATTTTTTTTTTTGTCAAACCATTTTTTTTTTATTCGTGAGATACCATTCAGGAGCTGCTTTAAGTTCTCATCTGTACAACAAAAATTTGTTTCATTTGCAAACAAAAAAAATGTAACTTTACATATGTCATTTATGTATCGAATAAGTAGTATCTGTCCCAAATACGGACCCCTGGGGGACACCGCTGGGGGACACCACAAGCAATTTCCAAACATGACGACTGATAATCACTTCTTCTATAAATTACTAAACTGCCAAAGCTGTGGCTCTCTCTGTCATCTAAATCTGTTTTAATTTTCAGAAAGTAGTTTGTATTAACCAATGAAGTGTTCCAATCTGCTAATAAAGAGTTTTCTTCCAAAATATTGGAAAACTGTGAAAGTAATGAAATAGGCTGATAGTTTGTGAATTTGTGTCTATCGCCTGTTTTGTATAGTGTTATAATATTTGCAATTTTCATTTTGTTTGAAAATATTTCCTTTGGGAATACAGGGTTACAGATTAGTCAGTGTTTAACAATTGCTGCAAACTCCTGCCTTGATTGCTGTAGTATTGTGGACCACTGATAGGATGCGAGGAACCATGCGAACTTGGCAGGGATTGGTTCTAGAGGGTTAGTGTGAATAGGGCATATGTAACTGATTTCAGGTCCGTTAGCTTCATTTCTACTATTTTGGCTATATTTTGATCCAAAGCAGATATACTTTGAGTTTATAATTGAGTAAAAAGCTCCACCCATTATTTTCATTGGTAAGTGCTTTAATTTTAGGTTTTGTGTTGTGTGTATTCTTTTTGCCCATTTAGTTGTTTGATGATGACCCCCACCATGAATTTGAAAATCATCAACAGCCTCTGCAAAGTCTTGAAGAGGTCCTCTTGGACTGTATGGAGGGCAAAGTTTTCTTCTAATTTTCAGCAATTTAAAATATATAATTTTTGTAATTCCATTTAAAACGTAAAACTTATATTTAATGGATTTTGTTAACTTCTTAAGCATATACGGTAATTAGAAAGTTGTGTGAGGCAAAAAGTATGGTTTGAAAATGTTGAAAAGCATAAAGGCTGCAAACTTAAAGGGGATTGTAAATATTCAAATGGTATAGAAAGAATGTTCAGACTTCTGAAATCTGTATTTAAGTTAAGACACTCCGATTCAGACACAAATAGAACCAACATCAGAATGAAACCTTTGACCAAAGAAATGTGTAGCATTTTACTTGGTGACATCATGAAGGCTTGTTTTTATTGACCGCACCATCTACCTGGGATAAGAGCTTGTTGTGGCTAAATGTACAAGCCTGGCAATTGCATTTTGAAAGAATCTTGAAGAAAAGTTTTTATGTCATGGGAAAATATAATATCTGTTCTCCCTGGATCCAACCTTAAACTAAAGAGCTTTTCCAGATTTCCAAAGATGCAAAGATTTTTGAATGCCCTAACAATTGAATGGGCAGTCCAAACCTTGTTTGAAAAGGGCTGAAAAGAAACCACAAACTGAAGCATGATGGTTAAAGGTTAAATTTAGTCTTTTTTTAAAGTTTAGAGCGCTGCTGTTGTCCTGACCTAGTTGAACCATCCTGGTTGGATAAGTTTCTATTTTAGAATAAATTCCCTCTCATAAGGTTTGCCATAAGCACATCATGAATAGCATAGAGCAGTTGTTGTTTTATGTCGCACTGTGGGAAATACTGCAAACTGTACCTTTTATATAAAGTGTCAGCTCAGTACCTGTTGTTCTGTTTGGGGACTACTCACCAGCAGTACCGTGTTCTCTCATTGGGTTTAACAAACACACTTTTGATGCAGAGTGTTGCATGATTTGCTTGCAGCACATATAGCCATGTGAACTGAGAATAGGAAGTGACAGCATTGTCCCAGAATATAAATAAATGATGGCTTATCTGAAATGTTGCTGCTGCCTTCTTTTCTGGTAGTACAAGTTTCTGACCCCTGTGGCCAGGAATACTTGAGGGAAAAAAGAGACTGCTTTACCTTAGATCTCATGGTGACCTGGGTTTACCATTGTTCTCAGTCTCAACCAACTATTGTCTGCTTTTCCAATCCTTTGTAACTTTATTGAGTTTCTCTATGTGGCTTCTTCATTAGGTTCTCATCAAACCATTAAAAACTCAGTAAAAGTGATAGAAATTGTTGCTAAAAAATCAAAAAGTTGAGATTAGAATTAGGTTTCTAGCTTAGTCTCTGCTCTAATTTATTTAAATGTGTTCTATTGAGTTTAGGTCAGGACATTGTGCAGGCCAGTCAGGGTGGTCCACGTAAGACCATCCATGTCTTCATGGACCTTGCTTTTTGCACTGGTGCACAGTCATGTTGGAAGAGGAAGGGGCAAGTTTCAAACTGGTCCCACAAAGTTGGGAGCATGGAATTGTCCAAAGTGTGTTGGTTTGCTGAAGCGTTGAGAGTTCCTTTCACTAGAACTGTTTAAGCCCAACTCCTAAAAACAAACCGCCCTCCAATAAACTTTACACTTGGCCCAGAAAAGTTCTGTTCTCCTTACAACTGCCAAACCCAGACTCATTCATCAGATTTTCAGATGGTGGGAAATAATTTGACACTCCAGAGAATGTGTGTCCACTGCTCTTGAGTCCATTGCAGCATGCTTTCCACTACTGCCTCAGATGCCTTTCATTGCATTTGGTGAGGTGATTAGGATACAGCTGCTCGACCATGGAAAAGCATTCCATGAAGCTCTGTTTGTACCATTCTTGAGCTAACCTGAAGACCACATAAACTGTTGGAGGTGCATAGTGATTGACTCTGCCAATCATTGGCGAGCTCTTTGCACTATAAGCTTCAGCATCCACTGATCGCGATCCTTCAGTTTACGTCTCCTACCACTTTGTGGTCGAGTTGCTGTGGTTCCCAAACACTTCCATTTTCTTATGATATGGATGACAGTTGACTTTGTAATGTTCAGAAGTATGAGCATTTCCCAAGTGGATTGTTTGCGCAGGTGGCATCCCATCACAATTACTTATTGGATGACCTGGTTATTCAATCAATAGATGCTTTCTTCTTTGCTTGCTTTCAAATATTGAAATATATCACTCTACCAGGATTCATTGGGCTCCATATGTGAAAGTTTGGGTTAGAAAGCATAAGACATGATTTTCGCATATGCATCGATCAACATAGATTCCAGACCTTAACCACATTGAGAATCTTTGGATTGAGCAGGGGAAAGGTCTAAAGAGGTCAGACTATCATTGTCAATGAATCGTCTTGGTGAAAAATTCATGCAAAACTGGGTGTAAATCAATGTTGTGACATTGCAGAAACCTATTAAGACAATGCCATGCGAACATGTCCCGTAATCAATGCTTTTTGTGTCGACTTTTTTTCTGGGTAGGCAGCATTTTTTTTTTTTTTTTATCTTTGTGCAACTTTAGATTTTCAAAATTGCCTTCACAATCTGTCTTTTTTTGTTAATAACTTTGTAGGTNGTTTTTGCAGTGTATGACCTTTGAGTGCTTTGTTTTGTGTTTACTGTCTTTATGGTAATATGACCATTTTCTTGGCTTCTTCTCCAGGATTTCGCCTCTCATTTCTTTGGCACAGCTCCTTCTTTCTGGGCTGTGTCTGCTGTTTTCACAGATCTACACAAAGCCCCCAATGTCATTTCACTGATACCATTCTGTCTCACAACACCGGGCTACACGGAGTCTCTGTTGTTATTACCAATGAGGCGGTAGAAGATGCGACACAGCACTCTATTGTGGGAGTCTATTTGTTCAAGTGTTTTCTCTTCGGATCAGGTTTCTGCAGCGTATTTATGTCCTGGCCTTTTCTTTAAGATTAACACATCCCTAATAATTGTTTTGATCTTATTTGTGTGAGTCAGGTGATTATTTTAGGAGAATGCACCTGAACCAACTAGGCCACTGTCCCTACCCAGCAAGTCTAGCCATTCTTGACATGACTGGAAGCAGCTCCATGACAGCAGGGTGAAAGGGGGGAGTTGGAGACTGGGGTGGGGGTCTGTAGATAATCACGCATGAGAGAGGAGAGAATAGTCTAGAGGATGAAGAGAAGCTCCACTGGGCTGCTTTCTTTTCTTTCTTTCTTTCTTTTTTTTTGCCAAACACTGTCCCCATTAACAGGACTGATGTGCATCTCTGCAACAAGCTGCAAACTCATTTGGCCCTGGGAGCCATACAGAGTCCTCAGTGTGTTAGGATAAGTCGCTCCAGAGACCACTAAAAGCCATTATTAGAAGGTATTTATTGAGCTAGCCGTGGCCCAGATACAGCTTAATATCCTGAGAACAGTTATAGCCCATAATTATATTACATTTTGGATGAGAACTTGCCATGATTAGATAAATGATGAATGGCCCCGTCAGATAAAAAAGGTGCAAGGTTTCCAAGGAGTTAATGTACTGTTGGCTCTACTTTGGCTTACGAGCTGGAACGCCTTCTCCTCACTATATTGTTTGACACCACAAGTGGAATTGATTATATACACAGAGGCTGATGTTACATATGGAGAAAATATGAGAAGGATTTCATTTAGCCATGCACATCTCCACCTGCTGTCAATTAGATATTTAATCCTATAACCGAATTAAGGTTTTAAACTTTGTTTGTGCTGTCTGTTTTAAAAGCTGGCTGAGTCATAGATGTTAAAAAAACAGATTTTCTAACTGAATACCTGATGATGCTTAGGTTTGAATTAATTATTGAAAAACTTAATTTAGGAAAACCAGTATACAAAATACAATAAGACAAATTAAATGTTGAAATGTAAATAATTGCATATATAATTGTAATATGTATGATTTTGATCTAATTTCAGAAAAGGGGTATGAAGAAGAAAAGTGGATTTAATCATAACTTCTTTTTCCTGTAGTCCACTAGCTTTTTTTGCCATTTGTATTTTACCTACTAGTCCATGGTACTCAAAAAGTATTTTTTTATATATATATATATATACTATATATACTTTTTGATATAAAAAAATCAAAAGTCTTTTAAGCGAGCTAATAAAATTGTTTATGTACATATATAAATACACACTTTTACACATATACCCACAAACATAAACATTTACAATTATTATTCATAGCAAATGTGAACACCACTTTTGCAAAAATATGTAGCCTATACATTGGTGCACAGTGACTTATATTTCTTGACATTTAATTGCCCTTCCATCTTATAATCAGTTAAAGCCTTTCCTAAGCAGCCTTATACTTAGACATTAGTTTAAGTCAAAGCAGAGGATGTTCCATACATGAAACAAATGCGCATTTATGAAATGCACATTTCATGTTCATTTGAGCACATAAGATTTTGAAACTTAGATTATATATATATATATATTATATCTGTATTATACCCTCTCCCTCTCTCAACAAATAGTTTTTGTTTACTGTCTGGTTTATTTCTGGCTTTATACTTTAGTTGTAAGGTATGAAACTGTACAAGATCATAGAACTTTGGCAAGCAGGAATGAATGAATAATGGATTATTTTGGTCATGATAGCCAGGCTTATGAATTATGCTGATGGCTCTTTTCTGCAGTGTGCATTGCAGTTTGAGTGATGTCCTGTTGATGTTACCCAATACTTCAACACAATAACATGAACTGTAAAAAATGTTTTAATAGCTCTACAGTTCAGAAAAGTATTTTCTTTACTAAGAATTGTGATGCTTTTAGAAATTGTATTCTGCACGTTTGATATGGGGCTTCTAGCAGATCTGGTAGTCACTAATCACACCTATGAATATTATTTAATTTACTCGTTCAACCTCTACCCGTTATAGTTTGACTTTCATATATCTGATTCCTTTTTAATTTCCAAATAGCATGAAAATATCTTTTTATCCAGGTTTAAGGACATTTTTTTTTTTGTCAAACCATTTTTTTTTTATTCGTGAGATACCATTCAGGAGCTGCTTTAAGTTCTCATCTGTACAACAAAAATTTGTTTCATTTGCAAACAAAAAAAATGTAACTTTACATATGTCATTTATGTATCGAATAAGTAGTATCTGTCCCAAATACGGACCCCTGGGGGACACCGCTGGGGGACACCACAAGCAATTTCCAAACATGACGACTGATAATCACTTCTTCTATAAATTACTAAACTGCCAAAGCTGTGGCTCTCTCTGTCATCTAAATCTGTTTTAATTTTCAGAAAGTAGTTTGTATTAACCAATGAAGTGTTCCAATCTGCTAATAAAGAGTTTTCTTCCAAAATATTGGAAAACTGTGAAAGTAATGAAATAGGCTGATAGTTTGTGAATTTGTGTCTATCGCCTGTTTTGTATAGTGTTATAATATTTGCAATTTTCATTTTGTTTGAAAATATTTCCTTTGGGAATACAGGGTTACAGATTAGTCAGTGTTTAACAATTGCTGCAAACTCCTGCCTTGATTGCTGTAGTATTGTGGACCACTGATAGGATGCGAGGAACCATGCGAACTTGGCAGGGATTGGTTCTAGAGGGTTAGTGTGAATAGGGCATATGTAACTGATTTCAGGTCCGTTAGCTTCATTTCTACTATTTTGGCTATATTTTGATCCAAAGCAGATATACTTTGAGTTTATAATTGAGTAAAAAGCTCCACCCATTATTTTCATTGGTAAGTGCTTTAATTTTAGGTTTTGTGTTGTGTGTATTCTTTTTGCCCATTTAGTTGTTTGATGATGACCCCCACCATGAATTTGAAAATCATCAACAGCCTCTGCAAAGTCTTGAAGAGGTCCTCTTGGACTGTATGGAGGGCAAAGTTTTCTTCTAATTTTCAGCAATTTAAAATATATAATTTTTGTAATTCCATTTAAAACGTAAAACTTATATTTAATGGATTTTGTTAACTTCTTAAGCATATACGGTAATTAGAAAGTTGTGTGAGGCAAAAAGTATGGTTTGAAAATGTTGAAAAGCATAAAGGCTGCAAACTTAAAGGGGATTGTAAATATTCAAATGGTATAGAAAGAATGTTCAGACTTCTGAAATCTGTATTTAAGTTAAGACACTCCGATTCAGACACAAATAGAACCAACATCAGAATGAAACCTTTGACCAAAGAAATGTGTAGCATTTTACTTGGTGACATCATGAAGGCTTGTTTTTATTGACCGCACCATCTACCTGGGATAAGAGCTTGTTGTGGCTAAATGTACAAGCCTGGCAATTGCATTTTGAAAGAATCTTGAAGAAAAGTTTTTATGTCATGGGAAAATATAATATCTGTTCTCCCTGGATCCAACCTTAAACTAAAGAGCTTTTCCAGATTTCCAAAGATGCAAAGATTTTTGAATGCCCTAACAATTGAATGGGCAGTCCAAACCTTGTTTGAAAAGGGCTGAAAAGAAACCACAAACTGAAGCATGATGGTTAAAGGTTAAATTTAGTCTTTTTTTAAAGTTTAGAGCGCTGCTGTTGTCCTGACCTAGTTGAACCATCCTGGTTGGATAAGTTTCTATTTTAGAATAAATTCCCTCTCATAAGGTTTGCCATAAGCACATCATGAATAGCATAGAGCAGTTGTTGTTTTATGTCGCACTGTGGGAAATACTGCAAACTGTACCTTTTATATAAAGTGTCAGCTCAGTACCTGTTGTTCTGTTTGGGGACTACTCACCAGCAGTACCGTGTTCTCTCATTGGGTTTAACAAACACACTTTTGATGCAGAGTGTTGCATGATTTGCTTGCAGCACATATAGCCATGTGAACTGAGAATAGGAAGTGACAGCATTGTCCCAGAATATAAATAAATGATGGCTTATCTGAAATGTTGCTGCTGCCTTCTTTTCTGGTAGTACAAGTTTCTGACCCCTGTGGCCAGGAATACTTGAGGGAAAAAAGAGACTGCTTTACCTTAGATCTCATGGTGACCTGGGTTTACCATTGTTCTCAGTCTCAACCAACTATTGTCTGCTTTTCCAATCCTTTGTAACTTTATTGAGTTTCTCTATGTGGCTTCTTCATTAGGTTCTCATCAAACCATTAAAAACTCAGTAAAAGTGATAGAAATTGTTGCTAAAAAATCAAAAAGTTGAGATTAGAATTAGGTTTCTAGCTTAGTCTCTGCTCTAATTTATTTAAAAGTGTTCTAGTGAGTTTAGGTCAGGACATTGTGCAGGCCAGTCAGGGTTGTCCACGTTTGACCATCCATGTCTTCATGGACCTTGCTTTCTGCACTGGTGCACAGTCATGTTGGAAGAGGAAGGGGCAAGTTTCAAACTGGTCCCACAAAGTTGGGAGCATGGAATTGTCCAAAGTGTGTTGGTTTGCTGAAGCGTTTAGAGTTCCTTTCACTGGAACTAAGGGTTTAAGCCCAACTCCTAAAAACAAACCCACACCATAATCGCCCTCCAATAAACTTTACACTTGGCCCAGAAAAGTTCTGTTCTCCTTACAACTGCCAAACCCAGACTCATTCATCAGATTTTCAGATGGTGACAAATAATTTGACACTCCAGAGAATGTGTCTCCACTGCTCTTGAGTCCATTGCAGCATGCTTTCCACTACTGCCTCAGATGCCTTTCATTGCATTTGGTGAGGTGATTAGGATACAGCTGCTCGACCATGGAAAACCATTCCATGAAGCTCTGTTTGTACCATTCTTGAGCTAACCTGAAGACCACATAAACTGTTGGAGGTGCATAGTGATTGACTCTGCCAATCATTGGCGAGCTCTTTGCACTATAAGCTTCAGCATCCACTGATCGCGATCCTTCAGTTTACGTCTCCTACCACTTTGTGGTCGAGTTGCTGTGGTTCCCAAACACTTCCATTTTCTTATGATATGGATGACAGTTGACTTTGTAATATTCAGGAATATGGACATTTCCCAAGTGGATTGTTTGGGCAGGTGGCATCCCACCACAATTACTTATTGGATGACCTGGTTATTCAATCAATAGATGCTTTCTTCTTTGCTTGCTTTCAAATATTGAAATATATCACTCTACCAGGATTCATTGGGCTCCATATGTGAAAGTTTGGGTTAGAAAGCATAAGACATGATTTTCGCATATGCATCGATCAACATAGATTCCAGACCTTAACCACATTGAGAATCTTTGGATTGAGCAGGGGAAAGGTCTAAAGAGGTCAGACTATCATTGTCAATTAATCGTCTTGGTGAAAAATTCATGCAAAACTGGGTGTAAATCAATGTTGTGACATTGCAGAAACCTATTAAGACAATGCCATGCGAACATGTCCCGTAATCAATGCTTTTTGTCGACTTTTTTTCTGGGTAGGCAGCATTTTTTTTTTTTTTTTATCTTTGTGCAACTTTAGATTTTCAAAATTGCCTTCACAATCTGTCTTTTTTTGTTAATAACTTTGTAGGTGATTAGGATTTACATTTACCATCAGTGTGTGCTACATGGGTGACTAACTGAATGTAGTGTAAAGCACTTTGATCAAGTACAGACCATTTACCACTTACTATTTATATGTCCTCCGGTCAGTATTTTAAGTGTTCTGATCATCAGCATATGCTTTTCATAGTCATGTTAAAAAACATTATGCTTTTTTTTCTTCCCATTTTAGACAGGCTTTATGATTTGGACCTGGTTATTAGTTCAGCTTTGTGCACTTTTAAGGCTGCAATTGGTTTTATCCACGGAAACCATTCATTTCTGATTACATGTTACTAAATTTAAATATTCAAATAATTTGACCAAAGAGGACATTAAGAGCACCAATGTCCCATTTCAGTCAAACAGCTGATGCTTTTTTTTTAAAATTGTAACAATCCTGCTATTGTACATCCCTTTTGTACTAGTATATCCTCTAATGCTCATTCTATTATTGGAACTTCAGAGTTTTTGGTGCTCTAAACTTAACTGCCACTGCAAATTAACATGAAGAAAATACATCTGACTTTAGTATATATAATGCATTACATATATGTGCTGCATGAATTTTGATGGTTGGATTTTTTTTTAGCTTTCCTTCGAGTTTTGCAGATGCATGTTGGAATACTCTTTAAACGTCGCTCTTCTTTATGTCTTATTTAGCTCCAGAGCAGTGCTTTTCCTATTTCCAGTTACTGTAACATGTGTCTAAATAATGAATGATAAATGCTTCCCAGAATCTGAGAGCAGTCTGATGAAGCTCACAAATCACAGCTGAAGGATGCACTTTGAAAGGATAATTTGACGGTGCTTTTAATTGTTTAATTTTGAACTTTATTCCTCCTTTTCCCGTGTTTTTATTCTGGGTTTTAATGGTGCTGCAGTGCGTCAGAACAAAAAACGAAAAACCCATTTTTGACATTTTCAGAAAGGCTTAATAATCCTTTAGAGGAGTCATTCTGTATGTGAGCAGCATAGCCCGCTACCCGAGAGGCAAAAGATTTCACTGACATTTTTAAATAGGTTCAATGAATAGGTTCATTGGTGCTTTAATTACATTCACTCTTTAACCAGCAGTGTTGCTGGCATTGGAAGTGGATCTTGACAAGGCAGCCTGCTCCTATGACACCCCGCCCACATTGTGCTTCTGTATTCCTTATTGCCCCTCTATCTACAGGCTGTATAGGCACACCAGCCAAATCGCTAATGCTTAATTAGCAGATTAGGAGATCCAATTAGGAGATCTCTCCTGTCTCAAATCAAGTCTCTGTCAACATGTTCCATGAAAATGAGATACTAAATGCTCCGATGTAGGTTCCTCTCCCTGCCGAAATGACCGCTCCTGATTGACTGCTGCATTCTTTGTTTAGCCCTGTGGACACTTTTGCTCATGGCTCATCTTTTATATTTCAAGCACGTTTTAAAAGAGCTTCAGCTTGAATAGAAATTGAATTACAGAAAACTTTTAGGAGACATTTTCTTGCACTAAATAAATAGTATGTATAAGCAAGAAATAGACTAAATACATTCATATATTAAAGTGACAGCTGAGAGCCATATAACGCAAGTTACAGTGTATGAAGTAATTAGAGCTATCTCTTACACAGTTTATTTTTTCATGATGTTTCACAACTTCAGTTCACAGCCTCCATTCTGAGGTTAATGTTATTTTTTTGCTGCTACATTAAGTCCTTTAATAACCCATTTGGTCTCATCAACACAATACATCTTCACGGTGCTTTAACAAAGATTCTGCAAGTTTCCTACTAATTACATCTGAGGCAAGATTTATCTCCAGACTTGTGACATGGTTTATCATCAGCCCCAAACTATTTACTACAGCTCATCAGCATGAATGTTACATTAATTTTGGACTTTCCTTCATTCATTTGAAAAGTTCTAATTTCATGGTGGAATGATAACATAAAGCTGATTACAAATGTGTCTCAGGTCCACAAAGAATTGTTAGAAAATGAGTGAATAGGCATATTTAATTGGGATTGTGTAGATGAAAATGCATTTTTATTGTCAATTTTCTTAGAAGAATTATATAGTAGCTCAAATAACTTTGAAGTGCAGCTGAGTTCTGTTGTGATCTTACATTCTGGACTTTTTAGTCCTGTTTAAGTTTTCCTTTTGGGTTCTTAGTTATGCTTTATTTTATGTTATTCTGCATTTTAATTTTTTTTGTTTTACTTTTCGTTATCTCTTTTCAACATTTTTGGTATTATTTATTCCTTAGTCTAATTTTTGTTATTCTTTCTCGTATCTTTAGATTATGTTTTCCATGGTTTCAGTTATCTCCAGTCCCTTCTCTTATCCTAGTTTTTCCCTTGGTAATTCCTTACTTTGTAGTCATTAGTTGTATTTCCGTTTAGCCTTATTTAATTTCTTTTTTTGGTTACCTTTAGATCCTGTTGTTTCTCCTGGTTATTCTGTTTCCACCCTAATGTCATTTCCTTTCCCCTTAGCTCCTTTTAGTTCAGGCATCTCCAAACTTGGTCCTCGAGGGCCGCTGTCCTGCAGGTTTTAGAGGTTTCCCTTCTCCAGCACAGCTGATTTTCATTGATAGCTGATTAACAGGCTTTTGCTGAACTACAATCATCAGAATCAGCTGTGCTAAAGCAGAGAAACCTCTAAAACCTGCAGGACAGCGGCCCTCGAGGACCGACTTTGGGGATGCCTGTTCTAGTTACTTCTGTCTACACCTGCTCCCTATCAACTAATTAGTCCCCCCATTGTTTCTGTCTCCCATTTATACACCTCCTGTTCTGTTACTCAATGCAGGATCCCTGTTATTACTCAGGTTTATTCTTCCCTAAAGTCTCCTAGTTTTCGGTTACAGAGTTTCTTAACATTTGGTTCTGGATTATGGCTTATATATTTTCACTTCATTAAATTTGGCAAGGAATCATCTCTGCCTCTTCAGCTCTGTATTTGGGTCCCCAACAATATCCATCAACCTTGATAAGTTCGGGAAAACACCTTCTATGACAACAAAAGATGACAAACCATTGAACTGTTATGCTATAGCAGCAGCAGAGCTCGATTGAATCATCGGCCTGGCTGTTTAATGTTTTGGGACTTTAGAGAACATTGGTTAAAAACAAATCCTTCTATAGAAAACATGGAATACTGGATACCTTCCCACTAGTAGCCAACCCACCAGAATTCATTCCATAAGCTTATCGATGAGTCATTCAGGAGGCCACTGAACGACCCAGAACAGCATCTAAAGCTCTTTACTATAGTAAATGTCTCAGTAAGGTTGAAAGATCAGGATTGAACAATAAGGAAAGAGTGCTAAAACCAAAACCACTGTTGACCAAAAGCAAACCATTATCCTGGCAAAACAACCGGATTAGAGAATAAGGGAGAAAAAAAAAAACACAATCATACAATAGTGGCTGCAATGGTGTGATGGCTAGTGACTTTGCAGCCTTAAGCTTACTGGTGTTGTGTAGAAAGACTACATTCTAAAGCAAACCAGCAAGGCCACATCTGAAATACTAAAAAATTCATATGAGAGCTTGAATTCTGACTTAAATCTGATTGGGATAAAGCGTGACATGAACTTATATAATCTGTTCCAACTTTGGTGGCCTCTAATAATCCTAATATAAGGAAGAGTTAGCTAAAATGACCCAAAAGTGATTTAAAAATTTCATTAGCAGTTACAACAAATAGGCAGAACAACTAGTTATTTGTGGTTGGGGTTGATACTTATTAGTAATAATTGTATTTATGAAGCACTTTTAATTTTTGGACATCTCAAAGTACGGCAGTCAATAGGACAATTCAAATACTAAAAATACAGATACATAAGGGAAATAGTGAAATATGTAGAATTTTCATTTTGTTTTTACTCAGGCTATTTTTGTCTAATGTTGGCATTTAGAGCGTTGAAGCAAAAGTGCGTTTTCAAATTAAAAAGCAAAAGATTTGGGGGGATAAACTCAACACAGTGCTTGATTTTACTTCTTTACAAATATTAAAGGAATTTGTGAATTTTTCTTTAGACCACCTGATCTAAAATGTTGCAGAACAGGCAGGTAGTATAAGCTGTAGTTCGCTGAAAGCCTTAATTCCCCTTACTGAGGGGCTTCAGCGAGTCAACTTCAGAAAACAACGACGGCATCACCACTCCCACCTGGCCTGTGCATTACACAGCCTGCAGGACTGCAGATCAGAGAGGGCAGTGCCGTTCTACCTGTCAAACTCAACAAAACATTAACTGATAGATCTAATAGGTTATTTTGACTTCAGATTTTCTTTTTTAACGCCGGGCAGATTCAATTAAACTGAGCAGGAATCCCTCTGACATCCAATTCACTTCTTGTCAGGCTGCTAGAGTTGTGCTTTAACACACTTTTCTATTACAATGTTAATGTGGACTTTGGCTTCAGGAGGAAGAGGAGGAGAGCATTGGGTGCTTAGGGTGGTGAAATGTGGACGGGTTGCCAAGGATCATTGCTGATTGTCTGCATCAAAAGTTTCTGGTTGAAATTAATTTCAGTGGGAAATGAGTGAGAGGAATTTAAAGTCAGCACAGCAAATAAGGCTTTAAAATGTGTTACCTTACCTTATTTAATTTCAAGGTTTGTCCTGTTGGTGGCAGCAAAGGGAACTACATATCATCTCCATGCAGGGCAAGCCTGGCCAAGATGTAATGCATTAAAAAAAAAGAAGTGCGGTCTTACTTTCTCACTGCTCTGCAAATGTTATAATAAAAATAATTGCAAAGTTCCATTGAAAGGAAGTTAGTTTTATTTAATTACAACCGAAAAGTATAGTTAATGTGCTCTTTCAGTTCCTTGAAACCTTCTATACACGTCAAGCCAGAGAAGCAATTTACAACGTGATTCCAGCAACTATCATTTACTGTATATGCAATTATTTCCTCCAATGGGAACACAGTGTATGTGGTTTTATTTTGTTATAAGGCTAATCAGATTTAAACTGTCTGGGTCATTAAATAATTATTAAAGGAAAGCTATTATGTATAACTATTTGTTTCTTCTTTTCTTTAACAATCTCTATTAACAATTTGAAGAAAATCTACTTAGACTGACATCAAACTGGGAACTGTGGCAATTTGTTCCCTTGAGCTACAGCTAAGCGTCGATAAAATAGGAGAAACAAAAGTTTTTTTTTTACTTTTTCATTAAGCTTTTCAAGAAAACACCCTGGTAAAGCTGCTCAAGTCAAAGAGACATCGTGGTCATAAAGTAATAGAACCAGTGGTGAAGCGTGCAGATCAGAGTTGAACCTTCTCTACTAAGCGAATCAACTCAGGCTTCATTATGCTCTTCAGAAATTGTAGAAAAATGTAAAACCGGGGAATAAAAATAACGTAAAACCTTTTTCAAATAATTTCTTTTTCTTTGTTTGTTTCTTTGTAATTTCTCTGTTTTTCTACAAATGTATTCTACTTTGTCCCTGATCTTCAAAAGGTTTGTGTGTATTAAATATATGCAGACTTAATTGTAAACACCAATCATATCCTCATATTAGGTGCTAAGGAATTTTGGTGTTCAAAATCAGCAGCTTCAAACTTTTTTTTATCATGTGTTCCTATAAACGTAAAGATATACTAATTGCTAAACTGTGGAAATTTATGGGTGAAGGATGTTAAAAAAATCCTTATCTGCAATATGATTTTTCAAACCTAAAACTGATCCAGACGCAGTATTTGTGTTCATTTTTAACAATTTATAGTCAGATGCTAACCCAAAAGCACAGTTTTACATGGTCACAAAGTAGAGTGACAGATGAGGATAGCTTATCTGTAAACTCTGTAAAAAAGTTCATTTCATTGCTCTGTATTTGTGACTGTGTAAAGACAATAAAGTTGAATTATATTCTAAATGTGCAATGTTGAATTAATGTTGCCTTTGTGAATGGTGGGGATAAATCCAGCTTTTTATCCCACTGTATACAGATTTTTCATCAACATATTTTCTTTTATAATAATCCAGTTGATCATTAAATCGGTTGTCTCTAATTTAAGTTTTGTTTGGTGCTGCCATGACCTGGAAGACGGCGATTTTACAAAGACAGATCATGCAAATATTTATTTTACTGAAAAATAGATATATTATAATAATGTAGTATAGAAGTTATTGATTCATACATTTTTTCAGGTCCAGATTATATGAGAATTTACTTTTGGTCAAACTTTCCATGTCGACACGAAAGGATTCTACACCAACAGCAATAATAGGTTGAAGTCACGGAGATTAAGCTCCTGGTATCGCCATTGCATTATCCCATTGCATTCCCAGAGGATTGCAGAATGTGCATTGGGTTAAGGGCTAGGCATCGTCTCGGCAGTGATTGAAAGTAAGAAACAGGAAGTTTGCAGCAACAAAAACACAGTGAGCAGAGCACTCCCAGAATTTTTTTTTCTGACTGTTGCAGACTCTTTAGCAATTAAGATGTAGCTATTGGCTTGCAAAATTTGCAAAAAGTTACTTAAAGATGGTATCACCTAATTTGCATATTTGGTAGTGTAATGCATTATCTAGCAGTAGAAAGACAATCAATATTGGAAAGACAGGAAGTGAATAAAAACACTCTAAATACATTTTAAAGAGTTTTCTAAAGATACTGCCACCTTTGGCCAAAACACAGAAATGCAGAACTCTTTGCGTGTGCTCTTAGCTTGCTCTCGTACTTGACAGTTGTTTGTTTTGTTTTTTTACTTTTTTCAATTCATATTGAGTTGCCATTTATGTCTGAGGTGAGCTGGATGTCGGTTGCTTCTGGGAATCTACAAAATCTATCTTGAATGCATTGCTTCGATTGTTGGCAGAGGTCAGATCAGTTTGATATAGAAGTACTTGACATAGCATCCGCCGAGCAGGGGAAGTTCCAAACCAAAGTAAATTATGCTACAGGCTAAGAGATGCATTGATGCTGAACTACTGAGGTGTCAGTCTGCTCATCAACGGATATTTTAGTTGTAAAGTGTCAAATAAAAGGGGTATTTAAAATATATTTATCAGGAAAAACGTACATAACGCCTCTTTAAACTAAGGATGAACTCTGTGAAATGATCTCTAGTATGCAGATGATGGGATGACAGTGATGTTGGATGCAGGAGTTTGCCCTGCAACAGGAGGGTTGTCGGTTCAAGCCCCGGCTCTGGTTTTCTGGTTTTCAGTGTTGTTGTGTTCTTGAGCAAAACAGGTTATCACTTAAAATCTCATAAAATCCATGAAAGCCTGTTGTTGTGACGTGAAAAATGTATAAAAAAAGAGTTCTAGAGATGTGAATATTTTATTGGAAGACTTTATTTTGAAATAAAAGTTTTCTCCCTGTACTTGATACTGTGCTTCGGTGTAACTTTTTCTTCCTTACACCTGAGAGAATAACATGAATAAGAATATAAGTTTGTCTTCTGTGTTTACGTCTTAGTCTTTTCTGCTACATTCATTCACTATAAAAAGATACATTATATGGTCCACCTCAAAAACAGCTTTGCATTTCTATCAGATTTTGTTGTCGGATATCCCAGCAGTGGTTTCTGTGGCTGATTGAAACTCCCACTAGGTTGTAGGATGATTTCCCAGTTCTGTTCCTCATATTGATTTAATTTTGTCCTATTTCTTTCAGACTCTCGAGCTGGAGAAGGAGCAGCAGGGCCTGTGGACCACGCAGTTATTGGAGGAGTGGTGGCCGTGGTTGTCTTCGCCATGCTCTGTCTGCTCATTGTCTTAGGACGCTACTTTGCAAGACACAAAGGTATTAGAACAGAAAATAAAGCTTCACAGCCAGAGACACAGCTGGTACTATTGATCTCACTTTTTTGATGAACAATGTGCTGCCTCACTGTTATAAAAGTGTTTATTAAGACTGCATACTGCTAGCAAGAGTCGTAATATGGTACTAATCAGATCAACCAGAGTTTATCATAACTTGAGTCATTGTATCTGATAATTAGCAGCTCACATTGTCAAAGATAATGAATCATGCTTCTAACTTAACTAAGACTTGAACTCTAAACACAAAATACATTTGATGCTCAAATTCTATTAAATTTGATTAGTCAGTTAAATAACATGCTGCTGTCATTTTGCACATCTCTGATGTTGCTGCTATTTTCAAAATTCATTACTGTAAAAAAATCCATAGCTGGATATTGTTTTTTTATTCTCAATGTGCACAGTTTTATA
>NW_015150496.1:466442-479112 GCF_000732505.1 Cyprinodon variegatus | reverse complement strand
AGTTTTATAAAAAAACACTTTACAGTACAGAATTTTTTCGTTTATCTTTTAACTCTTCACTAGTATCTTATTCTTATGCAGTTTTCTAAGGTCCACATTTGTGTGACAGTTTTTTTTCTATAATCTGTTTCTGCCGTTAACACCAGATTTTAGGACAACTAAGGGATTTCCTATTCTAGTCTAAAACTCATGTTGCTCGTATATTTTTTTTATTAAGTTATTGGTATGTGTTCATAGCTTTAGGAAGGAACGATACTCTGTTGCGACTCTCTTGCACCATGCCAGAGAAGCCTTTGACTGAAGACACTATGTTCTAACAGTCTTATGAAGAGGATGCTCACGGTTGTACATAATTTTCTCTATTTTATGAAGAATTTGAAGTAAGCTCAAACGTTCTAGATGAATTCCTAGAACAAAGACAGCCTTCTTTATTGATCTATTCAGCTTTTTCTAAGTTATTTGCTCTCATGCTGTTACCCCAACAAACGATGGCAGATGAAATTACTTGCTCCACAACTTCTAGAAGATATGTAGAATCTTGCCGCAAACGCCAAAGGACATACGCTTCCTGACGGAGTACAGTCCCTTTGTCCCTTCTTGTTGACAACTTCAAGGGTGGGTCTCAAGTCCAATCTTTTGTCCAGGTGAACTCTGAGGTATTATACTCCTCCATTATCTCAACATGCTCCTGTTTCTTCTGAAACAGTTGAACATTCAGTCTAACAATCTGTGGTCTTTTTGTCAGGTAGTCTTTGGCATCTAGCTCAGCCTTGGTCTTCTAGAGTTTCTGACAATATAAGTCGGGCTGAATATTGTAAAATGCAATGGTTAGATCAAAGAACATAACCCACACAGTGCTGTTTGCCTTGTATAAATAACAGTTGGTTTGTATGATGGCGACTTCAACTCCACAATGATCTGCAAACTGCAGGAGGTCCTGATAGCTGCTCAGGTAGACCAAAACAAGTCTCTAAAAGTGTTATGATGTGGGATATCAGGACAACAGGTCTGTAGTCATGCAGTACTCTTGATTGAGTATTCTCTAATACCGTAACAATGCAGGAGGTCTTCAGCTACACGATAATTGTGTTCTGGTTCAGGCTAGGTATGAAGAGGTGCTGCAAAATCACACGGAGCTGCTCTGCAGAGGCCTTCAGGACTCTTGGGCTGACACCATCTGGGCTTGGAGCCTTATTGCAAATTAGTCCCCCACCAACTCCCAAAGAAGGGAGGGTGCAGCATCATTATCTGATTTGTTTAAGAACAATCGCACAGAAGCAAGAGGGTCTGTGGCAAAGGTGGAAGATATTGAAGGATGTACTTAGTTTGTTGCTTCTGTCCAGACTACCACATGTCTGGTCCTCCCTCTGCTTGAAGCCTGTGATCTTCTTCATCTCTGAACCATCTTTAATAGTTTTCTCCTGGATCTTCCCTCCAATTTGTTCCTGTATGCCCCCTTGCTTTCCCTTTCTTTGACCTAGAGTTGCTTCTGTATACTCCCTGCCTGCCTTCCTTAAGGCTCCTTTATAGTTGTTTACTGACTTCTTTAGATCACTGGTGATCTATGATTCACTATTGATTAAGCATCTCAGGTTTATAAAGTCTCATACAAGTGCCTCATATTCTGAGCAGAGAAAAGCAAGATTGTGATCAAATTTCCTTAAAGGACGTCTCACTTACAGATATTTTCTCCATGACATTTGCATAAAACATGTCCAAAAGGTATTTATTTATTTCTTTGGTACAGCAGCTGGCACATTATTGGAATTTTAAAAGTGTAAATAAAATAACAGATTATTACCACAAATGCATTTGCCTTTTGTTGCCTGTAGCTTAGCAACAATGAAACGGATGGCATTAAAATCAGTGTCCGCAACAGCACAAGATAGAATGTAAATAGTTGCCAAATCAACACAGGTAAACTAACGAAATCTAAAGACCAACAGTTCAATGTCTAGGCTCTGTCTCTTAGTATGGCTAAAAAAACCTGTGAAAGATCCTGCAGCCATGTTTCAGTAAAACATACAGTAACACAGCATCCCTGATATTCTGGCTGGGTCCATGCTAAGGCTTGAAGTTCTTCTAACTGATTTCCTATAGAGATCACATTGCCCTTAATGCTTATTGGAATAGCTTGAACCCCCACCTCTTCTCCTTTTTCTTGCTCTGCATCCTGGGCATCTACTTTTTAGCTTAACTGAAACTAGAAGTAGTGGAACTTTTAATTCAGCCTTTGAGATGAAATAAAAGCTGTTGCTGGGTGTAAAGAAAACAACCTGCCATGGTTGCTATTGTAACACATCATAACAATTATGAAAAAAGAAGATATATTGGTAAAAAATGCTTTTAAGCTGCAGGGCATCCATCACTACATTAAAAAAAAAAAATCATAAAAAAGAAAATTGGTCCACAAGTGGAAGAGCTTCTCTTATTTTTTTTTTTAAAGAGAATTTCAGAATCAAGCTAGAAGAGCTACTTCAAATTACAGCCACCACAAGTAACTCAAATCTAGAATTTAGGTAGGTACATTTGTGAAGTTTCTGTGTTAGCCAACTCATTATAATCTTCAGTACTCATAGCAGCACTAAATAGTTTTTTTAAAAGTGTTTTGAAAATTGCATTGCTGTGAAAACTTACTCTCTCAGAAACACGTATGTGGAAAAGTAGGAAAAGTCAGAGGAAAAATATTTAAAAAGGTATGTTGTAGAGTAGCTGCAAATGAAGACAGCAAAACAACAGAAAGGCCTTTTATTAAGTGTAAATACAACAACTTTCACACGTTGCTGTGGAATATTAAAAAAGATTCTGTTTAATATTTGAAGCTATATTAACATTTCCTAAAAACTCATTATTGTTCTGTGAAGCGATGTCTGAACTGTCACGTTCTGGAGTGCTTCTGTTTGTTTTTTATTACGTCACTGGCTGGAAGTTTGCCAGATGATGGAAGAGCAGTTATTATTGCTATGGGTTACTGATGATGAGTAAAATTGCATTTTTCTAGCAGTCCTGATGAATAGCATGATGAGCCTTATATGCCGCCCTCATAACGGCAGGAAAATTACAACCTATAAGAAATGTTGCACTTTATTTTTTATCATAGAATAGGAAACTGGATTGTGTATGTTTAACAGAGGGGAAATGGTATAAATAAGGCAATTAGAGATGCAGAAAAAATATTTTCCTATTCAGCGATTAAGCTCTTGCCAGAGTTCTTGCTCAGACTTTAGATTCAGGTTCAGCTCACACATAATAGATCATCAGTACACTGCAAAAACGATCTGAAATTGAGTAAAAATTTCTTAAATCAAGTGTATTTAGCCTTAATTTGAGCAGGTAAATAAGATAGTTTGCCAATGGAATGAGTATTTCTACACTTAAAATAAGTTAATTAGATAATATGCACTTGAAATAAGACAATGCAACTGATTTTTCTTAATTCAAATGTAAGTCATCTTGTTCCATTGGCAAAGTGTTTCATTTACCTCCTCAACTTAGGATGAAATGCACTTATTTTATGAATAAAATTACTTATTTAGATTTACATTTTTTGCAGTGTACAGCACCTTTTCTCAAAAGGAATTCTGTCAGGTCTATTTTAGGCCAACAAAACTGACAGCGACTCTTGGATAGGTTTCAAAGCATACACAGAAAAACTGAGTAAAGGTCTGGTAGCCTCTGATTTAAGCTTGTTTTGTAGTAAACAGGCCTAAAATGACAGTGACCATTGACTCAGCTATAAACAGTCTACTTTAATTGATTTGTAATATAAAGTTTAATTACTTTAACTATGTGCTGCTAAGTAGTAAAACTTTATCTGCATGAAGCGCAGTTGATGGCACCAAGTTGGCCTAAACAAGCATATAGTGAGAGTAGAAAGGAAAAACTTTTTTTTTTTCAACACAATGAACCCTTTAACCACCTAACAGCAAACATGATATTTAATAAAGCTTCAGGCAAACATGGTGTTGGTACTGTGATGGTCGGTGCTGCCTTTGTTTTAAGGATCTACGGTTTTTAACTTCACATTAGAGTCACTTTGTGTTTTTTCCTGCAGGACAATGATGATATGAAGTTGGACACTAGTAAGTTCTGCTCCATATGACTCAGAAAAAAAAAAAATATCAAAGAACTAGAAGAAACAAAATAAAGGGTACTCTGAAAAATGATCTAGAAATAAGTAAACATTTCTTAAATTAAGTGTATTTACCATTCATTTGAGTAGATAAGATGATTTGCCAACGCAATCAGTATTTTTAACTCTTAAAATAAGATTAGATAATATATCCTTGGAATAAGACAATGAAATTGTTTTTTTTTTTGTCTTTTTCCATAGGCAGGGTGTTTCACTTACCTCCTCAATTCAACAAAAAATGCACTTATTTGAAGAAAAAATGACTTATTAAGATTTTTTCCAGTGTACAAGAGGGTCAAAATGTTCCTTAAGACTTCCCCATTAGGTTTGTTTTACCTGCAGCACGCCTAAGCTCCTTCTTTCAGTCTGTTTAAGCAGCAATTTTTCACATTTGGCATTTTTCTCCCTCACTCAGCTTCAATATATTGTCATCGTTGCCAAACTGGGCTGCTGAGACGGGGTGTGAATAAATCTTGCAAATGAGGTTTGAAGTGGCCTTTTCTTTTGCTGAACTTGACAAGGTTAATTCGAACGTGCGATCCACACTCCTCTGCACACTCAAGATCATTTCAAGGCCCTGATTTTCATGTGCCAATCCTGCAGAAGGAAAATGTGGGATCTGAATGTAACAGTTTGCTGCTTTTGGGTGCGCGTGTGCAGGTTTTACATAATTAGGTGCTGTGAATGGAGGGTCACATTTTAATCTGTGATATCATCTAAAGCAGCAGGCTGTTACCAGCTACGTGACTCTGTGTCCTGCTTCCTCCTCCTCAGGTACCTACTTCACGCATGAAGCCAAAGGAGCAGACGATGCGGCAGACGCAGACACAGCCATCATCAACGCAGAGGGCGGCCACACCAACTCGGACGAAAAGAAGGAGTATTACATCTAACCCTGAAAAGGGAACCCCCCCCACCACCACCACCCTTGCTCAGGTGTCCTTGTCGGCACTCAGAGCCGTTTTCCCGGGGATGGGGCAGGGTTTGACAGATTGGGATTGCTTTTTAGTGGAGTATCGGGGACGTGGAGGAGGAATTTTAAAAGAAAGGCCTGGTTTTATGCCGTTGTTTAGTCTAGTCTGCAGATGTAGATGGAATGTTCTTTGTGTTTAAGATAAAAAAAAAGTAAAATAAATCTTCAAAAAAAATCTTGGAGTAAAGCAAGTTGGGGTATTGGGGGTGGGGATGGGAGGGTGCACCAGACGTTGCCAGAAATCACTGTAGAGAGCTTCACCGTTTAACACCTCCCTAACTGCTGGTACGAAGTTTATCTTTCAGTTCCACCATTTGCAGAAAATTCTGTGCCTTGTTCTGAATTTTTTTTTTTGTTCTCTCCACACTCTGCATCCGTGTTGATCATCATTTGCATCACCTTGTTGCTCTTTTTCATCTTTTTCCTCACCAGTCGTTATTATCTGTGTGCTGTCGGCTTTTGTATGAGGGTAAAATTACACAGCCACTTTATTCATTTGTCTAAGTGTGTCTGCACACACGTTCGACTCCTCTCCTGCATAGAAAACACTCTCTCCAGTAAACTGTGATTCGTCTCAAGCCATTCCCTCTCTCTTGTTCCTTTAAGTTTCAGAAGAAGTAAGGCATGGTGTGCTCTATGTGTGATTGTACAAAAAGCCGAAACCAGATGCAGGTTTGTTTTATTGGTTCCACTACCACCGACACCCCTAAAAACAAAAACAGAACAAAGTATATAAGGACTCCTGGTCAGTTTGCCCCTTCAATCCTCTGTTCTTTAACTTTGTACCAATGTGTTGCAGCAGTTTTCCTTTTACTTCTATTCCACACCTAGAGACAAACAAATTCACATTAATTCACATAAATTGTTGGGAAAATTCTCAAATCTCATTATTGTATTTGTTTTAAATCTGATCCGTGTTTGGGATGACTGATCTTAGTTGTTGTTTATGGTAGAGATATGGGGCTTTCTCAATTCACGAGAACGCGAGTACATACTCGCGTTCTCGTGAAGTCCGTTCTTGGCGAGAACGCAGGAAGATCGGACTTGACGAGAACGCGAGCACGCAAGCACGTATGTGTATTGGAACAGAAGCGTACTCGTGACGTCATCACATGCAAAGTTCTGTAGCATTTCTTTTACAGTCAAAACTATTTATTCCCTACACAAAACATTTTGAAAACAATATTTTTAATTTCTAAAGCTTAAATAACATTAAAAAAAATTACCGAACCGCAAAAAACCGCCATCAGAACGAGCGGTAGTTCACACATAACTAGACCGAGAGAAGTGCACTACAGACGGGGTAAATTTAGCCCTGGCTGCGGTTACCCTCGGAGGTCTGCTAGTCACTCTGGTCCGCTCAGCGTCGGACTTTTTTTTTTATTTCGCACTAACTCTGTAAACAGACCACACAGGGAGGCTTCAATGTATAATGTTATCGCCTCCAACGATTTCAAAACGTACTTTTGAAGAACAACATCAGCAGAAAAGGGAATGTTTAACTTAACACTGAGCGCTGTCTCGAATCAAGCTGCGGCCGCGGGGCATTCTGGGGAAGCGGTCAGTCTGAAGAACGCACAAGTCTGCTCTGATGCATGCTCGATAAAGAGGGCGGGGTGAGAACAACATCTGGAGATTTGATGGGTTCTCGATCTGGCGTTCTTGAGAATTGGAACGGTACTCGGGCTGAGGCTGATGACGTGTCACGAGTACACGAGCACACGAAAACGCTCAAGAACACATATTGAGAAACGCCCATGATCTCCTTCCCAGACACTAGACACTCTGGTTACCATGACAACCTTAAATTTGAGCTTTCAAAAACATTTGAACAACTTTTTTTACCCTGACATTGCCTCTCCCACACTCTTGAAGAACAGCTAAACCTGAAGTGTTAAGTTTAAAATCTTAAATATGTATCTAAGTATTTCTTATATTTATAATCTTGTTTGCAAAGATGTTTTTTTTTTTTTATATTCAATTTGTTAAACTCTGAAATGAAAGCCTAGTTATTCAACAGCATGATTAGAAGTTTGAAACCTTGGAAGTGTCACCAATTCTAGCAAGATATTTTAATTTATATTTTTTCACCAATGTTGTTTTCATTATTTTCTCTCTTTGGTGTAAACAGTGCAATCAGAGAGTAGAATTGGGTCAGTCAGTTGTTTGTATTTTACCTTGGATTAATTCTTTTTTGTTTTACTCAGTAACTATTACCAAAATTAGTTTTTTTTTAATCCAATCTAAAGGTGCCAAAAAGCAAGCTTTGGGCCTAAACAACAGATATGTGCTAAGATTTTAGCGTCAGCTGAGCTAGGCCACAATACAATAAGAACTGCAAATCAAGAGACCAAGTGTTGTTCACTGAGCAGTAAGACAACCGAATCCAAACCACAACAAGGCTTCTGCTTCTTCTGCTAAGATCATTCTGAGCTACTGAATGGGGTGTAAACAAAACTGAATCCCTGAGTTTCTCTTTTTCTAATCCAATTGCTGCTAAATATTATTAATCAAGAACAGGTCATGAGAGAACATGAAAACTGAAACATTCAAGCCTCACTACTGTAAATATCTTAAACATACATTTTTCATAAAAAAAAATATCCCTGCCCTGTCTTTGTACATTGCAGGTCCAAACAGAACACAAGACAAACAAAGAAGCCCATCCAAGTTCAGGGATCAGTTCCACGAAGCAGGTGTAATGAAAACTCTAAGTTTTCTAAACCTGAAATCAGAAAACTGGGTTTTGCATTTCACAAAGAGAGTTTCCTCAACTTCTGTTTCAGTCACCGTAGTAACCTGGTCTGCAGCAGTTTTTGTTCAGTAAACTCAGAGTGTTTTATTTGGATGATAACATCTGAAGCAGCTGCAAACAGACACTGTATTTACTGTGTGAAGGAAGGTTGAATCAACATGAGGAGGAACCCTATAAGATGATGACAAGGTCCTATCTATTAGAACTACAATTTTAGACTTAATTTTCATATGCTGCCAGATGATTTTACCTAAATAGATCTACCATTTAAGAAATAAACCTGTAATGTATGGCAAGCCTTTTTGGTATATATTCGTTTTACTGAATACATATTCCTGAATACGCATTCCTCGAGCAACAATCTTCTCCTTCGCCATCTTCCTCTTTTTTTCTTTTAAACACATTCTCCTTCTTTTTTTTAATTCCTTATTTAAATCTCTAGTTCCAGAGGGGTGAAATAGGTATTTCCTGCTGCCTGCTGTCATGGTGATTCGTTAAATTGGGGCTTCACTGATAATGGCTTTTCATACTTGTTACGCACGTGTTCAAGTCTGTGCTGACCTGCTATGAGTTGATTAAACTAATGGCAGCTTTTGTGAAACCGAAAACCCAGAGTTCCCGATCTTAGGCCAAATCTATTTAGAGTTGTGGATTTGAATCTGAGCTCGTTAAACCTGCTTTGTGAAACCCCAGGCCAAGATGGATGTTGTTGCCATTTGTAGAATACACACTGACAACTGCAATAAGAGGTGGATCGCAGTAAGGTGATCCCCTGTTTAGGCTAAGGTGGTTTGTTGTCTTCTAAATTCTCAAGCCCTTTTTGCTTTTGCTAAATTATTGATATATTATAAAGATCTTTGTTTTATTTTGCTTGCACTTCTTACTTCTATAAGTCAGAAGAAGACAGACATTGGTGTAAATCAGAAAAAAACCCATATATATCAATAATTTAGCTGAAAAGAATAAAAGTTATGTCAACAACTATCCATGAACCTTATCTCTTCTTTAAACATGAGATTGAGCCATTTGATTGGAATAAGAATAAGTCATTCTTCAGGATTTACATTTGGGTAGAAATGTATGGATAACTGTATATTACCGACGTCCCATTGCAGAAATTCCTTTGCAATGGCTGAGATAGAAATCTGGGTAATGAAGACCAAAACTCACTGGTACAAAACGGTGAAGGAGCAAAATGACTAGAAACCTTAACAGATAAAATTATGTATTTTTTACACATCATAACCTTCGCTTTACCCTTCATTTGCTGGCATTTCTTAATTAAAAGGTTTCCCTTTTTTTCAAAATTGTTAAAATGCCTTTACATACCAGCTTTTATTAAATTTCAATATTCGGTTTCAGGTTGTTTGGCTTTCTGTTAAATGGGGAGAAAAGAAAAATCTCTTTAGTTGGTGAAAATATGGAGGGAATATCTTGTTTTAATCGTAAAAATGAGTAATATAAGTACTGGATGCTAATGCTATGTACATTAGTTAAATTAGTAGGAAGGACAGACTTACCAGTTGTAAAATAAAACACCTATAAGTCTTTAACTCATTAAAGCTTGAAGAACCTTAGAGGATGTTCATCTCTGGGTACATATATTCTCATAAATGCAAAATGTAAATGAAGCCAGGAGAATCACACCTGTATTGTACACTACTCCTTACTCAGAAATATCTTTTACAACTTACTAGAAAAAAAGCAACTCAACACCTCTTTTGAATCTGTTGCATCACACTCACTGTAAGATCTGCCAAATGGAGAGGGAACTGAAAGGCGCTGAGAGACGCATCACTCGCCCCATCTTCCTCAATAACCACTGTTTCCTTTGTCCCAGCAGCTTTTGAATGCTTAAATACTTCACACGATTTGCATGTCTGTATCTTTGCTTGAATCAGTTCAGCTTCAGCAACTCCTACCAAAACTGAACCAGAGTCAGTTTTGTTATGCCAGCTGAGGCACGCTGAGTTATGCCAAAAGTCATTGTTTGCCTGTGATATAACTTCCTACACATGATGTGTTCCATGCTGTTTACCCATTGTTTGCATCAGTACCTTGGCTTGTTAACAATGCAGAACTTCCTGGAGTTCTGTTGTGATTATTTTGTGTTCACACAGCAAGCAACACGTTTGTTATTTAATGAGTCCAGAACAGATGTGGTCGATTAAGATGGAGGTTGAGGTTAGTATTGGCATCTTCCACTGGGAATATTTTGCAGTTTTGCCTCCTGATTACACATATTGCTTTAGATGTGATTATCTGTATGAATGACATGCTAATTCTTGGAATTTAATCTTTTGTTTAATTTTTTTTTTTGTAGGCATTGATGAGTTTGTTGATTTTGGCTTAGCAAGACAGGAAACAATTATACATATAGGCTCAAATATATAAACTAATGTGATTGTGAAGGAAAGTTGAGTTTTGTTCTTCAACAGGCAGGTTTGTAGTTGTTGGCTAACATTTAAACTTCCCAAAGACATCTCTCAAAATGTGATGTTATTTTGGGATTTGTTTATTGCCAGTGCCCTTTAGGTGTTAGAAAATGCTTACATCTCTTAACGTTTTGTGTCGTACAAGATTGCAACTCAGATTAAATGCTTCTATGGACTGAGTTGATTAATGTATCGCACCTGAAACAAGTAAAAGATCACTGTAGGATGCTTAAGTCAAAAATATATCTCATCTTTAATTTAGGCCAGAAAAACTTTGATATTGAGTCTGAGAATAACTGTGGCACAGCTAATATCCTAATATATATTGCTAAACAAAAACAATAATTGTTCAATTTCTGTTTTAAAGATATAACATCACTGGTGCATGATGTTAAATTGCTACAATTCGGTGTGCAACCTTTGTCTTTATTAGTTCTATTTTCCTGTGTTTGCTATCTCACGTTGATAGTTCTCTTGCACTGTTAATATAACTACTGATTTTGTTCTTGTTTTATGTTAAAGTATCATTTCATAATCAGTAAAGACTTAGTGTACATAAATATCAGTCAAATCCGATGAAAACTTTAAATGAATACTACTTTTAGAATATAGTTTGGGAAAGTGAAAGATTCCTGGTGTTGCTTGCCGTGTGTCCTTTTATCCGCCACTTGTTCTGACCTATAAGCATTACATTGTTTTTTTTAATAATGTGAAATACGTTAGCTGTGGAATAGCTTTAATATATCATCATCGTGCATGAAGACGGCCTTTAGGCTTTCTGTGTGGAGGATTCAAAGCAGAAGTTTGTTGCAAAGAAATGGATGAGGTCTTTCTGAAATTGGTACAAATTTAACTTTCTTTAAACATTCCCCGTATGTGCTTGGAAATGTTGTTTGCAGCCTTAGAAAAGAGCAGTCAAATTAGCTGTAGCCGAGAGTTTCATTTTGAGCTTTTTTCCACTGGACGTGTAAATATTAGTTACACACGTTTCATGTGCTCGATTTAAAATGTCACATATAAATCACCGCCATGTTCACACTGTATGCTGACGACACTGTTTTGTGTTTTTGTGTAAACTGGATGGGTGGGGGGGTTGGGCTAAGGGTACTGACTAGGTTAGATGTTTCACGGTTCTGGTGTCTGAATAAAAAAATGACAAACAATTTTCCGACTGGTTATTGTTGCTTTACGGATCACAGAGCAGATACCACTCCATCTATCAGGCTGCAAGTTAGTGATTTGTATTCCACAGTGAGCACTCTTTTGCTTCCATGACCAATGGCAGCTTCCATTTAGATCTATTTTTGAGACATACTTGTCAATACAGGATAGGAGAGGGATGTTTTATTCTCCCTTTAGGCTGATATTATGAAAAACTGTTTTTTTATTTTCCCAAATTTCTAAAATATAGAGAAATATCATATGCTTATGTTAAATTATTTACAGATTGGAGTAAATGACGCATTAGGTTACTGATTATGTTTGATTTTTTTGGATATTTCCTGTAAATTAAAAAGAATGCACCATGTGTATACACTGTAACTGAGGTAGTTCCCCGCACATTCGGTTTCTTTGATAACGTCCTGTCTCAGGTTCATGTCTTGCTGACCGATGTGACTGCATCTCAGGTAGAATGCAAAGTTTAGGCCCCACCTGTCGACACCATCAAGGCATGTACAAATGCAACCATCAAGAAGTGCAAACACATTCTTTTAAGGTCCAGAATTGGTGAGGTGTTTTGCATATACAGTATGTTGTACATGTTTTATGTATTTTTTCTTAATATTTGGTGCACTGTATAAATGTGTTAAATATTGCTTTTTTTTTTTTTCTTTTTTTTACATTTGTTTATTGGAATGAAGCAGGATCAGAAACGTGTTGTGGCTGTACTACTTTTACTTTGAACGCTCCACCGCCTTTTCAAACTTTAAATTCCAAAAAAAAAAAAGGTTTGTTTAACCCAGTTCTTGTTTTCAGATTGTTCCTTTTGTCTCTCTGCTGTACTTGAGAAAAATGTAATGTGTATTAATGGAGAACAGGAGTTCCACATTCCCATACACATTTTGTATTGGTTCATAAATAGACATTTTTACAAAACAATGAAGAGTTCTTGTCTTAATAAAAGAGAAAAGATATTAATGTCCTAAATTATATGTGTCAGAAGTTTTATTTTAGATCTTTATGTTATCAGGGTCTGAAAAACATACATCAATGGAAGACGTAGAATTGAAGAAGGTAAGTCTCAAGCCTTTTCTAACTTGTCCACAATTCACCGTTGAGGGTGTTTTCCTATGTTTAAATCCAGATAACTAATTTATTCATGCTTGGTGTTTAAAAAGGTGTACACTTGAGATTAGGGGTGTGCAAAATAATCG
>NW_015150496.1:463273-466117 GCF_000732505.1 Cyprinodon variegatus | reverse complement strand
TGTGAATCCCTATTTGCTTGATTGTGTAACTTATGAAAAAAATGAAGACTAATCTTCCCCCGGGGCCCAGACACTGGTGGTAGAACAGATGGCTGGAGGTGGATGAAAGTTTGCTTCTGTGTGGGACAGAGAAGCTAGGGAGTTAAATGAAGGTGATCCTTAATTCTGATTGGCTTCAGCGAAGGTGCGACCCTGATTGATTGGCCGGAGCTGAAAATCACAGGTGATTCAGGTGAAGCTGATTAGTCTTCCAGATAAAATTTATGTTTAAGCTTCAATCATCAGCGAACATCTGAGTAAACAAATAGAGTTTTAAAGTGATTATTTAGATTATAAAGGGACGATGTCCCTAGCCTCGTGAGACCATCCTGATCTCGCGAGCTTTCAAGATTTCACTCGCTAAACAGTCTGGAGACTCTCCACTGAAGAAAATTTGGAGCCGTTCACCAAACGAACGTCCAATCAGCTTTGGCTTTGAGGCGGGTTGAGGTGTGACGCAACAAAAAGCGCGACAGTTCAGTCTAAAGAACATGGTGGCTTCAGCCGATGAAACTAGCGTTAGCGTGGCTATCGAGCAAGTTTTATCGGAATTACAGAGTATCTCTTCACTGAAAGAAGAGGAAAACACTGCTCTGGAGGCTTTTCTCAGAGGAAAAGATGTTTTTGCTCTTCTCCCGACTGGTTTCAGCAAGAGTTTAATCTATCAATTGGCTCCTCTTCGTCGTCGCTCTGTTACGTCATATGCTTCGTTGATCTGATTGGTTTATTTGGCCTGTCTATCACCAACATAGGCCAATCAGCTAACCAGTATTTTCGCCCCTTCCCAAAATTACTTCTACAGAAGGTTTCCAGATGGAAATGCGGAGCAAATCCATCCATAAGAAGTTTCTTTAGAAGTTGTGAGATGCTCTCTTGGAAGTTATTGTGACTTATAAAATTAATATTTTCATCAAGATGATAAATCTGCCTCCTGGTGTGTTGAAGTAACAATAGTTAGCATCCAATAAGTAAATTAAATGCTCTTAATTTTTTGTGGAATATATAAGAATTATTCTCTAATTTATAGTTAGTGATCTGTCGTTACCATATTTTAATTTGACAAACCAGATCCTCTCGTCATTCTTTTTCCTCTTTGGTATGATTGCAATTGCGAATCTTAACCATGCCGGCTTCCAATGTAGTGGAGCGGAGCAAAAAATAGCTTGGCTCCATATTTTGATGGTGAAGGAGGGAGAAGACATACGTGGACGAGGATGTGCGGAGGAGTAGTGGTGGATGTGGAGCCGTTCTCTCTGATTAACATGACTGTACAAGTGCTCCGCACAACACACATGAGCCAGGCGGAACAATGACTGGATGTGAAATCTGGGGGTCAGGCTTTGGACTACAGACAATAAGGGTGAGAACCATTGTTTACAGAAGATACAACAATGAAAAACATGTAATAAAGCATCAGAGCCGTGGTGAATCTTCACAGGAGAAACATACTTAAACCGATCCAAGAGTTCTCCATGAATAACTCAGAACAGCATCTAAAACTCTGAAAGCCTTAAGGTCAGAGGTCATGATTTCACAATAAGAAAGAGAAATTGAGATGTCCAAGCCCAGAACCACTGCTGACCTAAAGGAACTCAAAGGCCTGTCTCATATTTACCAAAAAGTATTTTGGTGATCCTCAGGACTTCTGTTTTGATGCATGGATTGTGCATACGTGCTCACGATTTCTGCAAGGGGCGAAACACAAACCTCCGTGCACACTCGGAGAGAACCCAACCCTTTCTCCATCTCACAATTTCCATTTGTCTGTCTGGACATATAGCAAGATGCAAATTAAACGATACAAATTTAAATAAAATAAATAAAGATACATAAATAAACATGCATATTTAAGCATACATACAGTACATATCCACACATGCACCTTCTGGAACAAAAGATATCTCTATGGTGTACAATAATTATGTACATATAGCAAAGAAAAACAGTTCTTTCAGCAGAATATATATGCAGTTAGTAAGGAGATTACCTCTATGCTATACTATGACATGGGAGTTATGCATCCTTTCCCTGCAAATCAGAACTATTTGATATGTGGAGTTAAAACTCTGTTTGCCTCCTTTTGTGGTGTGGGAT
Source organism: Cyprinodon variegatus (assembly GCF_000732505.1). Classification (NCBI taxonomy): domain Eukaryota; kingdom Metazoa; phylum Chordata; class Actinopteri; order Cyprinodontiformes; family Cyprinodontidae; genus Cyprinodon; species Cyprinodon variegatus. The sequence continues at coordinate 463,984 of NW_015150496.1, read as the reverse complement.
ATTTTCTAAGGTAAGATGTTTCAGCAGGTCACTAAGCCGTGTTTGGGATGTTGGAGGGTGTCTCTCTTTTCACTTAATTAGAATAAGCCGTTCTGCCTGGAGAGTTCAGAAGGCGATGGGCTGTTTCGCCTGGAGGCTGAACTGAGTACTTTGCAAAGTGACTCTAAACACTGCAGAGAGTTTTATGAGCATTTTCAGACTATCTTAGTCAAATTAAAATTTTGTTTGCCAATTAATCCTTCTCATAACCTGACCATATGTGACAGGATGTTTACATTTGATCACTGCTGCACTATAAGAAAATATAAAAATGTCATGAGAGCTGTACAAAATGAAATTTTGTATGGCTAAGCTGTTTTGTATACACTTTGTGTAAACAAAATGACAATAAATGTCTAAGGATTGCTGGCACACTGCATCTGTCACACACAGAGTAGATGTCTGGTCTAATTTTAGCACCTTTAACACCGATGAATTACTTTGTATTGGATAATTCTATGTTTCATACAGAGGGAAGAGGAGTTAACAGTATATAAAGTCTTTTCTAAAACTTTCTTAGACAGCTCCTCCCCAATATCTACCTTGCACTGACATTTCAGCTTATAGAGAGATTTTGGTTTTATAAATTTAACAAGTAAGTTCTCCTTATTCACCCCTTTAAGCAATGGATGATTTCTTAAAATGAGTCCAAGAGGGAGCTGGTTTGTTGTG
>NW_015150496.1:461160-461755 GCF_000732505.1 Cyprinodon variegatus | reverse complement strand
TTTAATAAGGGAAAAATCAATCAAAGTCCTTTAAGAGCAAAAAAAATTCTCAGTTTTTCCAGATTCTAAAAGGTGTCACTATTGGGTTTAGGGTGTGATTAGCAGAGGGACAGTTGAACCAACAAGGGGTTGTAGTGATGCATGGTTGTAAGCTGAGTGCCCCAAATGTAGGCATTTAGTTGAGGTTCCAAGAGAAGGTTTGTTCTAGTACAGCATATAAACGTCTTTTTTTCCCCTCAAGATGTGCGGTGCACCCTATATGTTTTGTTACTGCGGATGTTGTTGAGACCACCATGAGAATGTTAAAGGGGGAGTGTGGGCGTGGATTGTGTGTTGTGCTTGGCTGCCACGCAAATGGACAGAAACTGCAACCTATGGTGATTTTTAAGAGAAAGACTTTACCTAAAGAGACTTTTCCAGCTGGAGTCGTTATTAAGGCAAATGAAAAGGGCTGGATGGATGAGGAGATGATGAAAGCGTGGCTGAGGGAGGTGTATGTAAGGAGACCAGGTGGTTTTTTCCTCGCATCACCATCACTGTTAATTTGTGACTCCATGCGTGCCCATCTCACAGCTGATGTGAAAAAAAAAGGTGA
>NW_015150496.1:457742-461150 GCF_000732505.1 Cyprinodon variegatus | reverse complement strand
TCTGCTGGCTCTGTTGTTCAAGCTTTCACAAAAGCCGGCATCATTTCCGAGGAGCCGCACGGCACGGAAAGTGACTCTGACAGCGAAGAAGGGGAAATTGGCATGTCTGATTTAGTGCAGCTGTTTAATACAGAAACAGAGGATGATGACTTCGATGGGTTTGATTAATAATTTGTAATAAATACATGAAAAAAGCACAAACATCCTCAGTTTTGCTCCCGCTCTATTTTTAAATACGCAGTAGAGGTATTTAAAAACCCGCGCCCTATAATCCGGTGCGCCTTATGTTTGTTAAATACAGTAATGGCACATATAACTGAGACTGCGCCTTTTAGTACGCTGCGCCTGATGGTCGTGAAAATACGGTACTAGAACTGCACAATAGTAGATGTGGAATGTAGGGCTATAAAGCATCTCCCTTGCTAAGGGGAAACACACATTAACACAAACATGAAGTTTGTTTGTTTTGTTTGTTTGTAATGTGTCATTATTGCTTTTAGTTTGAAGAGCCATAGCCTCTATTTCATTGAGGTCAACTTCCTGAAGGAAAGATTAATGGAGTGCACATGATGACAGCCTAAGGACTTTACCATGTGGGAATTCCCAAATTATCCACCTTATTGAGGCAGACCATATGGCAAAACATGAGGTTGGAAGTGGACTGAAACTTTAGTTTGATATGATTGTTTTTTTGTTGTTTTGTTTTTGTTTTGTGAAAGTTACTTTTTATTAGTACTGTAAATAGTTAGTTGTATTATGTGTTTGTCTACAGTTTAAAAAAAAATGGCTTGTACTTTTTCTTTTTTTAAAGCACTAGTTAAACCCCTCCAAAACTTAGTAGTGTTGCCTTTTGTTTTAAGCTGGATTCTAGATCAATTGTGAAGAGGGATTTTGTCACCATGCTTTTGAAAAATTGCATTCCTGCCCTGTATTATTGCTCTGTTAATCTCTTACCAAAAACCACAATTGGGTATGCAGCAACAAGCCTTTACCCCACCACAATAATGGTCTCCCTGCAAAAAGTATTGTTGTGTTTATTTTTTTTTTTATTCCATTTAGATTAAGATATCAATTTATCAAAAGTCAGGTAAAATGGTAAAAAAATTAGATAAAATACAGCAATGCTTTGCAAGACTTGTAAAAATTGTGGAAAGGTTTTTATTTAATAGGAACAATTCTACTCTTGAGAGATAGCGGGAGAATGTTCCAGCAGTTTGTTCAGATCTTGTTATAAATTGGTTAGCAGAGGTAAGAATTCGCTGTAACGTAATGTGTAACCCAAATTCCTAAATATTTTAATTTATATTTACTTTGAGGTGGAAGGTGCTGTATAATAATAGTTTAGCTGAATTACTACACTTTTTGCAGATTGATCTGGTATCTAGATACTTTCAATATTATAATTTTGAAGTAAAATCAGAGTGTTAGGGAATGCAGTTATTTGTTTTTTTTTTCTTCTTTTTTTAGAACAAAAGCATGTCATCCTTAAAAAGAGACTCCTTTTGCTCTTAAAGGGAATCTGAACCTTACTATTTAGACCAGTATTTGTGAAAGCAGAATTATTTCTTCATAGTCTCTACGATTTATGTTTTTCTCATCTTTAATAGCAGGTACTATATGACAAGCAGTGTTTTGATGGAGTTTTTGGGTGATGATTTTACTTTATTTCTCACCATATTTATATATACATATTTTACTCTGTGTTTAATGTTGATAGAAGTTTGAATTCAGTTTGGAGAGCTAATCATTTTTTCGTTAGGTCACCAATAGAGGGAGAGTGAGTGCATTGTCAAGTTAAGATAGATTGATAGATTCCTGATATATGTTATTTTCTAAATTGTACACATTATGATATTATTTGCCCCCTGATGTATGCATGTACTGTCTCTCTCCCTGTTTAGCATGACATTCAGGGAGTTTCATTTATTTAATGAAGGGTTAAATTTAGGCCTGGGAAATTAATTGCATTTGCAATGTAGTTGCAATTTGACAAAATGTAATTTTGCATTGCATTTTGGTCACATTGCATTTGACATGAGTAAGACACAACATGTCTCACTGCAACCCTTCAGGTTGTGGTTATACACTATGTGGGTTTGCAGCTGGCATAAACATCCATGCATGCACGTAGATCTGAGAACATTTTAAAACAAAGGTTACCGTACTGTCCTGTAACAATGGATTCTGGTTCAGAGTTTGCTTAGAATTAGGGAAGCTCTGGTGCACAGTTTGTTAACCAAGGATGAGATGCTGTATGGCCACCTTTGAAATTGGGCTAAGAGGTCAGTGTAGAATGCAGGATTGTCCCAGTTTGGAGAATAACTGTATTATTATAAAACCTGCCAACCACTGTAACATAGTGGCCTGAAGAGTCAGAGAAAACTTTGAGATATCACAAAAAAGACATTCTTATTAATCTTATTGTTATTATTGTTCCATACTGATCCAGCTCCCTTTAAGTTTGGAGTGGTTCAGTAGTATTTAAATGAGTTTCTTAAAGAGTAAAATTTTCTGAAATGAGAAAATATTTTTTTATGATTCACAGGGTGATTTAATGATTTAACATTCCAGGTGATAAAATTAATGTCGCAGCCAGGCTGTGCTTTCCGCAAATTTAAGCCTGTCATAAATTTGTTCTACAGGAAAGAATAAATGGTGAAAATGTCACCGCAATGATCCACAGATGATCCTGAGAGTGGTGAAGTGTAAAATAAAAGAGGAGTGGAAAAGGGATGAGATAAAACGGCACAGACACAGGTGTTAATAACAAAGCAAATCTGTTATAATTAGCCCCTGCCCTATAGCCTTTCAGAACAAGGTAAATTACAAACCCTACTTGAAAGGAAAACCTGCACATTAATGTGCTTGTAGAGAGTTGTGCTAAGTCTACTACAGATCTGCTGTTTAAATGTAGCACAGATCTAGAGAGGGCACAATAATCAGTTAAGTGCTCAAGCATCATGTAGTTTTTAGCCAATATGGTATAAAGGTACATTGTACCTGGTGGAAAAGATTACCTTTGCTAAAATGTATTTGGCCTTTTCATGTTTTTGGAGAATTGCAGCCTTGACATTTGCTATAGCCTCCTTGTAGATTGTGAAACTGCCTCTTAGTTCCTTTGTGAGGGAGTTGGAATCATGCTTGATACAGGAGTCCATATTAGGTATTGTCACACTCATGGGACAGCCTCTTGACCTAGCTGGAGGGTAGTCCATTGAGACGGTTATGGTGGAGCCTCTGATGCTTATGGTTCCCAGCTCCCTGGCGCTGCGCAGAATGTCAGCACTATGGAGAGCCATTTCAGCCAAAATTAAATAAATAAATTGGTCCACAGGAACTGAGCGCTGCAGTTGCATCTAACTAACCAATAGGCTGCCATTGTAGCCTGAAGACACCGCTCCTCATTAT
>NW_015150496.1:454212-457294 GCF_000732505.1 Cyprinodon variegatus | reverse complement strand
TTTTTTGATTTATTTTACTCATTTTTTATTTATTTCACCCATTTATTTATTTATTTAATTTTGGCTGAAATGGCTCTCCATACAGCACAGTTCTGATGGTAATGCAGCTTAGCCACAATGCCACAATTTTTCTCATCAGATTCTTCTCAGTGTGAGGCCTCTGTGTTATCTCCCACATCCTTAAGACTTTGGAAAAAATATTCTATGGACTGAGGAGACAAAAATGGATCAGTGTGGGACAGTGGGTCCTGTTTCATTTAGTGTAAAACTAACATCACAGCTCAGAGAAATAACATCATATACATTTTTACTGCCATATTTTTATTTTACATGTTTTATTTTGTATTATACAAAATATTTTTGTTATTATGACTCTTATTTTGAAAGGCTTCTTTTGGAAGTGGAATCTAGTATGTTCACTGAAAAACTAGAAGAAAAAGATGCACACAGCATGAAGGCATGACATTTGCAAGAAGTTTTACAAAGAAATTTAAGTTTAGGAAGTCCTTTATTTCTCATTTCTACCTCAAAAGGAAGGTTTCAGCCAGCGAGGTATGTTTATATGGTTTTATATTATTTTTTATGTCATTTTGTACTCATGAAACCATCTCACTTAAGTTTATGTTGTATTTTAGTTCGAAGGTGGTTTTGGTGTCTGTGGCAAAGAAATTATAAGAAGATTTTCAATAAAACTGACTTCACACCAGCAGTAACGAACTCTTTATTGCCGTCAAGAAGAGGTGGAAGTGATATGCATAGTCAAACATAGTAAACATAGTCTGCAAAATGTTGTGGTTTTGTAGAAGGCCTGGAAAGTTTCCTAAGGTTCCTTGCCTTTAACCGTTAATGATAAAAATAGACGCAAAAGTCTTCAACTCAGCATTCAGGCTTCGACTTTCATTGCTCCCTGCTAAGATATCCTAGCCTCTGCACAGCATGGACCATGGAGGGAAGAGAATAGCTTCCACACCTGAAGGAAACTCTACTCGTTAAACTGTCTCTGAGATTTGGAGTGTAATCATTGTGTTGTGTAATTACACTTTAATCTGCTTTTGAAATGACCAGTGCAGTGATGCACTGTTATAGTTTGGCCTTCAATCTGGGTCCATTGAGTGTTTTCAGAACTAGACAGCCTCATGCAAGTCCTCTCTAACTTTTGTAATGCCAAGGATTATTTCTTATTCCGAGGTGGGCTTTAGCAAGCGCAGATGTTATAAAATCTTAATCAAATGCACAATGTTAACAAGAAGCGTGAAACAAGGAGTTCTAATTAACGCAAACAAAGGCTAATACCTCAAGGAGCATCGTGAAGCTTGAATGAATTCTGCTCTGCAAATCAATTCCTGCTCTGAGGTTTGAAGCGTGCAACCACCATTTTTAACTAACAACAGGAATAAGTGGAGGCAGTTTAATCGATTGCGCTGACATGAAATGAGCAGTCCGTCATGGAGAACACGTAACTAGTGTCCTCATATTTAATGTACATCAGCCTGGCTTGAAATCCTCAAACCATTCAGTATTCAGCGGCTGACTTGAGTAAAAGACGATGTTATCTTTTTAATTACATTTGCACCTCAGGCTCTCATTATAGCTGAAGTGGTGTACATAATGAGGCAACATCTTAAATAAGTAAAGGTGATACAGCTATTGATTAGAAAAAGAAGACCCGAGGCAGGCCATCAGTCATAGAAAAAGTACCTCTGAGTTCATGTTTAATGCTCCTGCCAGCCTCTCTCTCATAGACTCATTACTCAACATCCTCCATCCAGTCAGACAGCAAGCAGTCCAATTCATTTTATGTTAACTGAGTGTTGCTGTTATAACAACCAGAGTTGAATTATTCTACTTTATGAGAAGCTTTGTTTAGCGCCATGAAGATATTGGGCATTGATACACTACAAAGTGTTTGTTTTAACCTTGCAAGTCAAAAAGGTTAGAACATGAGCTACATTTAAAGTGCTTTAAATTGCACTAATTAAAGACAATCTGACTAATTAGAGCAGACTGACGCCTTGATTCTACCTTTTTATTAAGTGGTTAAATAAAATTCCCGTTATTAATATCTATACAAAATTATAATTGAAATTTTAATTAATAATTTAATCAGTTTAACTAAACTCATGCACAACAATCCAGCTGCATGAGGTTACCTCTGATCCTGTAGATTAGACTCTTTGAATTAATCAGACTCTACTGCTTCCATCTCATTTTGATCCCTTTTTAAAGAGCTAAATGTCCCTTCTTTTAATCAGGTGGCGTCCAATAGTCTCAAAAGAGCTCTCACAATCAAAGAGCTAACTGATGCTGCTAAGTCGCTTCAGAGAGGTAAATGTCCTGACCCGGAAGGAAACCCCTGTGAATTTCATAAAAAGTTTTGGAAAAAACCTCTTACCAGCATTGATGGCCATTTATAATGAATCTTTAGAGTGTGGCCACTTGCCCCAGACCTTTAATCAAGCGGGCATTAGTCATCCTGCTAAACAGGTCAAAGACCCTACTACACTGCCCTTCTTATCATCCCATAAGCTCATTGAATGTTGATTTTAAATAGCTGGCTAAGGCCTTAGCATATCGTCTTGATATGGTGCTTCCTTCTACTGTAGGTCTGGATCAAACAAGTTTTCTTCAAAATAGAAATTCCTTCTCTAACATAAGATTACTTTTTAAATTTCGTACAATCCCTGCCCCTGAAAATGCCCTAACAGCTTTACACGGCAAGGCTGCCCGGTAAGTCTTTAATTAATTGCTTTAGGAATAGAACCCCTTAAATTTCACTCAGGCCAAACCAGGGAATTAAAATAATAGTTAGGAAGGTGTTAAAATTTTCTATATATGCAAAGAATTTACTACTATATGTCATAAACTTCATCTCTTCTATCCTAGCAACTATTATAAAATGGTAAATGGCATGTACTTATATAGCGCCTTTTTTCCAGTCAGGTAACTTGACCAAAGCGCTTTACACTACATTCATTCACCCATTCACATACACACTCACACACTGATGGTGGCAAGCTACATTGTAGCCAGAGCTGCCCTGGGGCTCACTGACAGAAGCGGGGCTGCCATACACTGGTGCCAC
>NW_015150496.1:445113-453847 GCF_000732505.1 Cyprinodon variegatus | reverse complement strand
ACTGTAGCCAAAGCTGCCCTGGTGCTTACAGACAGAAGCAAGGTTGCCATACACTGGCGCCATCAGTACCTTTTACCACCATGAGTGGGCAATGCGGGTGAAGTGTCTTGCGCTAGGACACAATGACACTGAAAGCCAGAGCCGGGACTTGAACTGACAATCCTGCGGTTGTAGGGCAAAATCCTTCATCCAACTCCATAGACGCACATTACAAGAATTTGGACAAATATGAGGCTAATAACTAAATCTGCCAAAAAAGTGAATTCTTACCTGTCCATGCTCCCAATTTTCCTACATATACTTTTTCTTTCAAAACTACTTAAAATCTTATTGGAGTGGACTACCTATTTAGTGATTGCCGGGGATCCATGGGCATTAGAGGACCATATGGATGTGGGGACTGGAGCGACTGTGACTTCCAGGTAATCACAACTCAGGCATTCCAACCCTCCCAGGCCAAATATGGCATGCCAGCTACCCAAGCCCAGCCACCAGATACAGCGTCCCCCCCATCTGACTGCAGGTTCAGGCCATGTGAATTGTCAGGCCAGGCATCAAGACAGACCCACACCACAAGCTGAGATGCATCTGGGTACAAGGTTATTTTCCACCTGCCGTACTCCCTCGCAAGAGCAGAGCCAAAACCTCCAAGGTCCCAGACCCCCACCCAGTGCCAGGGACCACCATATCCATATCAGGAAAAAACTAGAGTGAGACCCACAATCTGCCAAGGTAGGTAGCATGGCACACCAGCCCAAAGACTGCCAGCCAATCTGACATCCAGCTGCCACATATACACTCCCACCTGCATACACATTTCTCATACAAAGGGACTGGAACACCGAAACTTACCCAAGGGAACGAGCAAGTATTTTTGTATCCAAAACCAGCTTTAAACCTCTCCACAACACTGACTCAGACAACCCTGGTGTGTTCCTTATTCCTCATGATGGCCAAAGAGTAGATTTAGGGTCATTTTCTCTTTCAACCCGTCCTGGAACACCCATGAAGAAGAAATGATCACTCATAGCCTGCAGATCCAAGTTGGTGTCCTTCATCCTTCTGCTCTACCTGGACAGCTGCAACATTCCATCGGTGAGTTCTTTACATCCTCCCTTGGTACTTTATTTTCATCAGTAACTGAAATTAACTGAGATTGGCTAAATTCAAGGGTTTCCCTAAAAGCTTGGAATTTTCTTCATGGAATTTCATCCAGGTCAAGGCGGGCATTAAACCTGGTGAGCTTTTTGTCAATGGTGTCCACAATGTCCACATAGCTTTTCTTCTGGAGAGATAGTGGAGTTGCTGCTGGCCGACCATTCAGAACGAGAACATTTAGATACTTGTTTGGCTTCAGATATGTTGTTGGCCCATGATTCAGTGTTTTGTCCATCACAATGTTGTCAAAGTACTCGTCCATGTAACTCTCCAGGCTCTCCTTAGTTTCCTCAGTCAATTTGTGTAGAAACATAGGAGAAAGTTTATTGTTAAATTGTTTTGTGTTCATTTGCCTGGTTTCTATATATTGAATTGTTTTACCTGAATAAGAGAGTTTTACCTAAATTAGACAGTTTTTGTTAACTACCAGTCTAATGCCATTTTACTCATGCACAGCTCTTGTGAGATCTGTCAGCCACTAGTCTGGTCCTGCACCTGAACCTACCAAAAGTCTGACCCTGAAATAAAATTTCACCATACATTTTCTTTAGCTATTTTTAGCCAAGTAAGCCATATAAGCCCTTTCCTGTATTAGCATCAACTAATACAGGAAAATCCAGAGTTTAGGTGCTGAAAGACCATTCATGAGAGGTGAATCGCGCTCTGCAACTACTCATATTTGTAGCAGAACATTAATATGTACTTAAGAACACTCTCACTCTAGCCTCTTCCTAGCAATATGATTAGCAAATAGAAGAGACAGAAGGTTGAACAAAATGTCAGGCTTTTTTTTAACAAACTATGAACTGTGCCATGAGATAAATTTTCTTTTAAAAGTGACAAATGTCAAATAAAAATAACAATGTAGTGCAGTAAACTGTTATGCATGTTGCTTATCTTCTCCAATCTGGAAGAGGTGAACTACGCCTTCCATTCCAGTAGTGTGAAGTTCTGTTATGTTTTTACTGTTTTCAATGTCATAATAACACAAGTTGTGAAGTCCTTGCTCTTTTTACTGAGTTGATGTGATATTGCAGACCTTTTTGTGATATAAGGTTTTTTTGATCACGAGATGTTACTGTAAAATAAGAATTCAATCCTGTAAAATCCCTAAAGACTGTGGTTTTTTCAGGTGCATCCATGGGGATATTACAAGAGAACTCAAAAAGATCAAGTTACTGTAAAATAATAATGTTATTTACTATGGAATGCTGATAATTTCAACAATGCAGCTTAATTTAGCTGGCAAGCAAGGAGTCCTAAAAATTCCAGCTTTTGATTTGAGCTACATTCTTTATTGAAACAAAACAAAACAAAAAAAAATAGAAATTTCACCATGGATTTTTATTTATCATATATTTCTGGGATTTTTGTCCATGAGGAGTTTTTTCACATTAAACTATTGCAGCCTAGCATCAACAGGTGAAACCGAAATTATTATGGATCACTCACTGTTTGTATGATAGTTTGGGGCTGAAAGGAGCAGAGCTATACACCCTTAATGTAATGGCAACCCTTAATGGCTCTTATGGAATTAGGCTGCAAGGGCAACAATTAAACTTCTTTTCTGTGCAATCAGAGCGGTCTCTACTAAGGCTGAGAATAATTAATCGTTTTGCTTCTAATCAAGCAATATTAAGTAAGTTAATGCCGATTTTTGGGACAATTTTTAATTAATGCTCACAGAATTGAGGCTTGTCACTAACACACAAAAATTAGGGGTTTTGCTTGAGTGCTGATAAAATGAACAGTTTTTCACTTATGTCTCAGGCAAAACTGTAAATTTAACAATCTCTGAACCAACAGGCCTTTTGGGGACCAAAAGCTGGTTGTAATGTGGGGAACCCATTTTTAACATTAGAGTCAGTTTAGAGGTATGGTGTGAATTAACTTTTGGTTAAGGTTAGGGCTAGGAATATACTGGTAATGGTTAGTTTTATAGTAAATGTCAACGTTAAGCATACATGCAGTAACTAAAATGAATGTAAGTCGATATAAAGTCTTAATTCAAACTTGTTTCTGTGGTGACAGTCGCTTTAAATTTCCCCATAAATCCAGTGAGGAATCTTCCAAGAATTAAAATGCACCAAACCAAGTCATGAAGTATTTCTGTTTCCACACTTCCACATCCATCTGAACCAAGAGCCATGACACTTTTCCAGCTTTAATAATTTAACATTTTAAACAGTTTTACCAAGTCAATACATGCACTTGTTCCTATTAGAATTGCCAATAGTTCATTGATAAATTCAGACATATTTGATACACGAAGTGATATACAAAACAATTATACTCTTTGTGCTTTAGTCCCCACAGTCTGAGAAGATACAACACAATTAGTGTGTAATTGTTTTAGTGAGAGATTTACTTGAAAAGAGAATGTTATTTTATTTCTTCATGGCTGATTAGTTCTTTATTAAGCCCTCAGCAAAAGGAAAAGATAACAGAGAAAGAACCCGTTTTCTCTTTTCTGGTCTGTACACTGAGAAACGAACACTGTAGTAGTTTAATTAAAGACATGGGTTATTTAACAAATGCAGCCCACTCACGTTTCCCCTCTATTTGTCTCAGTTGTGCTGTTAAACTTGTCAACTCTTTCAGGATAACCTTCCCTTTACTCACCCTGTTCACCTTAAAGATTTTCAGTGAATATACAAACACTGTAATAAGGCTTTATATTAGCTTTGCTAAAAGAACAAAGCTTTTACGTTTAATCTAAATGATTTCTCTTTTTATTTTGAGGGGAGGGTGCCAGGATATTAAACAAGTTTAAAGGCATTAAATGTGTCAGGTTTAGCCAGTAATGTAGTTTCCATCAACAGTCCCAGGCAGGTTGTTTTAAAATCAAAAGGAAACTGTATCAACAATATATCTCAACAATGGGGGTGGATAAAGCTAAAGGGAGATATACGCAGAGAAATAACAGAATGTAAAAAAGTTAACCCTTTTAAGCCCGATCCAAGAAAAAAACAAAACAGAAAATTACTTTTTTTTGGTTTGAAGTCCTTATTTGGCCTTTTAACAAAATATGTAAAAAGAAAAAAACAGAAATACATTTTTGATATTAATAATTTATTACTATGCAATAAGTCAAGATTATTTTTTGTGTAGTCTTCTGCCCTCTGTTATCAGGTATATCTGATTGTGTACAATAGGATTTTGAGCAAAGTTTTTACCATTAAATTATGCAAAAGGTGTCAGACGCAAAACATTTCAGAAACCGTATGTATCAAATATGATACATTTGGCATTATAGGGTTAAAAGAGTTCTGTAATTTTAGTGGTTTACTAACATAACAGGGTGTTTAAAAGCTGTGCTCCTCACAGTCCCTTTCTGTAGAAGTGCAAATTTATTTTATTTATTTATTTTTTATAATGCTCGAAAGAGAGGGGAAACAAGTATGCACAAAGCATTATCTATAAAGCAAGTAAATAAAAACCATCAGATTTTAAATATTCATTATATTATGTTACTCCAGAAAGTAGTGGTGGTTAAATGTCTCGTAATTCACTGGTCACAAGACTTCAGAGACCTCCCTGGGCATTTAGGTGCAGCTCTCTGATATATCTTGGTCACCAAGGAGCTCTCAATGTCGGCAGAAAATTTCAAAAGAGTTAAAAAAAAAAAAAAAACAATCCACTGGACTTTGTTTCCTAGTTTGAAGATGTTATGCTTCTCATCTAGAGGTGTAAATAATAATAGTTTTGTATCGATGCATCGATCCAACAGCCGACGATCCGATGCATCGATACGTCCGCAAGAGTAAAGATTCATGTTTTTTTTTCTTCCTCTGGTCTATTTTTTTTTCCATTTGCTCCTGGGCATAATTCTCCCTCCCGTGCTGCGGTGGCGCTAAACCTATTCAGCCCTCCTACCTCACTTCCTGGTTATACTCTTACAGCAGTGTGTTGCAGTGAGCTTGACGCAGACATTTTTGATTTATGCTCAATATTGAAGCGTGGTCTGCGCTACACGCTGTGGGTCTAGATACGGCCGAGGCGGGTCAAACTTTACGAGATGTTTTTTGCAATTTCGGTCATAAAAACAAAACAAGCCGGCCTCCTGTCTGCGACACTGTTTGTGGTCAGCTACAATTTGGGAGAGGTGCAGCGGCGTGTCTGTGGAGGGGGCGGGGCCGTCTGGAGCCGAGGTATTGAATTGCACTCATTGCACTGATTTTGTGCAGTATTTTTAATGCAAGGCCTTTAAGAATCTATAATGCATGGGTATTATTATTTTTCAGTTAATGAGATTCTAATAGGAATAGGTGGAGTACAACTTTTCTGTTCTGTTATTTGCTGTTGTTTCTCAAAAAAAATGCATAACGATATTACAGCTTTCATTGATTTATTTCAAATTTGTAACATTGTCTAGCCTGTAAGGTGTTTAAAAAATATTTAAATATATATTTACCAATTAATCGAATCAAATCGTATCGTGGTGTATTCTTGAGTATCAAAAATAATCAATCGTTGGGTCAGGAAATCGATACTGAATCGAATCGCCATGATGGGTGTGATTTACACCCCTATTCTCATCCAGGAAGCTCTTTCGTCAGATATAGCATCGAGTTTGAGGGTTTATAGAGTGGACTACAAAACAAATTGTTGTTTTTGGCTTAAAAAAATGCAAATTGAGCCGGACGAACAGGTTCGCCTCTTAGGAATGGGCAGTTGTTTGGGTTCTTTGCTAGCCTGAAATACCTGATACCTGTCCATGTTTTTGTAAGGGGGTCGTTAGTGAATTGTTGGCCTGGCTGACCAGGCGAGGTGTTCTGTTCCCCTGCATGGGGGTTGGGGTTGAGATGATAGCGGGAAGGGATCAACTCTATTGCTCCATTTTAGGTGTTTAAAAGCTGAAATCTCAGTCCACCTCCTCTGTTTAAGGTTATTTTTTTCTTTCTTAACATAGATGGCTTTCTTCACTCCCTTTTCAAACCACCTGTCTTCTTTGTCCAAAATGTGAACATTCTGGTCCTCAAGAGAATGTCCTTTTTCCATAAGGTGTAGATGTACCACTGAATCTTGTCCAGAGTAGGTCACTCTTCTGTGTTAGGCCATGAATCTGTGGAGAGATTGTTTGGTTTCTCCAATAAAAAGATCAGACATGTGTTAGTAGATCAAGTCGAATTGACATAGTCCCTGACATAGACAGTAGAAAATGTTAAATTGACACAGTATCACTTCTAATGGTATTATTTATTATCTCTACTGATGAAGACAGAAATGAACCAGAGATTTGATATAACAAGTGGCCTCTGCCTAATGAGCAAAGTCAAAGATAACTTAAAATCTCCTTTTGTGCTTTGAATGATTCATGTTTGTGAGGACATAGAAAAGTGTGTAAACACGGGAAGCAGAAGTATACCAGCAACAAGTTCTATTTAAGAAAGAAGCTGGAAATAAAACACAGTATTGCTATAATCTTAGCAAAGACTGCTTCAGACCATGACAGAAAATTAACACCAGCAAATAGTTTAGTGCTGTTAACAAGGATTTGAGAAGTAAACTGGTGCTATAGCAACAGACATTTTTTCTTTTTTTTGTGATGCAATGAAAAACATTTCCATTACACATTTTTTGTATGTGTGTTATGTCCATCTATTCTTACTGGGACTTTGCATTGACCTCCATTACCCTTCCTTTCCATCATGCTAGGGGTAGTGGCGGCCTAGTGGTTGCACTTAGAATCCAGAGGTTCTGAGCTCAAACCCCTCTTCCTCATACTACCACTCTGGGTAGCTGAGCAAAGACCCTTAACCCCACAATGGCAGCCCACTGCTCCCCTAGGGAATGGGTTAAATGCAGAGAGTTCATTTTGTTGCTCTGTACTTGTTACAGTGTAATGACAATAAAAGCTGGAACAAATAAAATCTATGGACTAATTCAGACCCTTACCTTAACTCTACCCATTATCAATACATACATAAGATAAAGTGAAGACTTTGATATAAAGTGAAGACCTTTTACTGGTACTCACTGTGTTGGTTTAGGTTTAAATTAAGTTATGTTGAGGTATTTAGAAGTGATGGCTAGGTTAAGGGTAAGTGTCATGCTGAAGCTGTTGAAAGGGTAGAAAATGAATGGAAGTCAATGAGGGTGTATGCAAGGTCCTCACTTTGTATTGAAAATGAGGATGGATGTGTATGTGCATGCTTGGTTAGTATTCTTTTGACAATGTCTTCCTTGATGTGTACAGTCACCATGGTAACAAGTGGTCTCATTTATCTCAAGAAAAGCAGGCAAAGTAATTTTCCTTAGATACTAGGCTTAAATAGCTTGAATTTAAATTAAGGCAAATTGTTGCAAATAAACGAATTTAAGCTCCAACTGTGACTGGCTTTAGGAAAAAAAAAATTTTTTTTGAAGTATTTGTTTACTGAAACCTTTGGCTTCTTCTGACTCTTTCTATTATTCTTCAACTAGCTTGAAAATGCTCCACTGTTATCATCATAGCTGGAAAATCAATGTCAGTCACTTTCTGTTTTTCAATACAATAGGCTTTTGTCACATGCACACATGCGTTTTCAATGTTAAAAACCTTTCAGTCACCAGTGCCCACTGTTTGAATTGTTTCCATTGTTGCCTTTGTGAGCCATAACCACTTACTGGTTAAAACATCACCTTTATTTGCTTGACTCAAGCAGAAAATTGCTTCGTGCCACTCAACATTTGTGGGATTGTTTTGTTTTCTGCAGCAATTTGCCTTGAGAGGATCGACCGAGTGTTGATTCCATTGTCTGTTCAAAAGTGAATGCTGACGATCATGTTTGTTCTCTTTTTGTGAGTTAGTATGTAAAATGTGTTGAATTAGACTGGTTATAACTGAGGGAACTTTTCACCTCATTGGGTTCTCATTCGGTTTGCAGAGTATGAATTTTCAAGGGTTGAGGGTTTCTTTCCACTTTTTAAAAAGTCATTTAGATGAGATAAGAGCAAAGCATACTGATCTAACACCGGAATATGAAGTGGAAATTAAAAAAATAAATACTGCAGATGGGAAATATTCTAAGATAAATGTGATAAAAGAGGTAGGACAGTTTGTCTTTGGTTGATTATTTCTATTGTGTAGGAAAGCATCCTTGATAGCAATTTGTGTACCTAAGGAGAGACTAATTAATTTTAAAGTTTCCACATTCATGCAGGAGCTCAGCATGTTGATGCCACTGACCCAAACTTGCCCAGACCACTGTTATCTTTACTGTAGTTGTAATGAGTGTTAGGATTATCTTTATTGATAATGTGTGAGTCTGTTATACCCTCCTAATGAAAAAAAGTCTTCCTTCTGGTATTCAGAAATTATTTAAGTTAAGAGAGAATAAATATAATTTGCAAGGTTTGTTTGCACTCACCGGCCACTTTATTAGGTACCCCATGCTAGTAATGGGTTGGACCCCCTTTTGCCTTCAGAACTGCCTCAATTCTTCGTGGAATAGATTCAACAAGGTGCTGGAAGCATTCCTCAGGGAGTTTGGTCCATATTGACATGATGGCATCACACAGTTGCCGCAGATTTGTCGGCTGCACATCCATGATGCGAATCTCCCATTTCACCACATCCCAAAGATGCTCTATT